>NC_087444.1:7333106-7636136 GCF_036321535.1 Camelus dromedarius
GGCCATTCATTTTTACTGAAAAAAAAAAAAAAAAACAACAACAAAAAAAACAACCAGACATTTGAAGGACTTTATTTTTAAAACACTTTTGCAGGAAGAGTCAATGTTGATTACACAGGAGATTGTTCTCCTTTACCAAGCCATTAAAAATGTTGATGAGAATGTACAAAGAAAAGCATGATTGAAACCCAAAAATAAATGAAGGAGATGAATCTTGGAACATAAGCTCATTTTGTAGTCTGGTGTCATTTGCATTTGGTGTATGTGCAACTTTCCAGCGTACTGTTCGTGGTGTATTATGAAAAGGTGTAATTATGATTTCAACGTGAAACCCTAACAACTGTGATTTGGTTGAATTTTTTAAGCAAGCCAATTTAAGAGTTTCCAAATTATAATGGGAAATACATTTTAGGAAACTGATTATTTATAATCCCAAATGCATTAAGTTAAGCTTATGCTACATATTTTTATATAAATTCATAAATACATTCCCTTCCTTGTCATTTTAAAAAGTGACGTACAGCACTCACCAAGGACCAGGTACTGTTCTAACACTTCACATGTATCAATTTGATACGATTCTCACAACTAACCAGTGAGGGAGGTGTTATCTCTTTTTCACAGATAAGGAAACTGGGGCACAAAGAGGTTAAGCAATTTTCCAAAGGTCTCGTAGCTAATGGCAGACCTAAGATTCAAATCCAGACAGTGTAACTCCAACTTTAATGTTATATTCATCATGGAAGACTTTTTGCAGGAACAGAGTCCAAGCGCTTTATAAAACCCATATTAACCTACTTTATCATTCAGTGTCAAACTTGACTTTGTAAGATTTTGTTATTTTGCTTTATTTTGGGAAGAAAAGTCTAGCAGTTAAAGTTTTTCAGCTGAACTTCTGCACTTAGGAATACAACTTCCCCCAATTAGTATAAAGCACTAATACTGGAATCTGTTCTTAAAAAAAAAAAAAAAGCTCAATGAGGCTTACGGATAAGATTCTCTCACAAACCCTTACATTTATTCAAACCAAGAGTAGACTGCAGAGTCCGCATGGGTGGGCAGGGCGCTGTGGGGCTGGGAATAATTAATTTCTGCAATGTCTCCTCAGCCTCCTGTGTCTTATTTTCAGAACCAGCCTGTTACCCTGAAATGTCACTTTGAAGTTACTGGTGACGGGGCAGTTTGGTGGGAGGTTCAGATAATCTCAACAGGAAGTTCATTAAAAAAAAAAAATCTTTGAAGAAAAATTATAAATTAATATTATTTCTCAACAGAATAATGATTAAATATTTATTTGCAGAAGTTGATTAGAATAGCAGACGCCTATGGAACCGATGTGAAAACATTCCTATTCATTCGATTTGAATAGGAATGGCTTTGAAGAAACGATGGCTTTGAAGTCCACTATGCCTTCCCTACTCAGCTGACTCAGCTGCTATGCTACTCTCCCATGATCACTGCTGCAAGGTTCAAATGAACCTTTACATGTACTTGAACATGCATGTAAAGAAACTGCCCTCAGATAAGAATCCTTGCCTTTTACACTTGGGAAGAATTCAACCTTATGCAGCCCCTTTATCCTCCAGAAAACATGTTTGAATGTCCACCAAACTATGCATAATCTTAGATTCTGCTTCTCTGCTGAGTCCTACTGCAGGCTGTCAAAATATTTAGAGTCATCACATCTCTGTGGTTAGCGAGAGAGCGGCTGAAAACATTCAATGCCAGCTCCAAGTCCTCTGGCACCCAGGTCCGCAACTGAGCTGTAACATCCAATGAAAGATTTAGGAGCAGTTTTCCTCTGTCCTGGCCTCTCTGTTCCATTCAGAAACAAAATGAGCCCTTATGATCCCTTTTCTCTCGTGGAGTATTTTCGCGTTCACAGTGCTGATTCCTTCTCATGTCGACCCCAGGGGTGCTGGCCCCCTAGTCTCCCCACTGGGATCATCTGTGCTGCAGACTGGTGATCAGACTTCAGAAGGTTGAAGAAAGCCCCGTTACCGAGTCTGGTACTAACTACTGCGGAAGGATCTCCAGATTCTCTGGCTCCCACCTCTGACTGACCCCCGCAGAGGATCTGGACCTGAACAGACACTGGGTGGAAAGAGCAGGAGTCCTCTCTCGGGCACGAGAGGAGGCCCCTCATTCAGAGCCTCCTCCCAGCTCCCCCTGGTGCTATAGGGCCCTGCAAAATCATGCTTTTCTGACCTATTGTTTATTGCATTGCACAGTTGGCAGGCATTTTGAGAATTCTGCAATTCAGTGCCAAAAGGTAAATTTGTAACAGATCATTGAAATCCTTGGAACATTTGAGTCCTATGAATACAGCACTCAAATACTCAGAAACACATTCCCACAAAAAGCAACAAGAAACAATTCTACTTAATGAGCACTTCTCAGCACAGTCTTCTGGCCAACAGTTTTAGACAGCTATTAAAATCTCAATCAAGTTTTCTTTCAAAATCTTAATTATAATCTCTCCATGTGAACTTAAGCAAATAGTGTTGAAATGAACCTGTTATATGCCGTGCTCATCATTTTAAAGGTTTATTTAATATCAGCGTTTATAATTCATTACAGCATTAGAATATCCAAGTGAATTAAAATTCTTCATACCTTGAAATAAAACGAAAACCCTATTTAATAAACACTGATTGAACCCAAACTTATATGGAGCAGACACTGTTGTCTGCCTAATCAGTGTTAACTACCCCTCTTTCTCATAGAGCCTTGATTTTGCTCAGTTAACAACCTTCATGCATGGCCATGATCTGCGGGGGAATCAGGGCCACCCCTGGCCTCAAGTGATGAATGATGTGTCAAGTCCTGATGTCTTGGTATGTAACGAGTTCAGACCTGGGCAGGTAATGAAATTCTGCTCAAGGGGCGATAAGGCGACTCCTGCTGGGCATGGGTGCTTCTGTAACAGGGATTCTTGCTCAGAGATTCACAAAAGAAACATTCTACTTCTAGACATCATCACGTTTGCACGTGACTTCCAGAACAAGGGTGCCCACAGGGGTATCATGAGGGGAGCCAGCAAGAGCAGAGCGGACACCACTTATGTCCGAGTGGAAAGAGAAGAGAAACCTGGGTCTTTCATTCAGTTACCGAATCAGTCATTTTTGAGCCAACCTAACTTCGCACACTCTGTTATGTGATATAATCAAAACTCCTTACTGTCAAATGGTTAAGTCAGAGTTATTTACAGATGAACGCAATCTAACTGATACAAAAAATGAGGCCCTGAACTTGCGATGTATTATGGAGGGTAAAATTTTAGATACACAAATAAGTACATTTAAATACAAACAACTACAGTACTATGTTGGTAAAAGTAGAGGTTGAAAAAGAATAAGAGAGTACATTAAACGGGTGATGCTAGAGTGGAGAGTGAAAGAAAATGCCATGAAAGTTGATGGTTTTTTACACAGCACATGGCTTAAAAGAATATGACTACGCTAATCAGAAGCAAAGTTAAATAGCGTGCAGGCTGCAGAATAAGACTGAGAGGAGGATCAGGAAAAAGAGCTTTACAGGTAGGCTGACCATATAATTTATCATTCAGACGACTCCACTTTTGAGTGTGAAATGGGAGCTTAGCGATATTGGTATCAAGACAACAGGAATAAACTAGCACGACCCAGACAAGCCAAGACATACGATTACCACAATTATAGGTCAGGAGGAGAACACACATAAATTCTCCAAGGGGAAAGGTATAGAATATCCTTGAGAAGCAGTAGTGGGCTCATTTGGCGGGAATGCAGACTAGATATGGGGGCCTGATGGGAGATTATTTTAGGACTGTGATGTAAATGCCTTGAGATCCAAGTGATAAGTTGGTACTTAATTTTGTTCACAGTTGGAGGCTATCACATTTCTGGGCAGGAGACTGGTGTGATCAGACCTATGCTTCAGGAAAATCAATCCGGAAGCTGAGGGTACTGGTGAGAGAAGCGAGAAGCCAGGTTAAGTAGCTGCCGCAGTAAGCCTTCCAGATAATGAGCCGGGCTTATCGCAGTGGGCACACGGGCACATGCAAGAAACAGAGAGGGGAGAGAAGGCGAAGGAAAGGCTTACAGGTAAATTTTGAGATCATTAGAATTTGGAAGTGGGAAATAAAAGAGAGGCAAAAATAAAGGACACAGAGCAGGAGTGGCCTCGAGATGGAAGGAAATGATCACATCAAGGAAACCAGGAGAGGAGAGAATTTCAGCGGTCAGGAAGGTCCTTGATCAGCCGCGTTCAGTGTTGCAAAGAAGCAGGGGAAGTTAATGTCCAAGCAAGAAGGTTGTGGTTGGTGACCTCCAAGAAAGAGTCAGGCAGTGATGAAAACAGAAAACTTCTTCACATTGCCTTGGCCTTTCACAGACCCTTGTTAGTTGAATCAACGGAGCAACTCCCCAGTCTAACTGTAGATGACCTGACCTGACAATGGGTTTGACTTAAAAATGAAATCGGTTGGGTGAGGAGCTGAAGGCGGGACTCTGAAGTAGACTATGGGTGTCTCATCCCACTCCATTCCTAGCTCCGTACCTCCCAACCCCCACCTTCTTCACAAAGCCAGGGTCACTTAAATAGACTTCTTTCTCCTTTGTCTCCAACCTTTACACTCAGCTCTCCCTGACCTCGGAAAACCCTGACCTCCGGCGGGACACGTCTGCACAGCCACGGCGCAGGCGCTGGGACGCGGCATCCCGTCTCTGCCGCTGATTCAGGCTGAACGTTCTGGCCTATATTTGATAACCAGGTTTATACATTGTTTCTGAAATGCAGTTTCTACTTGGTGTCTGATTTCTGCTAACTGATCCCAGTGCCTGAGTCTCCGCTCTGGTCACCTGTTTAGCAGCACAGCCCTCGATGCATGAGGCTGTCAGTCCCTCTCTGTTTTCCAGGCAGTGGAATTCTCCTTAATGCCCAGAGCACCTCTAGGGTAGTCCACCCTTCTGCGTCCATTCCTCGATTGTTTCCATGCCCCAGCCATTCCTGACTTAATACGTTCCACTGGGTTGCAGAGTGGGTCTCTGCCTCCCCTGCCCTGGTGCACCGCAGTAGGTTTGTATCCAATCTTATCTTGGCAAAGAGTATCCAGGCGAGTGGGAACATCTGTAAATTGGAACCAGAGGGAAACAGATTCTGCATTGTTCCCCTCCAGTAACCAAAATCATGGCATGTGTTTCATGTACTTGGAAATGCACGGGAAGCAGTGAGAAGCTCTGACCCACACGTACAGGTGAACTGAAAGCTGCAGCAGTATATTTTTTTGTCTGTATTTTCAGTATGAATAACATTGTCAACGGTGGTATTTTGGTGACAGAACTTGAATTAAAAGTACGAATACAGCTGATGTTTAATTTTCAAGTAGTAACGTATTAACTTCGTTCGCTATTTATCCAGCCTGATTTGATGCCTCTAATAATTGAACACAAACATGAACATCAGCCTTTCTTGATAGGGGTATCTGCTTGGAAAAAGGATTGGCTGGAACCCAGGAGCATTGACATAATTGGCACTGTTAATAAAGGGAAAGGAAGAAACACATCCCCATTTCCAAGGCATCTGGGCCCAAGCTCCATCACAGCAACAAAGAATAAACAATATGTCCTCTTGAGGGTGGTGAAGGACATCATACACTACTATTTGTAGTTTTTTTACACAATTTTCTCACTACATCATGAAACCTTTTTCCATCTTTAACCTCCATGCCCAGCAAGTTGCCTGGCATGTAACAGATATTCACAAAGAGTTGTATGAACAAATGAATGAATGAATGAATGAATGAAACAAACAAAAAAGAGATACACATGGCTGTGTTAGAACTGCTGTCTTTAGGCAACTTGTTCCATCACATGTGCTGAAGACAAAATCCTAGCATTTTCTAAAACAAGCAAGGATGCCTAAATGTTGCCTTGAATAACCTTCCTCCACAACGTCTTTAACATATACTAAGAGCTGGCAAAAGGCAAAGGCAATCCTGGGGAGAATCCACACATAGCAATGAACTTTTTTTCCTTCCACAGCAAGATTCACGGAAGGGAAATCTGTAATATGCCCTCATCCATGTTTAAGCTTCAAAAGTGTCCTAATATTTTCACATCCTCCTCTATTTCTTAACGTTGATGAAAAAGAGTATTTTATTTTTAAAAGTGTTTTAAAGATTCTATGTGAAACAGTTCCAATAAACCAAGTCTTTGTTAATTTGAGAAAAGTTTAAAAAAATCTATCCAGGTGTGTCTTCTAAAGGACAGATCAAAATGGTACCTATCAAGTCAAAAGTATTTCCTAAGATCAGAGAAAAAATAGACTAGGAAACCACTAAGTTTCTTTAAGATCTGCCCTGTCCAATTCAGCTGCCATTTACTTGGCTACTGAATTCTCGCAAGGTGGCTGCTCCAAACTGAGATGCGCTGTAAGTGCAAAACACACACCGATTTCCAAGACTTTGTACAAAAAGCAGTGGAAATTATAAAATGACTATTACTTAATAAAAAAATGTTAAAAAGAAAGCAATGGAAAATAACTTATTAATACATTTTTATATTGATTACCTGGTGAAATAATATTTTGGATATATAGGGTTAAGTAATATATATATTATTAAAATTACTTTCACCTACTTTCTTTTTAATTCATTATTCATTAATTTTTTTAAATTAAAAAGAGTTACTAGAAAATTTAAAATACGATTTGTATTATATTTCTATGAGATAGCATGGGGCTAGATCCTATTTTACATCCCTTGGTCCATCATAATTGCAAATGGCTCAGTCGGTCCGGGGTTTTCAGAGGAGCCGGAGCAGAGGGAAGAGTTGCAAGGGCATCATGGATACAGAGTTTTAAGAATTTATTTCGTCTGACTGATTTCCTAAGGTGGAAATACAAAATTAAATATGAGGAGAGCTTTTAGAAAACCTTTCTCCATGTTTCTTTATTATAGTGTCTTGATCTTTAAAAGACAAAATGCTCTGTGATAAGAACCCCACCAAATAGCAGAGCACACATTTGTGAATGGATTAAATGAATACAGGTGAAGCTCTAGGGTGGTGGATGGGCATTTAATCAACTGTCCTGACATCTGTCATGTTCCTGAATTAGATCCAGCTCTGACTTATCAATCACATCTCAGGGTCTGACCTGCAACAATCAACTCACCATCCATTATTCCCACATAGTCTAAAACAGATCATAGAGGAGTCAACTCACAAACTTTGTGCCTCATTGATTTTTTTTTCCTACCTTCCTTCCTGAAAGCAGTGTTATTACCGTTTCTACAGACTGCTAATGTACCTAGAATTTAACTTGATTTTTCTTGACTATGAACTTTTGCCAACTAGGATTCTTAAGTAATCTTTTTATAGACACCATCTATTTAAATGCAGCAAGCTCAAGAAACTCTCCTAAGTGAGCAAGCCCCTCCCCTTATTTAGTTCCTCATCTTGGCATTATTTAAGTATACCTTTTTCCTGGTATATTTTTAATCAGGTCAGTTTCCCTGTATGTGGCTAAAACTTGCTAATATCTGCTAAGGAAGGATGGCTTATTCTCAGGTTGGGAACTGGCCTCTTACCTAGGAAAAGCTCTTACAGAACATCCACATCATATATAGTATATACTTACACACTACAGTCGACGGAGCTTTGGGAAAGTGCCTGTCAGTCAACCGGTAACCAAAGGTGACAAATGAAAAGGAGATGGGGGACCAGCAAGAATGTAACTCTTTCAGAATGCCCGTGCAGCTACCTGTGGTGTTCCAGCTCTGTGCTAGACCACGTGGAATGTCACTTTACACAAAAGCTGCAAAATCTTTTGACAGTTCCAAACTTCTGTCCGTCAAAAGCAAAAGCCGAAATGCAGGAATGAGTTTTAATGCCTCTAATGTCTGCCATGGTCAAGTCTCAATCATGACTTCTGACTCTTTATCTCTGTAGTACCAGAGCCTTGCCCAGGTCCTGGCACAGAGAAGACAAAATATGAATGTTTGCTGAAGAAGCGAGGAAGGAAGAGAGGAGAGGAGAAAGGGAGAGAGGAAGGAAGAGAGACACAGGAAGAATGAAGAGGTTTGGCTTGACTGAATCACAAACTGAATAGCTGCATCTGAATGAATGGCGTCAGCTGTGACAATGGTAGCATCTGACTGGGACACCTGTCCGTATGTATGCCTTGGTGTCAAGGTTGCATCACCCATCCACACGCTCACATACAGACAATCTCTCTGGTCAGGACTTATGCCTTTGTCAATACTTTAACATACTAAAAATTATTTATTCATACCACATGTCCAGTAGCAAGACAGCTTCCTTTTTATGGTGCTATGAGAACCCACAAGCCCTCACTATTTACATTTTTGTCATATCTGCTCATCTGGGATCCTGCATCGATTGAGAATAATTTGGAAAAAGCAGAATTGCCAAAGGAGATGTGAAAAGGTAGCTAAATGCAAACAGATCCTAGATAATACTCTAGGAAGAGACCAATCTTTTTTTTTTTCATCACCATCCTATTTAGTCTTCTTATGGTTTAGCTGTTTTCTCTTAATTCAAAACACACCTAAGACATAAACTCTTCTGGTTGTTTAATTCAACATTGTCTTCATTCACTTATTGAATATATTTATATCTTTAAAACCACTTCATCTTGCTTTATAAGTGCTACATTTTCAGCTGGCATCTCAGGTCTCTGATGTTCATATGGGATTTTTACCCCATCCTCTAAACCTCTTTTCTCCATCAGTGATGGGTCAATGTTGCATTTAGACTTGTTCCAATTACACATAAATTAGTGCTCTCTCCTCTTATTTCTAACACTCTCTCTCCATCGACAAATTCCCTAAGACAATCGAATGGACTAAACGGGAGAAGCAGACACCTTCTTTTCAAAGCTGCCCCTGGATCCTCGCGATACATCCCTTGCATGCCACTGGAGGGTGGTGGGAAAAGAATGAGTTTTGGAACCAGGAAGACCTTCTGGTTTCAAATTCCTTAACTTCATGCAAGTTACTTAACATTTTTTGAGTCTCAGCTTCTTTTTTCGCAAAAGGGTGATAATACGAAATGACAGATCCTTTGTGAAAATTAAATTATACCCCCCTCCCTCATTAACATGTTCCCAAGCACTAGCTTCTTTATGATGAGCATGTGCTATAAGAAAACTGAGAATCCACGAGGGCAGGTTACTGGCCCCATGTTACACTAACTAGCAGTAGATCCGGTGTCCAAGCCCAGGCATGTCTGATTCTAAATCTACCTCGCTAAGTATTAGTTCTCCTTCCCTTCCAACCAAATCCAAACACCCCTGTCCCTCAAGGTAGCGCCCTTTCTCTTAGTAGCTAAAATGCCATGTTCTCAGAGAAGCCTTCTCTATAGCCTGAGTTCAGCCTGATTATTTGCTTCCCTGGGCTACCACTGCACTTCACTCGATGTGCATTAATACATCAAACAGTGGCTGGATCCCTCCCAAGTCCTAGGCTCCCTTCTAGCGCTGGGATGAGTTTTCGGAACATTAAGGTTCTTTCTGCGTGAGCCTGGATCCTCGTCTGGACTGTGAGCTTCCTGAGGGCAGGAGAGCCCTTCTCCTTTATCTTCATACCAGCTGCCCTCTTTACTCACCACAAAGCATGTCAAAAACAAAGGTTTAAAACACCAGGGACAGGTTCTAATCTAAACTCTGCCACTGTTTTGACTGCAAGACTGTGAGAAGATCTAATTTTCCTGAGTCTGGGGTTTTATCATCTTTGAATGATTGTAAGATCGCGTCACATGGTTATTGTGAGCCATTCTGTGAAGGAGTTTTATACAAATGCTAAGGGGTCATAATGTTGCTATTATTGGCATCACATTGTTACCATGTAATCCACAAGTGCCAGAATCAATGTTCCGCGGACACTTCTGCACTAACAGCTGTAAGATCTGAAGTCTGGTTCCAGGTCAAGGCTTTCTTAATTCTATTACCTCACATCTGTTGTTTAGACTTTGCTCAGAATCAGTTCTGAGCCCCTGATGGCCGCCTGCTGGGAAGGGTTCCTGGTCTCCACGACTGGTGATCCTAATGTGGGCTGCCAAGCCCCAGTGCCCCAGACCGTGTGCCTGGGGCCTCATCCCAGCTCCCTGTTCTGTCCCTTGGCCCCTCTGGCCTTGTCTTACTCACAGGAGCTTCCCCGCTTCCCCACCTCCTTGCTTCCTCCATGCCGTCCTGTTCTGTCCTACTTCTCAGCAGCCCAGTTCCAGGCTGCCACCTTTTCGGTGCCCCTGAATCAGCACTGGTCTCTGATGACCAAACGACCCTCTACTAGAACTGCCTGCAGGAAGCATGCTTGCCTGCCATCCAAGCTGCCATCCTTGCCGTGGCCACCTCAGCCCTAAATGTGCCACCAGCTCCCCCAGCCTCTGCCAGCAGACCCACATCAGGTGTCACGGCTGCTCTGCATCCCTTTCCTTTTGGGGAAAAAAAAATACTCACACCAAAATCTTGTGGTCTGTCTGAATCGTCCATCTCTTTTTGCCTACGCCCAGCTTTTCCATACTTGGCGAGCTTAAATATTGCCACAGCTTTGACTGCTTTGTTTCTGCCGTGCCATTAACCTGGCTGCCTTTACAAGCTTTCTTTGCAACCTTTAATGTGTTTCCTCTTCACAGATCCCTTTAAGTTCTCCCTTCGAAGCGAATGAGGCCAAGACTCCAGCACACTCACATCATAAAATTTATGCAAATCCAATTAATCCAATCAAAGCTTGTTTGTGTAAAAGCCTGTCGTATGTGCTCTTTAAAGTCATTTCCCATGAATGGAAATCTTAATTAGATGACTAAATTTAGAAGGACAGAGCATCTTGCAAGAAAACCAAGCACATTTAATCCTTAATACCATAAACTGGAAAAATCTGAGTTTTACCTACCAAGAATAGGACAGTTCCATGACACAGAAATTTCAATCCACGCTTTCTAAAAGAACTGCACTATACTATCCTCACATTTCCAGAGCAACGTGTAGATGCGTATTTTTCCACTTTAATTTCCAATGTAAAATGAGAAGATTGGAGACATTTACTAAACAGGTGAGCACACCTGTTACATAACTTACAAAACGCAAGTCAAAATGACCTAATTATAGGAATAAAACATAGCAATAGTAACAAAAATATCCTAGCCGATTTAAATTTTAATTGTGCATACTAACCTAAGCTTTCATAATGGTACAAATATTGATCTTCCAGCATTGTCCATGTTGCAAATAATGACTTAAAACCATCTCATATGTGTGTCAGAGGGGGTAACTTCTTAGTGACTATCTAATTAAAAGTTTATTTCACAGTGGTATTTTTATTTAAACGTAGGAAAATATAAGTACTCCAGAAGACACCTGCCAGCCGGGACCCATGTGATGAATACAGCCTTAGATTTCTTAAAATTCTAAAAAGTGTTCTAATGTATTTCCTTTAGTTTACTAAATTAAAATCAGCCACAGGAACGAAGTTACTCTGCGAAACAGGCAGATTTAGATGCCCCACTCTGGATAGATCAAGCGAGGCTAAGAGGTTAGAATGCGTCACACAGGTTTACCGCTTCAAGCTGATAAGGGAATTTAGACTTCAAACTCTGAGTACTACTGTAATGTACTTTTTACCAAACATCCTTATGTTCTGAACCTAACTGCCTCTGTGCCGCACACCTTGCCATTCCAGACATTCTTCGAGTTCCTTCAAACGAGAGGGTTTCTCCAGCCTACATGACTTTGTGTTTTTTGCTCTTGGCTTGGAGCTCCCTTGCCTCTCTCGTCCCTGGCTAGCTAACATCACCTCTTCTCAGAAATCTCTTTCATTCCTTCTCCCCTTTTCCTCACCCCAGCCCACGGTCAGTTACCAGGATTAGTATATCTTAACTCTTCACCTACGTGGGACTTTGAGTTCCTTGAGGACAGCCATCCTTTCTTCCACCTGTGACTATGGAGAACCCCATTACACACACAAAGCCTTGGCCTGGTCAATGTTTTCTAAGGAGTAAATGGGGGGCTTGCATGGGTCTGGGTTGTAGTGAGGATCTAAAAAAAAAAAAAAGAATAAATAAAGGGATGAACTACTGAGTACCAGATCATTGTGCTTTAATGTGACTGCTAGAAGGCTACTGCATTTGCACCCATTTGAAAGGAGAAGGAACTAATTTGCTCTTGTTTGATATTTCACTCTAATTGTAAAATCCCGAATTTCAATGAAAAGTATCCACAAACAATGACATCCTAATTTCATTTTCCTGGTTCCTCCTGAAGTTAATTGAAGCTGTAAGCAATTTGCCTTCCCCAGAAACAATGACTCTTTCTTTACTTTTTAATGTCATTCTCTAAAGCACCACTAATTTTTATCACTCTCTGAGGAAAGGAACTCTTCTCAGAAACAGTTCCATGTATTGAGTCAAATGTTTCAACTCTTAATCTATGATTACTAATGAAAATGTACAGAGTACGATTCAGAGACCCTGAGTGACAATAAAATCATGACTCATCTCACTTAGAAGCCCTGCCAGCTCACTGAATAATACAACAGAACACCAAAAAGGTTTTTTAATTCGCCATATATGCAAATTTCCCATGTAAAAATGTACCAGTGGTTTAATTTACAAAATAGAATGGAAGATGATATGCACTTTAAATCAACCAATTTGTTTTGGGGAAAATAAGAAAAAAAAAGTACTGAAATAGAAAAAAATGTCACACTTGATGAAGAAAGAGCATATGCTACATAAATGTTTAAGTAGTGACAATTCCAAGTTATCAAATATGTGCGATGGTCAATTAAAGACATAGGGAAATGAAACACTGGTTAGAGAGGCAGAATATGATGATGTTAAAGTTTTTAAAGCAAAATAATAGGGGTTTGAAATATTCTCCATATGAAGTAAATCAGATTTATTTTGAACTACATTATATATAACTTTGAATAAATGAAAAACATTGAGAGTGTGTATGGGGAGAACATTTGAAGTTAGGGATGACTGGCAAAGAAAGTAAGAGACTAAAGAGGGATTTTGGTAAAATAATTTGGACTTTATGATTGATGTATCTGTGAATGTGTATCCAAAATAACTTTAATTTATGCTTCTCTAATTCTCTTCTCTTAAAACACAAATTACTTACAGCTACCATTTGAAAGGTATGACACGTGAGCAAGTCAAATACATACAAGACATATTTGCTCCTCTATAGGAATTTATCATTGATGGCCATAATATTTCTCTGTTATTAACTATAATGCATAGCCATGTAGTATATACTACAATGTATATGGAAACACACAATTGGAAGCATTTTAATAGTCATTTGATTTCCAAGACGGTAAATTCAATTAGAAGAGGTTGCCTGGAGTTATGTCTTAAGAAAGCCCAGATCAGTCTCAGTTGGAGAGAAAAATGCCACAATCTCTTAGCAGTGTCTGCTGTGATCATGGGAGAACAATGTACATGATCACACAGTGCTTTTGCCCACTTGATGAAAAGTTTAACCTGTTCCCTTTATAGAGATAACTAACCATAAGGTGACTTTATATTGACCCCAAGGCTAATGTATTAGAGGAAAATTAATATGCAGAATTCCTGCTGTCTTTGCCAGGAGTGAAAGTACATCTGAAATACATCATTCCGTGCTGGTTCCACACCTTAAAGACGCGGGACATCTGAAGTGAGGTCCGACGTGAGCAGCCAGAATGGTAAAATGGGCTCAAATTCATGCCAGGTCAAGATGAGGGCTACAAGTCTCCATAAAGGAAGAGTCAGAGAACCGAGATAACTTCATACACTGGGAAAGCACCGAGGTGGTTCTATATGGTTTCCAAAGGTGAGAGAGACCAATGAGCAAAAGACAGGGAGACAGACTTTGGCTGTAAGGCAGAGGGTCCTCATAGTCAGACTTGCTTCATGTGCAGAAAGGCTGCCCTGGGAGCCGTGAGCCAGTTTTCTGCCTTGGGTGGAGTGCAGACCCTTTCAAACCAGGTGTCAGAAAGCTATGGGACTTTCTCAAGGTCTCGAAGGTAGTAAGCAGCAGAGGAGGGACAGCCCAGGTCTGCTGCCTGTCAGCCCCGTGAGTCACTGCACCTTCTGTTTATTTTAATTTCAGATCATCATGAAACCTGTATATACAAAATTTATTACCAAGTCTCTGCATTCACTGTTTCCCTAAAATAGCACATTATTGCTACCGTTCCTTTTCTTCTGTCTTGCTTCCTCTCTGGCTCCCCATCCCACACCTGCAACCCCTCTTCTGTCTTATGGAAAGTATATAAGATAAGGGGAAAGACTTACTAAAAATGGAGTTTATAGGGAAGATAGATTACAGCTGACTAGACGCATCAAGGAAAGAATTCTGAAAGAGGCGGGATTGGAGTTGTCCAAATTAAAGAATAGAGATTATTAAAATAGATGGAAACAGAGAATGGGGTGAATTATACAAAGCACAGCAGAGCAGAGCAATGTGCTTGCTCGGGTCACTGCTGTTTTACAGGACATGGCACTGCAGGATTAGACCAAGTTTTGAGAATATCTCTTAAAAATATCTCTTCGAAAAAAAGACTTCAAAATACATAAATATATAAATGTCTACCCTTTTCCCTGAAATATATTTACACCACCGAATAGTTCTTTTATGCCTCTAACTTGTTGCCAAACTTATGCCAAACTAGTAATGCCAAACATAATAACTATGCCTTAAATGCAGCAGATAAGCTATATATTAATTACATATAATGTGATAATTATATTATGTTAAAATCACATTATAAGAATTTAAAATCTGCGTATCAAAAATTGGTAGATTTTTGTTATATCCACTTTTAGTGACTTGCAAATGTACTTTTACTTCTTGTTTGAAAAGATCTGAAGTCAGCAACATGAAAGAAGGCATCATAGGACCAAGTAATCCGGGAATTAAATGCTCTTCTTCCTTATCTGCCACTATCTCTTCACTACCACCGATGAAGTGTTCATTATAAATATCATATTCAGGAAAATATTTTCAGTCAGCACTATAAAGTGACAAGAAAAAAAGCTATCATAATAATCACACACGCTTCACCTCTATGTCCCAACTAACACTGTGACGCAGAGCGATTCGCTGCAGGCGGTCATAAGTGGCCCGGGAGATGACAAAAAGTTTGGCCCTGGGGAGGAGAACCACCACTGTGTTCAAAGCTCCTGTGGAGTTGTTCTGCCCAGGGACCAGTTGCTTAATTTTTCTGTGCCTCAGTGTCTTCATCTGTAAACTGAGAGAAGAACAGTGCCTATCTCCAACGCTGTTAGGGTTAAATTAATTAATACACGGAAAGTACTGACAGCAAAGAGCGATGCATACCAAGTGACGGCGTATGTTAGCTATTGGTGTAATTTCTCATTGGCCTTGGGCTAGTCATTTAATCTCTCTGACCATTCATTTGAAAGTTAAGAGATGAAACTAAATGATCTCTAAGGCCTCTTTCATGACTAAAAAGTCCGGCTACAAAGAAGCACAATCTCTCTCACAATGGATCCACAGATCTTTCCCAAAAATGGACCGGCAGAAAAAACCTGCCAGTGCAGCCTCAGTAAAGTGTCTACTGGATCCCTCTACCTGTACTCTAGACTGAGCCCCAGGAGAAAAGAACAGGGGACCCGAAGGAGCCATGTGATGGAGCCAGCGAGAAGAAGAAACAGAGGTCTCTTCGTGGAAGACCAAAAGGGTTGTCACGTAGTTTTGACTAAGGCTCTTCATCTGTTACAGTAACTGAGCAGAGCCCACACTGGAAAGGCACGTGTGAAGGAAGAGGTCATTGTCACCAACCCAAAGATAGTGCTTCGCTGTTTAACTGGAAATATCAGCAGCTCGTTTTAAATTACAAGATGAGGCCCCAGGTGCACTGCCTTTATCCAAGACTGCTCAATTTTGACGTCTGGGAGAACATGGCATTCTGCTTTGATGAGATCTCTGGAAATACAAGATGCTTCCAGCGTCAAGAGTGCTTCTGTGCACCCCAACGTGCGAAAAAGCTCAATCTGAAATCTTGGTTAAAAAAAAAAAAGAAATCTCAATAGAAAAGCACGGTTTTTGCCGACACTGCTGAAAGCATCCTTCACAAAAGGGGTCATTATGCTGGAAACACCATACACACTTTCCGCAGCACAGGGGTTCTGGTCACATCAACACAAATCCTGCTTCTCTTAGAGAGGAAATGCCGCTAAGTTATTTCCGTAACGTGTAGATGTGTCAGGACTACGTTACTTTATCTTTATTTAACTGCCCCATGATTTCATGAGTCTTTTATTTTCTGATACTGCTTTGAAAGATCTGGAGAAGGGGGAAGATCGGCTCTAAATCTGGTTTTAAGATTTGGAGCAAGTCAAGTAGCCCCAGTAAGCCTTATTTTCAAGGCATGCTACACATGGAAGGGACTCAACAAATATTTGCTCAGGGAAAGAAGGAAGGAGGAAGGGAGGCAGCGAGGCAGTCCCGATAGTCACAGCACTGCATCAGAAAGGTCACGCTCCGAAGAGGCTGCTTTTGCCTTTTCACTATTATATGTTGATTAACAACTAAATTCATATTGTGGACATTAAAATGATTTTTTTTATTAATGAAAGCAGTGACTTTTATTGGCACGATAAATGCTAAAAAAAAAAAAAAAAAAAAAAAAGGACTCCTAATTGGTGACGTTCAAGCTATGTAGATTGACCAGAGTAATTTGGAGATAATTTCTACCCTTAAATGAACAGAGTGTAAGACTCCAGTGAGGCCTGTACCCTGTACCCCAATGACTTATTCTCAGTGGATCTAGAATCCAGACATTTAGGGGATTTTTGTTCGAAGTACATCAATCTGAGGACACAGAATTGCACCTTGGTTCTGCTGAACCTTTTATACAGGGTTTATACACTCAGAACACCTCAGAAGGCTGCCAGCTCATTAAACTTACAGAGGAGGGTGTATAGCCTATTTTGGCTATTTTAATGAATGGTTACTAAGTAACTGTCATCATGCCAAAGTTCAGTTAGTCCTTGGATAATTTATCTACCAAAAACAACCGAAGATTTGGGTATGATGAGAATTGGCTTGGGTTGGGTTACAAAACCCTGATTTTGAGATGCTCAAGACTAGTGATGAAGCATGAATAAAAATAAATACAACATAAAGCACAACATAAGATTATTTCAATGCCATAATGTGCCAAAGAGGTGAGGGAACCAAAGAGGAGAATGTAGCTATCTCAACTGGGGGAAAAGATCTGCTCAGAAGAGATGGTTCCAGGTCTCAAAGGATACAGCAGAATGTTCCAGAAAGATTTCTTTTTTCCTGAGGAGAAGGGTGGGGGAGCACTATAAAGGTTAGAAGCAAGGGAGATAAAACTGAGTTCATACAAGAAATTATAGATTTATTAAATACCCAAAATACATAGTTCTACTCAACCATGTTCTTTCAGTGAGAAACGTCTACCAAAAGACTGTCTTTAGCGTTTTAAATGCAACTGATCTGCAAAAAATTTCTCTAGGGTTCTGTTTTTCCCCTCCCCCAACCATGATGCTTTTACTGACACTAATTCTGAAACTACATCTGTCATAATAAGACTGAAAAAGTAACCAGCCTGCTGAGTGAAAACTGGCATTCTCAGAAATAGTTCAGATAATACTGAATATAGAACTCCATTTCACATATTTTAAAATATCTCCAGTCAAAATAATATTCCTGTGATTTTCCAAAGTCTGTTAGAAAGATATTCATAATGACAGGTTAAGCGCTGTGACATCAGAACTTGTCCCCTCGACCTGGATGGATGGAAACGTTGAGCTGGGAAAAGCAAGTTCTACTGCCCATTCCGCTGGTCTTGGGAATGAATGAAGCTTTGCTTTGAACATAGATTTTCTTTTTTTTTTTTTTTTCTTCCCTCAATGGAGGTACTGGGGATTGAACCCAGGACCTCACGCACGCTGAACATGAGCTCTACCACTGAGCTCCACCTTCCTTCCCCTGAACATAGATTTTGAATTCCCCTTTTCATGTCTGGCTGTACCTGAGCCTATATGTTTACAGGCACATGGATATTGCAAAGAGCACAGTGATATATAATCAATATGCTTGAACTCTCTCCTGTCTTCTAGGAATGCCACCATGTACACTGTAAATCAAATTAGTGGGCCATGGCAGGGAGCCGACAGAGCATCGGATTGAGGTAATGGATTCAGAGCCTAGATGTCACTTACCGAGTGGAGCAGATGGCTTAGGCTCCCTAGCTGCGTTAGCACACACGCTATCTGAAGGAGTTACTGTGATGAGTAAATGGTTTACCACATCCATTCAACAGAAACGGCTCAGGGCACCTGAGGCCCTTTTGCTGCATACTATCAATAAATGTTATTGGTTTTTATGTTAAAAGAGTGGCTATCACTTACTGAGTACTTAATGCATGCTTACATTTAATTATTAAGAAGGATGTTAAGTACCACCGTGTCAACCTTACAGACAAGAAAACGGAGGCTTGGACGTGGAATTTCACGCACAGCGTCTGAACTCTTGAAGGGCAGTGAATGTGCCTCCCTCACTGTACAAGTAACAGCACTGTGCCCAGCACACAGTAGATTCATGATCATCATTCAAAACTTTTACCAACAATAACTTTTTGGCCCAGTAAAATTTTAAAAATTAATATGACACAATGCATGCTTAACAGATGGTGTCAACCTCGCTCCCTGGAAACACTATTCCTTTCAAATCACACAAGTGAATGGGATGATTTTTTATAATAATGTTGACAATACTCAGAGCTTATTGAAATATTTTGAAATGGGTATTAGAGTAATAGTTTGTAATGATTAGTTAGGCCATTTCATACTGTTGGCTTTTTATTTTATTTTTGTTATTCCTTCCACAAGAAAATAAGAAAAGAAGTATAAAAACCTTATTCATTTTTCTACACCACACCACAGAGTATGCGTATTAGGCTGGCAAAGCCGTGCTCTGAGCAGTCAGAACCATCTCCAGTGACCAGGGAGCTACACAACCCATGTAATCTGCTCACATTATGTCTTCCTCTTATGCGTGAAGTGATTTATTGTCTCCAAAGTGCATTTACATCCATTTGATTCTCAAAGCAGCTCTGAAAGGTAGGAAGGAATAAGTCAACATTGTCCAGATAAGGCAACTGGCTGAAGAAGCCACAGGGATAATGAGTGACAGGGGAGGGAGGCAGAGAGGGAGGCAGGGAGAGGAAAAGAAAGAAGGGGAGGGGAGGAGAGGGGACAGTGGGAGAGGAGGGGAGACAGGGAGGAGGGGAGGGAAAGTAAGAGCTAGCTGGGTTTCAGATTCCTGGGCCCTTGCTCCCCCAGGAATCACAACCTCCTTCTCAGCATGCAAAGGAGAGTGGATAGTGAAGAAAAAAAAACAAAACACTGAAAGGAATACAGGGAGGGAGGAAGGGAAAGAAGGAGGGTGAGTATGAATGAATGAATATGAATGAGAGCATTTAAGTAAAGCAAGGGCCCAGGAGACAGAAGGAGCTTAAAACAGATCCATAAACCCTCAAACTGTAGCTCTTAACTTTTAGGAATCTTGGACATTCCTGACGATCTGATAAAGCCACAGGAGGCTCTTACTAGAAAAATGCATGCCTACATACACACGTACGGTATTCTGCACACAATTGCAGTGTTTTTGCTGCGCCCCCAAATCCAGTGCTACGTCCCATTGTAAGGAACGCGCCTTAGAAACAGAGGCCCCCTCCGCGCACCGCAGTTTGCAGATCTAGAACCCAAGGGTGGTTTCACACAAAGGCAGGTGCCTGCAGCCCTGTACCGGTGTGTGCCACAGAGCTAAGAAACACGGCTTCACGTCAGAACAACAGAAATATCTCTGCGTCCCTCCTGCTGCCACCCACCTCTCCACAACATTTCAAGCTTAATAGGAAACAAAACAGCTTCCGACACCACACATTGAAACCATTATCTACACCGGAACGCCAAGCTTCCCATCAAACCAGAAAAAAATGAAACTGAAGTTACAAGGTTTGAGAAAAATGTGACCCTTCTAGTATTGAATCCCTATGACTAAACAGCTTTAAAGATGTGTTAAATGTGGTAGGATAAAGGTGTATAATAAAAGAACGGGATGCACATGCGTTGGCGATTCCAGCAATGTCACTCTGGGACTCTGGACTGGCCAGCTCACCTTTTTACATCCAAGTCTCCTTCATAAGTTTATTGTGAAAATTAATTATATTAATGGGATTGAAAAAATGTAATACAAGTCTGACACCTAATCTCACTACACAGCCTATTTCTCCTTTATAAAGTGGGCTTAATGATAGTGCCTATATTTACAGAAAGTACTGCCATGGTGAGCATTAAATGAAGGAATGCATTAAACGTACGATACACCGTGTCTGCACGCAGGAAATATTAGCTAGTGTTAAGCCGCTGAAGAAATGGAGGAGTCGCCAAAGCAGAAGTCACTGACTCGATTCCAAGAACAGAGTTTTGACTGAGTTTTATTATTCTCGCTATCTAGACTCACCAGTTTTTGCAGGTGATGGCTTGAACTTGGTGGCTTCTGCCTGCCTCGAATATTTTATCCAGAACCCTGGAACCCGCTAACAAAGGTGTTTTGCTAAGTGCCTTAAACAGATCACCTTGATTAATCATCACAATCTTGGGATGGCTAATGGTAAGTAACACATATATAGCTGGGCACTACTCTGATACTTACATATGTTAACTCATTTCATAGCCATAGGATCTCCATATTACAGCCAAAGAAACTGAGGCATAGAGAGACTGGCTCAAGCTCACACAGCTGGGAAGTGGCAAAACCTGGGCTTCTAACCCAAACTGTCTGACTCCAGAATTGTGATCTTAACCTATACATGCACTGTCTCTCAGGAGGTAGGTATTTAAATCTCCAGTTTATGAATAAGAAAAATTTCCCAAACTCACAAGAATAGTGAGAAAAAGTAAGATAAGGATCCAGACTTGCCGGACACCAATATCTGTGTTTTCCCTCCTGCACCACACCATAGGAGTGTGTTCCCAGGGCGGAGATGGGTGGCGGTAAAGCGGGCACCCCAGGCAAGGCTCAAGGATGGAGAGATCTGTGGGAAAGCGTTAGGCACTTTGATTTAACGAGATGGAGCTCTGGATGTGAGATGCCTCTCTGTCACCATCTACTTCCACTGCATTTAGTGACACAACACCCTTGGGACAGCAGCCGCAGCTCCGTGCCTCGGGGTCTCAGAGCCCACAGGGACTTTCCTGGAGATGCGGGCATAAAGAATCAAAGGTGTTCCCCAGCCCTCAAACCTGACCTGCTCGGGGCTGGTTTCTCTGTCTTGGTTCTGGCTCTATGAAAATGGATGGTCTAGTTTGGTCTCCTTCAATCATCTGTGCTGCTCACAGATCTAAGGAACAGTAGTGGCTAGTGGCCAGTGTATCCAAATTCAGGGAACAAAACCATTGTCATTGCTGGGTCTTTTAATCAATGAAAAACAAAGATCACTAAGTTTATTTTTGTAAATTCGGTAGGTGGTGCTTTGGTAAATGCTATCAAACTGAACAGGATCTGTTTTCAAAGAGTTTATAAACCATGTCAAATCTGGAAATAAGCCCAAACTACAGGTGTTTTCTGAAAATACAATTAAAATAATAATACTTCACAACACAAAGTAGACTTGGGGATAAAGAGTTTAAAATTTTCTTATATAGATATTTTAATAACAGAAGAGCCCTATACTACTGTCCCCAAAATGTCCTAAAACACCACCCCATCGAGCAATGTCTTACTCAACTTCCAACAAATTGAGAAAAATTCAGCCTGACAGTCCAGGATTCAGTAATGAGACTCTGGTCTTCCTTTTCAGACACATACCCCTGCGTTCCTGCACATCACACTTAAAACAAGACAAACCAATCACTGTTTCAAGTGCCACCATTTTATTCATGAAGCCTTTCCTCTCCTCTCCAAATAAAAATGATCTCGTCCTCTTTGACCCACGAGACGTCTTTGAGTTGGGTATATATATGTAGATATGTAAATATACGTAGATATGCAGATATAACATTTTTATTACGATGATTTATATTATGGCTTTTGGCGTGACTTCCTAATTTTCCAAATTAGGCTGTAAACTCTTCGGAATCAGTGACCATGGTTTACTTCTGAAATTGCTTTTATAACCACTACTCTGGCTAACATGGCTTGCAACACAGGAATTCAAGAAACATTTTTGAGTTACTATTTTATTAATAATGTTAATGATACAGTGATCTCTTATGGAGTATCAACTATGGGCCAAGGATGACATATACATTTTACATTTCATTTAATATCCAAAATCCTATGACTTAGAAAGTTAAGGCTTAAGGAGCTTTAAGTAAGTTGTTCAAGGTTACACAGTTAAGCAGAAGCCCCGACACTTAACATGACAGCAGGATGCACTTTGAGTCTGAATCCAAACTGGTTAGCCTCCAAACAGGTGCCCCCATCAACACTAGGTAAAAGTGATAAAAATTGAAAGATGTGTTGCTTTTCACTTTTTGATAAATACATTTAGCAAATCTGAAACAAAACCACAGATTGTGGTAGTCAGGAGAGCTACTTCTCAAAATTAATTTTAAGGATGAGAAGTGAGTGTTGAAGGTTAAAAGATGTATTTTGAAGTATCTCTATCACTACAACCCAAGAAATGTCAAAGATGGAGAGAGATGCCATTGACGCATATATTTAGAAGAATGATTTATGGGTAAACTCAATTTACACATTGTAATAGAAAAGGCACAGGCTTGGGAGCTTGACACAGTAGGGTTAAAGTTCTGGGTATAACATTTTTAGCCTTGGGCCTTGGGCAAGTTACTTAATCTTTCTAAGTCTCCGTTTTCTCAAAGGTTAGGTGGAAACACTAATAACTGCTTTTATAGACGATGCAAATGTTAGGCAGACATAGGGTACATAACCCAACAAATGATGGGCACTGTTAACATCATGAGTAATAATACTGTTTTCATGCAAAGCGACTGTGCTAAGCCAGTGTTCTTGGGAGGGATGGGAAGGCAGGGCTTCCATTACTGTTCCCAACTTTCCACACTGTGAGAGTATGCTATTTGGAAGGGCAGAAGGGAAAACACATGCCACCAGCTCAGCTGGCCTCCAAAACCCAACACTTCCTTCTCTTCAGACTGACTCTCAAATCCTCTCTCTTGTAACTAAAGAACTGAAAATCAAAATATGGAAATCAAGTTGGACCCTCTTCAAATCTCTCAAGTATATTCTAGATCCCTATGCCAGCTGCCATCTCTCATCTTCTTTTAGAGAACATGTTCTTTGAAAGTAGGAGAAGCAGTAAGGCATTTGGCATCAGTCCCATGGGCATACAAACAGCACACCCACCATTCTTGTTTTCCGGTGTTTCTAGTTTATTAGCTGACCTCAGGGTCCTCAAATATTAATTGGAGACAATACCTCCTGGAAGTGTATGAAGTATATGCAGCCAAGACTATTCACCGCCCAGCACAGAGCAGGCGCTCAGTAATGACTAATTAATTCCCCTTCCCCTCTGTGGTTCCCTCTAAGCAGAGAATAAGCAAATTCTTTGGGCTAATATGTTAATGTCTCTAACTGGACCCTACCACCAGGGATGGTTGGCTAGGATCTGAAAAGTGCTATCTCATTTAAATAAGACACAGAATGGTAATAACCAAGGGACGAGTTATAGACATTATTGATTTTAGTTGTACACAAACCAGTGTCCTGAAGGTGACAGGTTTTTTCTTAAAAGAAAAAAAAATAATCCTTGAAAACAAATCCCTGAGCTATTTAGTCTCCTGGAAAACACAAGCCTGGAAACTCAACATCTGCAGAAAGCAAAAAGGTGCAAGAATGACCAATTTTTTTTTTTTCTCTCTCTTACAGCTTTTCAAATAAGGGAGAGACAACACACCCATGAAGCTGGGTTTGGGGGTTCTGACCTATTTTTAGCAAATTACAATTGAAAAAACAAAACGAAACATTTTTTGGTGCACCATCTAACACTTCTCTAACCAGAATGCTGGAGATGGATTTAAAGTCAACTATCACAGTAGCTGTGATAAAGTTATTTTGAAGGAACAAGAAGTTCCTTGGTTTGTTTGTGGAATTCCATTATGTGTGTTAGGAACTTTTCATTATTTTGTGTATTATTAAGTCATTTTGCCTAAAATCAAAGAAACCATGAATACCCAAACCTAATAACTAAAGCAGATGTTCTGAACATTCAGTGTTGCAATTTACACATTCAACCACTGGGGGAGAAAACACATCCCTTTCCTTCCCCTCTTCATTTTTTAATTTCCTATTTGTTATCTGTTGAGAAGGAGCCAAAGAGGGAGAAGAGAGAGAAGCAGTACCACAGGAAGGGAACCTCCAACACTTCGACAATATTAAGGGAACCATATATTGTTTTCCGAACAAACACCACCAGTTCTCCTGATAACTTCGCACCATATTCACATATGTAAAGTGTTATCTGATTATTACCCTAATAATTACCTCTGTATAACTGTATGTGTATATATATATGTGTGTGTGCGTGTGTCCATACACACACACCACACACACACACACAGTTCATAAATCCAAAAGGCATCTTCAGAGAGGCTCTAAGAGAACAGGATTTAAGCTGCCTGGGGAGTGGAACAGCCTTTAAATACATCTTGTAATTTAAGCGCAGCTCCTGCTTTTCAGCGAGCACCGCTGCTGGAGCCTCTTCATTTAGGAGTTCTCATATATTTTCTTTTCTTTTTTTGATATGTGTTCCCCAGTCAGCTTAGTCCTATTGGCACTTCCTTTCGAAAGCGAAGGAGGCGGTAGAACGGGAATACGCGCCCCGACTCTGGAAGTAGGGGTCCCTTCCACACCCCAGCCTCGATCACCGTCTCCCTCCCACGGGCTCAGCAGCTGCTCGCCTTCCAGGCGCAATCGGAGGCGGCGGCCAGCGGCGCAAGGGTACAGACTAGATGAAGTCAAGATTCAACCCGATAGCTCACCTCCTCCCCAGCCCCGACTCCCACCCATGACCTCCTGCGGCCCCCTTCCCTCCCATCCCCCTCCTTGTCCCCCTACAGTACAGCCACCGCGGAGGGTGCGGGGGTGGCAGGGGGGGACACTAGGGGCTTCCTTCGCACCCACCCCCGACGCACCCTAGAAGAATGTCCTCTGGGGTCAGGGGCTGCCCGCAAGTTGGAGGAACTTAGAAGGCAAAGGCTGCCGCGCCCCGACCTCCAAGGGGCCTCAACCTGGAAAGCCAGGGGTGGGGAAAGGGAGTCGGGGCGAGGGCGAGCGCCTCTGGGCTTACCACGAGCACGGGGACCCCGGCGGCCAGCGAGTAGAGGAGCACGGGGGGCACGGCGCTGCTGTCCTCCGGTCCCGGGTAGGGCTTGCGGTAGGCGCTGTCGTGGCAGAAGAAGCCCTGCACGTTCACGGTGAACGTGTCCGTGTACTCGAAGTAGTACGCCAGCATCACCGTCCCTGCCATGATCACCATCTGGAAATAGAGCATGCTGCTGGTGAGCGCCGCGGGCAGCAGGGGCATGCACGCCTCCCGGGCCGGGCGAGCCGAGCGGGTGGCGGACGGGCCCCCTCCCGGGTCCGCCGAGGCAGCCGCCGGGGGCGCGGCGGCGGCGGCGGGGGCGGCGGGAGCGGCGGGAGGACGAGGCGCGGGAGGCGGGATGGAGCCGCTGCAGGACGAGGCGGAGGCAGTCCGGGTGTCGAGGCGCCGGCAGGCTGCGGAGGAGGCGGCTACCCCCGTTCGAGCCCCCGCTCCCCTCCCCGCCCCCTGCCCGCCGCAAGCGCCGCCCGCCCGGGCGCGGGGTCGCGCGGGAGGGCGGGGAGTCCCGGGCGGCGGGAAGCGGCCGCGGCGCCCCGACCAGAGACCGTGGGCGATGCAGCTGCGGGGGGCCGAGCCCCCGGGCCCGCCCGGAGGAGGGACGGGCCGGGCGGCGGCGGCCGGGACGGCGGCACCTGTACCCCTCGGAGGGCGGACGCAGTGGAGCGGGAGAAGCTCCCGGCAGGGGTAAAAACCAAAAAGCGGGGGGAGGGGAGGCAGTAGCGAACGAGCTGCTTCTAGAAACTCCCTTCTGAGGCAGCAGCTGGGCGGTTTAGGAAACCCGCACAGCGCCTGGGGAAACTGCGTGCACGCGTCTGCCGAGCGCAGCCCCACGGAGCGCGAGGTGCCGGGGCCGCCCGGCGGGCTGCAGCCCTGAATTCCTTAACCCCGCGCAGGAGGCGCGCCCAGCGCTGGTTTCCAGGCGCGATTAGAAAAATCATTTTAGAGGATTTTGCACTCGGAGTTTCTTTGCCTCCCTTCCAGCTGCCTAGGGCTTTGTATGTAAAAACGGAAATCAGAGCTCTCTTGTATAACGGCCCCTTCGTCGTTCACGTATTCCCTCGCTCATCTCAGTTTCCCTCTATTAGCTGCTTGTGAGAGGAGGCACTGCAGGTTCCGGGGACCGCGCGGTGGCAGCCACCAGGGAAGGGAGAAGGTCCATTTGCCTCACTCGCCATTCCCTGATTTCCCAGGTACCGCGGGAATTCCCCAGGGGTCAAGTGACAGGAGAGGGAGACAAAGAGGGCTCACCCCGCACGCATACACAACACACCCATGTGTTGGGCATGCACGCGTGTGCGTGGGTATGTAAGTAGCATGTACGTAGGGAGCCGGCTTCGTGATGCCGTTTGGGTCCCTGCCCTCAAGCTT
The DNA here is from genome assembly GCF_036321535.1 of Camelus dromedarius. Lineage (NCBI taxonomy): Eukaryota > Metazoa > Chordata > Mammalia > Artiodactyla > Camelidae > Camelus > Camelus dromedarius. The sequence goes on from NC_087444.1 coordinate 7,359,823, forward strand.
AGGCAGCGACTGAGGGGGTGTGGGCTTGGGGAGCTTAGTGGAGCCGGACATTGCCCACACCCTCCACCCCAGAGGGCAGGTAAGGAAGCGTGTGCACAAGGCGAGGAGGTGAAAATGCTTACTAGAGCCCTGCCCTTCTCACCTTAGCAGATTTCTAGATTTGTTCATTTTTATGAGTTGTAGCTTTATGATTTTTAGAGGCAGGTCTTCATCATCAGGGAAAAAAAAAACATTTTTAGGCTAAAAGGCTGTTTAAATTAGGCAGATGACTGGTAGTTTAGGGATGAGATAATAATGGCAGTGTGAATTTCTTTAATGTAGAATGTTTTACTCTCCACGTTATTACAGACATCATTTAATAACGAATTACTTAGTGCTTACCAGGTAAACAACGCTGAACAACCTACATAATAAGCAATTTTGGGCAGTGGGAGTAAACTGTTCCTAAATGGACAAGAAAGGCTTAAATTATGAAAATGTAACTACCACAAAGATACATGGTGTTGTGCTACATTCAGAAAATCTTTCTAAGACTGTAAGGGTATTTAAACTGCAACTCTGATTCTAAATGGAAATGCCCCAAACCTTCCTACTTAATAGAATTTTTGGAAAAAATGGTGTTAATTTTAAAGGGTAGTTTTTAAGGGTAACTCTGGATTAAGGAGAGTCTAATGTAGGTAATTTATTCAAACTATTGAATATGTATATTATTTTCAAAATTAAAATGCATGGTCATGCATTGTTAGGGTGTAATGAACGCCTATTACTGTGTGTGTAACGAAACAGGGCCCTTGGCTGTCCTGTTGACTGCTGACCCCAGCGGGAGCCCTGTATGGCACATTGTAGGTATTTACCTTTGAATAACTTAAGGAACTTACTCCTCTAAGAACACAGGGAAGTGTCTTCACATATCAGCTTTGTGTCAAGGGGAGGGAAGCACAGTCTATGGCCCAAGATAAACACAGCCTGTGCACTCACTCGGCACGCTGACATTGACGGTATAAGGGTGATGTAAGGGCAGCGACTCTGGTCCTGCCTCAGTTCACATCCCAGCCCTGCCACTTACCAGTTCTGGAAACCTGGGCCACGTGCTTGACCTCTTTCTGCCTTAGTTTCATCACCAGGAAAAATTGGGATAATGCTAGTACTGACTTTACAGGGTTGGTATGAGAATTATTGATGCTCGTTTCATTATGTCTGGAACATTCTGTTTAAATTCCATTAAAAGTAACTTCTGGTCACACATGTATCTAGCCTGCCTTAACTCAGGTCATTCTAACACCCACCACCAATCAATTCTTTTTCATTTTATTGCTTACAAAATGATTCTGGGTGTATCCATATTTCTGTAGGAGTATATATTTTCCCCTAGATTGGGGCACATTCTGTCTTCTCTCCCAGATAGTATCTATCTCAAGAATAAGATATTATTTCCCTTCAGAATTCTTAATATCCCCGTCATTTACACATGTTAGATGGTCAGATAGTGTTGTTGACTCACGCATGGCTGACTAACCACCCAGTGCTGAAATTCAAAGTTAATATTGAATCCTAACTCACATTATAAAGATAGCAACATTAAATTAACCTTCCATGAGTATTTGAGCAGATTGGTTCCTTGCAGAAATGCTGCAAGGTGGTTGAAGGAGCATGAGCTATGTGCCCTTGGCTGGTTACTTTACGTTTCTGAGTTGAGCTTCTTTGGGGACACAGTGAACTAAGTTTTCTTATCTCTGGGCTTATTTTGACAATTGAATGAGAGTATGTAAGGTGCCTGGCACAAAGAAGGTACATACTTCGGGTGTTTCCTCGCTTTATTTTCTTATAAATCATTTAAGCCAATTCTTTTCCTAAATACGTATTTTCAACCTCAAAGATTCCTTTGGAACCTTGCCTCAATTCTTAATTTAACTTTCTGTTTCTAGATTTAAGATGGCATTACTCATGTTTAATCCTCTGGGGTCCTGCCCAAACACTTAATTTAGTTTAATTCTTAGGCATATCATTGTACTTTCAAATGTATGATAGCGGTCGGTCTTTCCTGACAAAACACTGTCCTGTCCTTCAAATTCTCCCCATCTCAGCTCCTACCAAAGTGGATAATCTAGGTCCAAAATGTGGTATTTATAACTATTTTATCTTCCAACTTCCAGGGATTCATAGTATATTTACTTGCGCACAACTTAACAACCACTCCATCCCACCATGTCTCTCCACCTATAAAACATGAGCTGTGATAAATACTGGGGCAGATATTAGGGGAATCACTTATCAATTCCAAAGCCTCCCATCTCTCCACCGGGATATTCATGCCCTAGTAAGAATAAGAAGCCACATGGGCATAGGAAGATGTGGTCCTTGTCTATGTCTATATGGTTTATAACTTTTATAGCTAGCAGACAGATGTACAAAAAGCCAGGGTGGAGGGGACCTTTATGTTGGTAGCAAGTACAGAGACCAACTGAATAGTCGTTGGAAGCCAAGCATCGAATATCTGTGGATGGCTAGTTGAGTGAATGTATGACCTTCTTTAACTTTAAGAACCTAAGGTGTCTGCTAGAAGGAAACAGGAGGTGAACCTGGCTTCTCAAGATTATGACCAATTGGGTTCTGAACAACAAATCTGTGAGTATGGGGAGCCGGATTGAGATTTTCTGTTAAGGTTTGAGGATTTGGCCCTCATTAGTTTGTAGACAGAATGTTTGTGGCAGAGATGCCCGAGCATTTCCAAGGACCAAATAAGATACAGAATTATAAACATTGGTGTATATGCGTTTCAGGTAACTCAGAGGTAAACCCAGGCATTTTCCTGAAATTTTCTCATTCCATGTGCAAAAACAGAGATAAGTAACATTACTTTCAATGAGTAGCTGAGATGGTGAGGTATAAAGAATTCAGAAGGCTTTATGTAAGATGGACTAGAGAAGCTCCCCCAAAGAAGAATAGAATCCTTTTTTAAAAACAACAAAAATCTGTTTTTGTAATGCTCAACCCGAGCTAGAGATGTTTAAGGAGATTCATGGGTGTGACAAGTTGCATGACTTTGTACCAATGAGGAACTTTAAATATTAACATATAGATTGGTAGAAGATGTGGTGGAAATAGATTTGGAAAAAAGGCTTTTCTTAGGCCCGATAACTGCATTCGGAATAAGTAAGGGCATCTGCTAATTCATTCTAATAATTATGGAACTGCAAAAGGCAATATCTTAACAGATCTTTATTGACTTGAATCTAGAGAATGAACAAATACACTAACTAGTTTACTAACTTCCAGACAATTTGATATGGAGAACACGCCTGAAGCTTGAATAAGAATTAATATGTAGGACTGGTTAATTCGAGAAATGTTGTGCTTAAACACATTCATATACATTCAAAGATACAACATCCTGAAAGGCAAACGAAAGAGATCTAGGAACATTTGGGATTACACCTTTGATCTCTTTATTTTTGACGTCATAGCATCTGCATTCTCACAGTATGATCATCAGTGCTTAATTTAGGAGGTAACTGCTTTCTCAAGAAAACAGGAAGAAATAGAGCTGAGATAGTAATTTGTATGTCTGTCTTTGAGTTTCCAGCTGTAATGGGATGTTTATCTCAAAAGCAAGATGCTTCTGACCTGGATAAATGGTACTTTTCTTCAGCTAGAACCACTAAGATATTTTTAAAGTGCCCAACTCTGGGACTGTATTACAGCTATTCTATTCCTCTACGTTTCCAATATTTAAAATTTTCACTTTTGAAACAGTGATCACAAATGAAGCACGTATTTTACTAGAAAACCCAGTTATTTACATTTCACCAAAGGCACAGGCGTGAAATTGATGGACCAAGTAAAAGAGCCAAAAACTGTAAAATGTTAAAGCTGGGAAAGAACAGAAAATTTTAACTAATGTGCTGTTATTTAAAATTATTTCCTGTATTAAAATTTTAAATTCTTAATTCAGCAGAAGTTAATAGGAACATGCTGCTAATACTTAAACTGTGTGGGCATGACACAGCCTCTCTGAATTTCAGTTTGCTCATCTGTAAAACTGGGTTAATGAAAGGCTTATATTTATAAAACACTTCATTAATAGTAAAGCACTGGACAATCTGCATTAGAAAACGTATTATAATTAGGAAGAGAGAATACCTAATCTGTGTGGGTCCTGGATTTTGTCCCCGTCACTGACTGAGTTCCAACTCACAAAACCTTAAAACCTTAGATTAACTGCTGTGTGGTCTGTTACCATGTATGTGAACATTGAATTGTTTACCATATATTTCAATGATAAAAAAAAACACTGTTTTGTTAAGTATAAATCTATGGATCCATAACATCAGAGGAGGTTTCAAAATATTCTAGTTCCCTAAGAAGGAATTTAAACAGCTGTTAAGGATAAGAACATAGAAGTGTGTCAGTTAAATATGATGGGTAAGCCCAAGGACTGAGGACTCCACAAGACTGAGTTTGTGTCTTTGCCCTGTAAATTCATAATTGAGGGACCTTGGCCCAGTCATCTTAATTTCTCAGTTTCTGTCGTGTCCTAAAATGAGGCTAATGTTGCCTGCTTCACCAAGATGTGGTGCACAACATTGGCCATTCACCACCATAAATGATCATTATGGCTATTGTTACTCGTCTGGTATAATTAATCCTGCCTCTGCTGGATCAGCAAAACTTTTATTGATATATTTGGAAATGTGCCTGCATAAAATTCTGCTGAACTGTCTTTGTCACTTCACGTTACTTGAAGACACCTGAAAGTCATTATGTGCCCTATGATAAATGAAAACCGTCCTAAACAAAATCACAAATCCTGCCATCACTTTGAGAAACAAAATTTCTTTAGCCATGATGTGGAGCGTGTGGGGCAGACTATGCTGATGACAGCTGCGGGTCCTTTGTCAAAGATGCGGCTTGTGAATGGTAATCTGCATCTGTTTGGTTGTCCTTCAATGCACTAGGTAATGACTGAAACAAAGATATAACAGAAACCAGACACTCAAAACAGTTACTGATGTTCACGCATGGGCCATAATCAACTATTCGTTTAGAATCAGACGGCTTTTTCAGAACGTTATTTTAGTGAGGGCACAAAAGCTTCTGGCGTGATGAATTTCTGCCCTAAATTTCATCATCCTTGAATGGATTATTAAATTACTGGGCTTTTTCCCGCATACAAATTTACAACTATCAGCAAGGAAAGTAATTTTTTGGTCAAGAAAAGAAAGAATGTCTTGGTTGCTGAATTGGGAGATGTAGTAGAAAAATGAGCATTACCATGTAAATGTTTAGAGATCGTGTCACTTTGGAAGGAAGTGGGGAAGTATTCGGAAGAGAGCAATCACAGTGCATGTTGTCTTGTTTACTCTCGTGATTATTACTTTCTTATTAAATCGGGTATAATTAATCGTATTTCATTATTATATCAATCATATTATTCTAATCAATGCTTCAGTGTGTAATGACGTCTTCAATTTAATGTCGTTGATAAGGATAAAAAATTGTCCTTTGTTTTCCACTTCCTGATGACTTGCTTTAATACTTCTTTTGGCTCATGTGGCTCTCCAGTAAAAACAGAAGAACCTGAATAGTAAAATCTTAATTAACTTCATAAAAGTCTCATAAAATAGGGTATCCTTGGGAACTACTGCTTTTATTAATAGAAACCCTGTACGTTTTTTGTCAAAACTCTTAAATTAGTCATCAAAGTGCTGAACATACCACATTTTTCTATGATGATCTGACATAGGGCCATTATTTTGAAGCTCAGTTCTTACTGTGCGTTACCATAGTGGTTCCAGACATAGGAGACTGATTTTTGTAGGTGTTGATGGTAGGATACACTGGACATTTTGTGGAAAAAATACCTGAAATATATTTTTATTTACCTGAAACCACAATACTGTTTATTGATTGACTACCACATGCTGAAACAGGAGAGCTGTTACTCACACATCTCTGATCCTTACAACCACCCACCGTCCCCCGTTTACTGGAGAGATGTGACAGCATCAGTCTTGGTTTACCTGCTTTCCAGAAAGTGGTGTGCACAATGCTGCCACTGAAACTAGTCCACTTAACGGAGGCTTCCAGTGTATGTGAGGTCCCATTGGAGTGCATCAGGTTTTTAGTAATCAAGACAGCTGTTTGGAATTCTGCAGCAGCATAAAACAGGCTGCTCTGGAGTGACACAGTCATTTTGGTGTTGAGGGGCCTGGAAATGAGACCATAGGCTTGAGAGGTAGATGCCCCCTGTCTTTTTAAGGTCAGATAATCCAGTTTAGCTACTGAACCAAGAGTGGAAGATTCAGGACTGGGGATTGACACTGGTATCAGTCTGCGTGAGTGATCATAACAAAATACCACACTGGGTGGCTTAAACAGCAGAATTCGTATTTTTACAGTTATGGTGGCTGGAAGTTCAAGAGGAAGGTGCCATCAGGGTTGGTTTCCTGCGAGACCTCTCTTTCTGGCTTGTAGACGGCACCTCCCCACCTCATCTCCACGTTGTCTTCCCTCTGTCCTCGCGTGGAGAGGTACGCTTCCTCTTCTCACAAAGACGCCAGTTCCATCAGATTGGGGTCCCAGCCTTCCGACCTCATTTAACCTTAGTTATCCCTCTTAAGGCCCTGTCTCCAAGTACAGTCACATTGGAGGTTAGAGCCTCAACGTATGAGTGGTGGGAGGACATAATTCAGTTCATAGCAGCATCCCATTGCTCTCCCAATTCATTATATTAGAATATTTAATTACGCTGAACCACACGAAATTGCTATTTCTGCGGCTGAAAAATAGTTGGTTATTGGCAACTTCAAACGGATCAGCCTGTACAGCATCAGTACAGATATGCTTGATTGCCAAGATATGCAGGTGGTTATCTCATAAATTGTAACATTAGGAAAAAAGTTATATTTACTCACTTTTTAATGATGTGCGTGCCTCCCAATCTGATAGATTTCCAGCTGAACTCTTTAAAGTTGTTTGAGACCATGTAAATTTTTATTACCTCGTTGTTAAAGTCAGAAAGCATGAGTTAAAATGGAATCAATGCACATAACTTTAACGATTTCCTTGGCAATACAACTGCTCTAAAATCCTCCTCAACGTGATTTTCAGATTATAAATGCCGGTATCCGAAGGACAGTCTTACTCAGTTATGCAGCCAGAAGTAGAAAATGAATAAAACATGGGCAGTTTGGGCTAAGCGCACACATGTATTTTTTTTTACCTTTGGGTCAGAAATTTAATTGCTGCTTCTTGCTCGTATTGATAAGAAAGCCAGATGCTACGCTCCAGGAATTGCAACAAATCAATTACTGGCAAGTAATGGAGTCCAGTATCAAGTGAGATAAGAATGCTTACAAATCAGCTTCATCAGAGGCTTTACCAGGGCTGTCTGAATCACCCAAGCCGCCTGTGTGTTTAAATGTTGCCTCCTTCCCTCTGGCTGGCTAGGACCGTGTGACAAGGAGCAGATAATATATGCATCTGTTGTATGGCGTCGTCAGGTGACAGGGACCCCCTGTTCTGCTGGGGCTGCTCTAAACAAGCTTACCAGATTCTGGCCTCTAGAAAATTATTCCATAAGATAACCTTGTGCTAGAAAAGCATGCAAACTCGTGGTTTACATTTCTTTAAAGACATATTTATTAAGAATTTACACTCTGTGAAGATCTGAACCAGCCATAGTAAGGCTAGATTACCTCCCATCTGCTCACAAAACAGATGATAATAAAGTCAGTATTATGAGTTTCCACACCTGAGGATCAGGAGGCTAAAAACTTCCAAAAATATATACTATGCTACCTTAACTTAGTGGCAGATGGGAGGTAATACAGGCACATTTGTCTGTTTACTATGTGCCAGACACTTCACATGTTTTAGTAGTATTTAATTATTTTTAGAACCCTACAAGATCAGTTCCATTACCCCTCACTTTGCCAAATCTGAATCTCAGAGAGACTTTCCTACTGGCCCACGATTAATACGTCACAGAACTGATTTTTGAATCTAGATCTGGCTGGTTCCCAGGAAACTTCTGTTGTATCCTATTGACAGTTTTAATATGTTGTGCCAATTCTACAGCTGCCATTTGTATTTAATACAAATATATTAAAAGGTACACTTGAATAGATAACAAGCTGTGGTATATCCATATTAAGGAATACTACTCAGGAGTCAAACAGAATCAAACTCCGTAACTTGGATGAATCTCAAATTCATGCCAAATGACAGAAGCCAGTCTCAAAAGGTTATATACTGTACAATTCCATTTTTATGTCATTCTTGAAAAGACACATCAACCGTGATAGAGAATAGATCAGTGGTTACCACAGGCTAGGAGTGGGTGTGTGGTGTGACTATGAAGAAATAGCACAAGAGCGTTCTTTGGGCTGGTGGGGCTGCCTGCAGCCTACCTGCTGTGACGGTTATCTGAAATACACATGGGTCATAATTCATAGAACTGTACACAAAACATCAATAAAAAATAAAAAAGGAAATATTTGAAGTGTTAGACAATTGTAGAAAAGTCATCACTGTATTAATAGGAGTTTTGAAATTTTTATAGTTTTGTTCTTACACATAAAGGTGACACTTTGTGAGAGTTTTTTAATCCCATAAGGAATGGTATAAATTCTGCCTTATGTGCATTTGAAAGATGCTAGAATACAATGCTTAGGAATAAAGAACACTGAAACATACCTGCAACATTCTTTTGAAGTTGGGATGTGTGTGTGTGTGTGTGTGTGTGTATATTATCCTAAGGAATATTGTGAACATTTCAAACAAGAATTCAGCATATTAATAGAAACCTCCCATCCGATAGCTGGAGAGAATGTAAATAAACTGACTTCTGCTAGGGCCCCTTCTCAAGGTAGCAGTGGGCAGAAACAGGCAGCCTGTCCCAGTGGTTAGGGGAAAGCATGCCATTCCCGTGACGGACTAGAGAACTAGGAAAGAGACATTGGAAAATAACACGTTTGTGCCACCTGAGGCTGGAGGATGGAGTTTGGAAGGAGGCTCGGGCTGGTGGATGGAGAGAGGGCCGGAATTTAATCTGGTTATATCAGGTAGTGGGTCCCCCTCTGGCCACACCCACTGACCATGTCCATGGCCATACCTAAATGTGACAGCTTAGTCAGGACTGGTTTAGGAACTTGCATCGCTGAAGGTTAGTGACACAGTCTGGGGAGGGAGGAACTGGTCCTTCAGATGGTCCTCTTGTAGCCTCAGAAGGTTATTGAGTTTCCCAAGATGTCAGGCATGTTATTAAATGAGTTAATGCATGTGAAAAGCGTGCACTGTAAGCTGTAGGGTACCGCAGATGTGTTGGTTGTCGTTCACCTTAAAACCGGGAAACTGACTCAGTGGACTATATTAAACTAGAGGAGGAACATCTGTAAAGGAGTCAGAATACCAAGTGCTCAGTCTTTGAAATTTGTAAACGTGCATCTCAGGTGGTCGTCCTCCATATGTGCCCGTGCGTTGTGCAAATATTCATTCTGCATGTTAATAAATACATATAAATGAGCGGAAGATTGTGAATTACTCAGTAAAACCACAGCAGCCCATCTTGATGAGATTACCCTTTTCAGAAAAATCCATTAACATGCAAATATGTTAAATAAATCAAATTTGGGAGGTCAGATTTTCTGGGAAAGTGCAGTCTGTTAGCAATATTGCTTTTCTACAGGATTTCCATCTGAATTGCACTAATGCTGTGCAGACTGGCAGTGCAGTGAAGGAAGCCTCTCTAAGACTGGGGGCTTCTGCCCTAGCAGCTGCTGAATGTTCTGATAACTGAGTCAAAAGGAGATGGGTAAAAACTTTTGCACCCACCCTACGTATATCTGCTAGGAAAGAGAGACTCTAACGAGCGATTCAGAGGAAAAATAAGGAAGCATACACTATTTTAAAATAACATGATTCAGATATATCAAAATACTAAGTATATTTATATGACACTAATGTCTGCTACCAGGCATCCTGGGTAAAGGCTTGACTTCTGCTTTAACGGTGGCTTTCTCGGTAGAACTCTCCACCCAGCTTACTGACAAGTGACAGTGCGGATATTACATGCATCTGTGGCTCCCAGGCTTCTCAGATCAAAACTAAGATTCAGACTGAGACAGTCAATAGTTATTTGGTTTATCATCGGTGCCTTGTTCTGCCAAAGCTTAGCCTTGTCCTTTCGGACCCATCCGGGCAGGATTGTTCAAAGCTGCTGTCTGTGGTAACCTAATGAAGGCAAAGGAAGCTGTGGTTTTTTCTGTGTGTGCGCGTGCGTGTGTGTCTTTTTAATATGCCTCAGAGCCGCAGCACCCCTGACGGTATTCTGTGACTCCATCCTTCTTTGCTCGGACAGGGTTCCCAGTCTTTCCTGCACGTGGGAGTCCCTAGAAACCTTTGAAAACCCTTGCTGCCCAAGTCACACCCCGTAACAGTTAAATCAGAATGTTGGCGGTGGAAGCCAGGCGGTAGTTGTTTGTTTTTGTTTGTTTGTTTTTTCTTTTTTAATAATCCCAGATGATCCCGATATGAACAGAATTTGGGAACCGCTAATTTAGGGCCAGTCTGACAGCACAGTGCCGGTGCTGAATACACGGCTGGCACGCCATGCATATTTGTAGAATAAGTGAAGGAATCTAACCTCAAATCAAAAAGTCTTCCAACTGTTGAGGTTCAATGGCACCCTTTTTGAGCTAATTTCCCCAATAGTCACTCCCCCAGATAATACAGAGACAAGTGTTAGACCTCATTACCTACAGACATTCAAATCAACATCATACTATTTTTTAAGATATTGAATCACTAAGGATATGTGCAATGATGAAAACCCATCCTAGTGAGAATACATTGAGATGAACGTTCTCATACGTCGCTTGGAAGTCTTTCGGGTGTATACGTAGTAGAAACTGGCTCCCTGACCCAGGACTTTTAGATCAATCCTAAGAAAATAGTTGAAACTTAGAAAAGAAACTCAGGTTTAACCACACTGTTTATAACATAATGAAATGAAAAGATTCAAACGTCCAGCAACAGGGCATGTTTGAGTAAATTATGAAATACGAACTCAATAGTGTATCATGCCGCAAGTGAAAATGTTCACCAAATGCTTTTTAAGAACCCTGAAAATATTTTGTTGGAAGAATTACATTCTTTTATTACGCTTCTCTATTTCTAAAACTTTATTGGGAACCTATCGCATTCATAATGAAAAAAAACAAAACAAAAATGCTATCACTGAGAAGGCCGTAATCTAGGTCTAAATTGGCAACAGAAAGCCAAGGTGATGCACCTAAAATGGGAAGTAAAGTGTGTCCCGCGAAGGAAACCCGCCTGCGCAGCGCCCGTGCTTGTTAAGCTCTGCCACGGCGACACGAATCAGTTTCGTGCAAGTGAGTTCACGCTGTGGTCGGGGGTGCTTGGCAGCCATTTCACAGAGGAGGCGGGTTTGAGTGGATCCTGGACTGTGGATTTTAGTAAGAGGAAAAATTTTTTTAATTCTTATTTTTTATTGAAGTGTAGTCAGTTTGCAATGTTAGTTTCAGGTGTGCAGCAAAGCGATTCAGTTGTACATATACATACATACATACATATATATTTTTAAGTTTCTTTTCCATTGCGGCTCATTACAAGAAGTTGAATATAGTTCCCTGTGCTATACAGTAGATCCTTGTTTATTTTATGTATAGTAATGTGTATTAGTCCCAAATAAGAGGAAAAATTTTGGCACGATGTTTAGAAGCTTCAAGGTTTTGAACAAAGAAATGGAGAGCACGAGTGAAGGTGGCTTGTTTTAGAGGCAGATGGAAGATTGGGTTAGCCAGAGAAGAGGTTCAGTGTTGGGGAGAATTTGGAAATGATTTTAGAGAGGTAGACTGAACCCAGATAGCCAGCCTTAGCAAAACAAATCTAACAGTTTGAGTTTTATCCTAAAATACTGGGGAGTCATCCAAACTAATAGACCAGGAAATAAGTATTTTTATTAATAGAAAAAAGCACATCCGTGAGGGTTATTTGGACATGGGTTTGTGTAATAATTTGCAAGCTGGGGATACATACACAATGGATCAGTTGGGAAGCAGAGACAATGATCCAAAAATGCAAGAATGATCTTTTCAAAATTTGATGCTAATAATGTCACCCTGTTGTTTAAATACTTCAGTGACTTTCTTTGATCTCAAAGAAAGAAAATACTCTTTAACATGGTGTACAAAGCCCTACATGGCATGGCCCCTACCTGCTTCTCCAGCTGCCCTACTCTGTACCACACTCTCTCTAAATCTGTCTCCGCTTCTTGCAACTTTTACTCACCATGCTGCCTCCAGTCACAAGGCATTTGCACATGGAGAGTGCTGCCTGCAGTGCTCCTTCCTGCCCTCTTCGCCTGATTAACTCCTGCTCCTATGTTAGATCTCAATTTGAATGTCGCTTCCCAGACCCGCCATCCCCGACCTCCCTAATCCTCCTATTAAAGGCTCCCACGGCACCAAGTGCCTTTTAGGTATTGCAGTTATCTATGTTAAGATTATATATTTGTTTAAGTTACTGTTTGATAACCCTTTGTCCACTCTTCTCAGCCCCATGGAGGCTAAATCAATGGTCTACCTTTCTTTTATATCTTCACTGCCTAAAAAATATCCTAGCACCTGGTACGTCCTTAATAAATAGTTGTTAAACGCATGGATGTTAAGTAGGGAATGGAAGACGGTGGTAGAAGTACAAACTGAAGAGAAAGGATGAATAGAAGAGACAGTTTAAAAGAAAAACCAATAGGAAGAAAGGAGAGTGATGAATTAAAAATTATGGCAAAGATTTTTGTCTGGATGACTGGGAGTGGCAGTGCCATTGACCGTAACGGAGAAGAACACGGGGTGCGGATAGCAAGTAGTTTTCTGTTGTGAAGTTAGACGCACATCAGACTTAGAAGTCAGATCTGGGAATTGTCTATATGAAGATGATGATTAACCTAAGAATGAAGTATATCCCACACGACGTATTTCTTCGTATTTCCTTGTGGAGAAACTTGCAAGAGAGTAACACTCACGATGCGCCTTACTCACTTCTTCCCAAGGCGGGGGCAGTGATTTATCTGACTGGGAGTGCAGTGACATTCACTGGCTCACGTTTTCCACTGGGTAAGTCTTCTCTATTTAAAGACGGAAAGATCTGGAGATTCACCTCCCCCTTTGTGTGGGAGGCAGCCATTCTGGGTAAGTATTTTTGCCTTACAAATCCTCTCGGTTTCCTTGAATAGGTTCCTGCAATCTCTGGGCTTGAGATAAGTGGAGACATAATGAATAGTAGCATCCCTTTTGGGACGTGGATCTAAGGAAACAGTTAATATCCATTTGCTGATCTCCCATGTCTGGTTCTTCCCTTGGTTCAAAACTAGGCAGGAGAATCAAGTGATGCTATGTATTAGCCTCCGACAGCCCCGATACTCTAGAGGGTTTTAGAAAGAAAAGGTCAAGAGTGAAGGAAAAATGGAGCAGCCAGGAAGACAGAGAAGTAATTGTTGAAAATGTTTGAAGATTTCAAGGATTTCCCAGTGTCAAGTAGATCTCGGAGGGAGAGTTCACAAAGGACGTGTGAGGGGAACACAGATCAAATCTGCCAAGCAGACAGGGGAAGTAAGACAGAGTCTGAGCCACTGGATGTGGAGATTAGGTACCTGGCCACCTGTGGAATTTCATTCGACATAAAGTGGTCAAAGAGGAAGCCAGATTTCAGAAGGCAGCAAGGAAGCAGAAGCAATTAGATCCCGGTGATTTGTTCTTGTGGCTTGAGAGTCAGTAATGTGAGGGGGCTAGAACAGTGGCTGGAGGAGGTCGCAAGGAAAAGACTTTTTGTTCTCATCTGTTTTCCCAAGAAAGGAACAATCAGCACACACCTTTGATGATTAAGTACTTATATATGGAATCTAAAAAAGACAGAAATGAACTTAATTACAAAACAAAAACAAACTCACAGACACCGAAAACAAACTTACGGTTCCCCGGGGGAAGGGGGTGGGGAGGGATAAACTGGGAGTTGGAGATTTGCAGATACTAACTAATGTATATAAAATAGATAAATGACAAGGCCCTACTGTACAGCACAGGGAACTATATTCAATATCTTATAATAACCTTTAATGAAAAGAATATGAAAACAAATATGTGCATATATGTGCATGGCTGGGACATTGTGCTGTGCACCAGAAATCAACACATTGTAACTGATTGTACTTCAATTTAAAAAATAAGGACTGGTAGAAATATGAGTGAATGAAAAGGCCAGAGAGGAAGAACTCGTTTATGATTTTGAAAGAGACAGGAGAGAGGGGGAAGGTGAGAGGGGCAATGGAGTCAGCCTTCGTGGAGCCATCTTCCTTCGCTGAGACTGGTGGTGGAGGTGGGTCAGCAGCCCTCACAGACAGAACAGAGAAGTGGGTGAGGTCCTCTGCCAAGGGCAAGTTGAGAGAAAAGAGCCAACGAGAAAGTCTATCAGTCAAAACATAATGTTCTCAAGAAGGCTGATGGCTCTCACTTTATCTGAAAACAAGCACTGTTTCCTCTTTCGTTTAGCTCTGGTATCAACGTCTCTTTCAGATTATCGAGTAAGTGAGACGTGTGCTAAAATAGAATACAGTAACCCAATTGAAAAAAAAGCGGAGGTTTAGAAGAATATTTATGTACGAAGGGACGTGGGCATACCAGTTTGGAAACTCACACCCCTATGAGATCAAAGCTTAGTCCTGAAGTTGAAAGGCAGACCTTAAGATTCCTGCATCCGAGAAACATGGCCCCTACTCCCTTGACTCTTTTTATCCCACCAACACCGCTCTCTTCCCCTTGGGAAAAAGTAGCAAGGACAGAAAACACTTTTACTTTTCTCTTTTATCAGTTAAAATATCTTATGAATATGACTCCCTTCTAATGAATCCTACATCAGAGCAACTAAAGTTGTGCCAAACCCACTGACTGATCCGGTGCCATGTTTTGAGGCTGAACTAAATCATGGGAAACACCGAATCAGCAGGGCATGGGGAAAAGTGAAAAACAGAGAATTGGCCTCGTGAGAGTTTTCACATGGTCTAGCACTTGTCAGTGAAAATCAGTAGTGTGTGATGCACCTCCCCCTCTTACGAGAAAGATGAAAACATTTCAAAATGTGGAGTAGAACAGTTTTCTATTAAATTTCAAAGGCCAAAAGCAATGTGGTCGATGGGGCAATGTAGGTGACATATAAAATCATTACATTACAATGATTTTCTTCATAACTTGAAGCTCAGAAAAAAATGTTATTTTCAATTTTCATTTGTTCTCATTTTTAAAAAAGGAGGACCGAGAGGAATAAGATAATTCAAAGGTTTCCCTTGAATCAGCTAGTTAGTATCAATTGAAAATGAACTTCTTAACATGAAAGCAAGAATAAAATGAGTTACAGAAAGATGCTAGCAAAAAAGACACAAATGAACTCATTTACAAAACAGAAACAGACTCACACACATAGAAAACAAACTTATGGTTACCAGTGGGGAAGGGGGTGATGGAGGGATAAATTAGGCGTTTGAGATTTGTAGATACTAACGACCATATATAAAATAGATAAACAACACATTTCTTTTGTATGGCACAGGGAACTATAGTCAGTATCTTGTAGTTACCTATAATGAAAAAGAATATGAAAACGAATATATGTATGTGTATGTATGACTAAAACATTATGCTGTGCACTAGCAAATTAACACAACATTGTAAACTGACTATACTCAATAATAAAAAAAACAATAAAAAAAGGAAGATGCTAGCTACTTGCAGGATGTGATAATAAAAAATACAAAACCCAACTTATGTCTTTTATGACATAAAAGTAGGCATTATACGAATCACCTTATTTTTTGCATTATTATCATGAAACATTTCAAAACATTTAGAAAAGCTTATTTATGTATATAATTATAAACTTACGGATTTAAAAGTATTTGATGTGCTTCAAGCCATTAGGCGGTTATCCTTATTTATACTCCAGTTATCCTACTTTTGGCCAGAGAGTGTCTTCACGTTGGTTTCCTGGGCCTTTCTGGTGTTTGGTTTCCTTGCTTCTGGTAGAAGATGTTTCAGAATCATCTGATACGTGTTTTGCCCCAGACCTAGAACGAGCTATTTTTTCCAAAGTACTTTGGTTCCTTTTAGGGGAAGGTGGTATTTACAGACCAAAATCTTATCAATAGCGGTTGCTTTATTGCCACCAGTTTGGTCATTGGTTCTAGGTCTTTTCAATGAATAGAGCTTTTTTTTTTTTTTTCTTTTAGAGAAAATACGCCATTAATTCATACTGACATTTCAATTCAAAGTGAAGAATTGACCTCTTTGGTCTTTCCTTTCTCTGGTTCTAAAATTCCTTCACTTACATAACCTAGATCACCTCACACTCAACATCTTCAGAATTAAAGCCAGGATTGCCTCCCGCCTTCTCCACACCTGCTTTTCCTTCTCGTTCCCTATTTCAGTGGAAAGCAGCACTTTGCATCATCCATCAGGCACCACACTGGAACCTTGGAAGTTATTTCATCGTTCATCTGTGAACTCTGAAGGGCTGTTGTGGGGATTAAATGAGGCAATGCCTGTAGGGGGTTTAATGTAACTCCTGGCTCATAAGAGTTTTCAATAAATATGAGCCGTTACTACTGTCATCTATGTCAATAGAGGATGAACGAAGGTAAAATGAGGACAAGGTCGGCCTCCAGGGGAGGAGATCTTACCACCAGAGGCAGGTGCTGATGCAGGAAGAACAGAACTCGGGGGCCACTGGGAACAGAAGCTGCAGGGCAGCAAGTGGCCCCCTTAATTAGACCAGGAGTGACAGCTAAGCCAGACCCAAGAGGCAGTCTCAATTGAGGCTGTCAGGAGATGGCTGAGAAGCGAGGTAAAGAAAAGTAGGACGCACAAGAGACAGTTCTCAGATAAGTGTTTCCTGCACAGCTCTTCTGGGTTGGGAGACTTGAAGTTACATGACTCCTTGAAGGAGCAGTATTAAAAGCAGATGCCTGGTGTAAAATTTTGTCTCCTCCAAAAGATATATTGAAGTCCCAATCCCCAGGACTTCAGCCTGTGACCTTATTTAGAAATCGTATCTTGACAGAGTTATTCAATTTAAGATGATGTCAGTAGGGTGGGCTCAAATCCCATATGACTGGTATCCTTATAAAAAGGGGGAATTTGGATGCAATGACAGATGTGTGCAGAGAGAAGATGTTTGGAAGACTCCCAAGGAGCAGATGGCCATGTGCCTGAGGATGCCAAAGATTTGTCATCAAACACCAGAAGCTAGAAGAGGCAAGGAAGGATCCCCCCAGAGCCATCAGAGAGAACATGGCCTTGCCAACCCCCTTGATTTTGGGGTTGTAGCTTCCAAAACTGGGAGACGATAAATCCCTGTTGTTTTAAGTCATCTAGTTTTTGGTGCTTTGTTACTGCAGTTCTAGGAAGCGAATCCATCTGGCAATATAAAGCAGTAGCCAGCTCTTTCGGACTCTGTCATGTGCTTTACACACTGTGCCAAGCACTTTTCATGAGTTCTCATGTTCAGTCCTCACAGTTCCAGGGATCAGGCCCATCGTGTCCATTTTATAAATGATCACACTGGGGTCCAGTGAGGTTAAGCAAGTTGCCTGAGATCACACAGCTCATAAAGAGCGGAGCCTAAATGTGAACCTGCTCTCCTGGCCCAAGAGCTCACATGCTCATCGCTACATACCGGGCCCTGGTGACACAGTAGCGAACGGGAGCTTTAGAGTAAATGGACAAAACCTGAGTTCAAGGCTATTGTTGTCTTAGCAAAGGACAAGTGTCACCCTGTGTTTGTATGCTGCCTTCCTGAAACAGTGCCAAAGGCAGGCAGCCGTGGTGCCATGAGAGAAAACAGAGCTGGAATTAGATGATGTGGGCTCCAGCCCAAAAAGCTTTGATTAGAAGAGGAGCTCGGCTTCGGGCAGACAGTGAGCCTCTCAATTTCTTCTTATGCAGAAAGAAAAGTTTCCTGATGCTCCAGTTTCTCCAGTAGTTGTTTATTTATTAGTTCATCCAACAAATGCATCGTAAGCAGTAACCAAACACCAACGAACAAGGTGAGACGTTGGGATCTCACGAGGGAAAAGCAGCCTCTGCCGTTCAGAGCTTGCAGTCCAGCTTCAGCACTTGCATTACAGCACTGCGGTTTCTGTACGTGTTGGTTAGCCTGGGTTGACGTTAAGGATGAGTCAGATTTTTTTTTCACTATTTCCTCAATTTGTATAGCCATTAAGAGTATGATTTGGAAAAGACAGATCTGGCTTTGAATCTTGGATCCCCATATATTGTTTACGTGACTTTGGGAAGGTTACTTAATCTCTCCACACTTAAATTTTTTTCACTTGTAAAATGAGAATAATAATACTTATATTGTCATTTTTAGGATTAAATGAACCAGGTGTGCAAAGCAAACAGTTCAGTGCCTGGCAAATCAGTAGGCTTAATGAATCTGATAGTATTACTCATTTGGTACATTTTCTAGAACATAATAGATACTCAAATAGTTAATAAAGTAGTGAAATACAATAGTATAATGAAAGCATTTTATCAACTACCAGGTTATAAAATGTAACATATTTTCTGCAAAATTTGCATATGCGCTAATCAATCTGTTACCACTTCTTTTCTAAAGGATAAAATCTGAGAACTGTTTGAAATACTGATAAATTTTAATTTTCTGGAAATATTGGTGAACAAACTGTCAGTACTCGTTCCACAAGTCAGAAAAGGTAACTAAATTTGAGTAGCTCATTTGTATGCAAAATAAATTCAGGGTTATCTAACTGACTGTTTTGCTTGAATCAGCTACTTAGTTAAAAATTAGTCTGACTCATAATTTTGACGGATTAAAGTCAACAATGACAATAAAAACAAAACTGAACAGGTTGTGTGAAACAGGCATTGCTGCTTACTTTTTTTACCTCTACCTGGACTATCTCTGAAAGTCTAAGATAAATCTGTCAAAGGCCAGCCTGAATGATAACCTATTCCAGAAACCGTTTACAACCACTGGCTTAGAGTAAGCACCAATCTGTTTTTTTAATTCCTTTCACCACATACCACGTTGAAGCAATTATCTGTGTATGGCCCTTATTTTTTTGTTGCTGTTGGACTCTAGAGTGCTTGCAGGAAAAAAATTAATCTATATGGTAGGCATCTTTGCTTCTCACGGCACTTAATATAGTGCTTTGCACAGAAGAAAAATCTGTTACATGAATGTAGACAATCAGTAGATGAATACTTGAATGAATAAATTAATAGCTGCGTTTCTGAATCATTACTTTGTTCAGAAATACTTGTCATAAACATTACCTACGTTTTGAATGTATGATACTTCCAAATTTCAGAAAAATTGGGTAATGTATTGTAGTGAGGCCATCTCACCTTAAGCCTCTGTGCCATTGTTCACTCACTCACTGACTCATCCAGCAACGTTTGTTGAGTGCCAACTATATGCCAGGTATTGTACAATGCAGTGAAGAGATGGTCCTCACCTACCAACAGAATGTTCTTTTCTGCTACAGAAAATCTACTGAGCTTCACCATTGTCTTTCAGATAAAGTTGAAATATTGTTAACATGACACACATGTATCTGCCTGCCTCGCTCAACTTACATTTTACTTTGTGGACCACTTGCCCCCATAAATCTATTCTCTAGCCTTAGGACTCCTTGCAATTTCTCACCATTGTATAAACTCTGATGTTTCGATGCTTTAGGAGATGGTATTTCCTTCGTCCAAACTATTCTTATCCATCCTATAATAATTTCTATTCAGTATTTAAGACTCATCTCAAAGCCACCCACTCTTGGAAATCCATCTGGGCAAAGCAGAACCATCCTGACCTCGCTTTGTGAAGTTTCTCTTTGCATCCCTTATCTGTTTCTGTCATCGTGTTTAGTGTAATCTGTCATCACTGTTGATTTATTAGTGACTCTTTTCTATGGATGGTGATTTCCTTGGTTAGGAGGCTGTCTGTCTCATTTATCCCTGTGTGCTCAGTACCAGAAAAATCAGAGGCACTCAGTAAATTCTTTATGAATGGAGGAAAATTGTCAAGGGAAACTTTAAAATTAGTCATTGATTATAATTACCAAATTCTCCATTCTAATGATCATATGTTGCCTAAAATATGTTAATAATAATAACAATATGTGTGTCATGCTTTATTCTTTCCAAAATGCATTTGAACGTGTTGAAACTGAGATTTTATAGTTATAAAGAAAGTATATACGTGTTATGCTTGCTCATCTCGGGGCGAGGAGTTTTAAGGGCAATTGTGATTTGTAATTTTCCTCCTTCCAGGCGCCTGATGGGACGAGCTCTCCGTCCCCTTGAGGCTGGGTGTACACGTGTGACAGGCTTTGGTCAAGGCATGGTGAAGGTAAGCTGGACTTCTAGGTGGAAGTCTTTAGAAGACAGAGCTGGTTTCCCTTGACATGAAGCCATATTGACTCACACCCCCGAGTGAAGACAGCAAGAACAGGGCTCACGACCGACCTGAGGTGGGTATGTTGCAGGAACAAGGAAGACAAAACAAACACTAAATCCAAAACTTTTGATGCTGAAAGCCACTGAGATTTTAGTTTGTTTGTTTGTTTTTTTTTGTTGTTGTTACTGCAACATATGTAAGTCTATCTTGAATAATACTCAGAGTATGTTTGCATGTGAGAATTACACAGTGGTATCTTCCTGTAGAATTTACTCTCATTCTCAGTTATATTTAATCAATGGAAAGATTGAAGCTGTGAACAATATTATAGCATGATGATCATGCCAGTTCTGCCTGTACGTTTAGCAGGAATGTCTAGGGAAAGAAATTGATACCGTCAGCATCAAAATCATAAATTTGGGTGGAAAAAAAAAAAAAAAGACTAGGCTGAGAGTGAGTGAGGAAGAAGATGAGAAGGGCATTTGGCTTGAAAGAGATTTACTCCAGGAAAGAGTTGGTGCCCAAGGCCTGACAGGCTCATGTTGCTCATACTGTCATCTGCCTTTTGCAGAAGACAGAGAGAAGGAGGAAGTGTATCAAATGCAATGCAATACATCTGACTGTGCTCAGAGCAGAGGACACGTTATTTTCGAGTACCAACCGCACAGCTTTAATTAGTGCTGTGGGGACCTGAGAGCGAGGACTGGACAGGACTCCTGCCCTCTCCGGGTTTTTCGGTTTCAGATCACGGATATTAGGACTCTTCGAGTCAGGTTAAAACTTTATTCAAATTTCATGTATTTGGTGCAAAAAAATACTTTCTTGAAGATGGTAATTGGTTCAAGTGGACTGAAGCTATGCACTTTATGTGTTCCAAGGAGAAGGAAAAAAGTAAGATAAATTGATTCAGATTTATGGATAGGTGTGTACTACATCCTGCATACACACTTACCCACACGGACACACAGAACTAAAATATCCCCACAGTAAAGATA
The DNA here is from genome assembly GCF_036321535.1 of Camelus dromedarius. Taxonomy (NCBI): domain Eukaryota; kingdom Metazoa; phylum Chordata; class Mammalia; order Artiodactyla; family Camelidae; genus Camelus; species Camelus dromedarius. The sequence goes on from NC_087444.1 coordinate 7,381,305, forward strand.
CTAAGCTCGTCTGAAGACCAAAGAGAATGAAATAGAAGAAAATCCATTGCATTTTCAAGTTTTGATATCAAATCCCCAGTCTTAGAAAATTTGAATTCGGAGATTCAGAGATAGCAGCTGGTCACATTTTCACACTGATTAAAAATATTATATACCTTCCTTTGACGCTTTAACGAACTAACTTGCATCCACATTTGCTGCGTCTTAAACAACTGGTATCTCATATTCTATGCTTTGTGCGCACTTAGGATACCAAGACTTCTCTGAGATGCCATGATGCATGGTCCTTGCTCTCTACAGAACTCAGTATATCCACGTAGGATTTTCTCCTATAACTGAAGCATTTACTACAGGCATTCTTTAAATAGTAAGCTCCTGATGAATTTAAATGCTGACAGTTCATCAGCTAATTGACAGCGATTCTTGAAGGGCAAAGAAATGATGAAGGTGTTATGAAGGACTGCCAATTGCAAACCAATCAGAAATGCAGATAAAATAGCTCCTCTAATGTAAGTCAGTGTAATTAGATTTGCCCTTATTTGATTTGCACATAACGTTTTGGAAATTTACCTAATGAATAAAAGACACGTGTGCATAAAATTAATTCCAAAGTTTAGTGCTTGTGTGCTTTGCCTCCACGTTGCAAATTTCTCGAATTAATAACTGAATTTGCTAAAACAGGTTTTAGTCAAATGAGAGTAACTGTTCTTACACAAAATTAGTCTCACAAACACATTATGCATTTCTAACCTCTGAAAATCCATCTGCCACACCAGATTACCCAGCTTCCGTGTTGAAGCCTCTCTAATCTACCTTTCCATTTCTCCCTGGTCTTCAACCTTTCCAACTCCAAACAGAACACATTCACTAATCCTCAAACTCAATATAGAATGTATTCTTTGAAAACCAACTTACAGAACACATACTTTGTAGGTACTCTGTTAAGTGTGGGAAAGACGGTGCTAACCAAATGATATTTTCCTCATATTATTTAGGTTCCAATCTAAAACTGTCTCCAAACTACCCTCACTGGATAAAAACTCTTCAGCTGTTCCCATCACTTAAAAAAAAATTTTAGGCTGTATTCTCTGGAATCATTATTTCAGTTTCTTCTTTCTCCTCATTCTTTATATTCAGTCTGCTACTAAGGATCTTTCTGCAGAAGTTTTGCAATATTTATTCATTAATTTATTAAAAAAAAATCTATGGAGTGCCTATGGTGCTCCATAGGCTGTAGAGATACAACAATGAAACAAAACAAAACAAAACATAAAAGCTTACTTACTGTAGGAGAGAGGTAGACAATACATAAAAATAAAATGGTTGGGAAGGCTATGAAAAAGCAATACAGGAAGAGGATTCGGGAGCATCATTGTGGGTGGGTTAATTTTAGTAGTCAAGGACGACCATCTGTTGCTCTTTGTAGAACATCGAGTGTTCCTGGCCCCGTATCATCTCATGCTTGAATTAGCAGTCAGTGGTCTCCCTGACTTCACGTCTCATCTTCCTACTCATCTTTTTTCGTCTTTCCAGACTATTCTTTAGAAGACAGTGACCAAAATTATCACATCACACTTTTTAAAAAATGACTTTCAATGAGTTCTCTGCTAAACATACCAATTCCATAATTTTTGGTCACTATCTGGTCCTCCTTAAGTTCCCTCAAGCAACTTCCCACTCCACCCTGATGCTGACTCTCAAGTTCTGTCATCTTCTTTCCGTGTCCTTAGTTCACACCAGTCCCTGTCTCGGGGTGCTCTGCCCTCTTCTGTTCCATATCCTTTCTTCCCTTCACTTAAGCTTCAACTCCAGCCTCACTTTTCTCTTGCTATTTTCCTATCTAACCCAGTATTTACAGAAACCCTGTTTCTCCAAAATTCTGTAATATAAAAATGAAAACCATCAATTTAGTTCTTCACTCAACCCTAGTTTATATCTCTGATTATTGCAGGTTAGTCTCCAGTCCTCCATCTGCTCATGGGGTTCTCAGCACTGACAAATACCAGTGCTCATCATGTGATATCTTTGTCCCCTGAAGGCAGTTGTGAAGTTTTCTCCTGCTGTTTAAAGGTCCCTCATTGTCTACAGCAGGGGCTTCACTGATTGTATGGTTTCTGTTTGGTTTTTGTTGTTGTTGTTATTTTTTTTAAGACAGAAAACCTAGCTTGCTTTCTTACGCGTATAGGTTGCTACCCTCTCTGTTCTAACTAAACCTTGAAACCCTACTTGAAATAGTCTACCTCTTGTAGATTCCACCTGTCACTGTCTATCCTCAGTGAATAATTTGGCTTCTCACATCAGAAGTTTCCACCAAACAATGAAGTCACAAAAATGTAATCCCAAAGAACGTTTACACTATTTTTATTTGCTGTTGGAATTTCCTTTGAACCTGGAGTGCCTTCTAGAATATAGAGGTGGCTTTAAATTATAACACATTATAATTTGCACCAAAATCCATCCATTACCATCCTATGCTAAAAATCCCAAAGTAAATTTTTTTCAAATTTTGTGTAGAAAATTGTGATATTCTGTCATCCTTGATACTCAGTCTACTCATTCCTGACACCCCTGCACGTGGTAGGACAGGGGGCCAACATCTGCTTATCACCCTTCCCTTTACGAGAGAGATGAAGCAAATCAACCTTCCTCTGCCCAGCTTTCTGTAAACAGAGACTGAGGAATCTAAACATGCAAGTGCCCCCTAACTGGGTCCATGTGTCATGTTTTATATAGCTAGTCTGTCCTTGAGTGAATCCTCTTTGCCTAATTTTCAAAAGGTACACAAGTGAAAAACTGTATTATTTTTTATTGTTTTCTCTGCTCTTGGTTACTTCAGCCTAATAACATCACATACAGCATGTTTCCTGGAAGCAAACAGTTTAAATCTTGTTAGGGCTTTGCCTAGGGAGATGTCGCATGCTTCTTTTCCAAGTCCCCTGACAAAGCTTCAGAATCTCCCCCTTTTGTTCTGGATAATATACACACACAGAGAAGAAGCTGATCCTCGGCTAGACTTAGGTTGCATCTTTCCAGGTATGATTAAACAAAGCTCTGTTCTTTTGTATGTCAGTATTTGTACCCAACTTAGTTTTACTGTTAGAATAACATTTGAGTTATTTTTTAAAAAATACAAGTGCTTACAAAGCACGTCTTTGTTATTGCAAATCCTGTTCATTCTCATTTTGTGCTGAATGCATGAGCCTGTGCTAGTAGGAAGATTGTGAATGACCCTTCTCAATCATGTCTGACCTCTGACGGAAAGAAATCCTGCATCTGGAGCAGATATAGTGCTTTTTGTTTGTTGTATTATTCCCATTTTATGGGCCCACAGGAAAACAGCATTTCCCAACTTCTCTTGGATTTGCATGCAGGTCATATGACTGGTTCTGATCAAGAAAATGTAAGCAGCAGAAATGACTTGAGTCGAAATAAACAAGACAAACTGATGAATATAACGAAAAAGAAACCACCCCCAGATGTAGAGAACAAAGCAATATTTACCAGTAGATTCAAGTCTTATCCGTGCCACCTTCTAGCTGTGTGACTTTGTACAAGTTACTTAGTATTTATTTACCTCCTACCTCCTACCTCCTACTACTCCCTACCTCACTGAATTTTTGTGGGGCATAAATTACCTGATGTACATAAAGTGCTTCCAAAAATTAAGGGTTCAGAATGTTTAATTGCTATTATTTTCCACACGTTTGTCCCAGAATTCAGTCCAGTATTTTGGAAAAGTCAGTAGATGATATGGCAATGTATTCTCATCTCTACTGTAATGAATTTTTTTGAATTATAACATAACTTTACATATGATATCTATAGCCAAATTTCCTATAATTTCTATCCTACATTATTTTATATTCTGCGCTTTTAGCTTAAGTTTTGACATTAAGGATTTTCCTTTAAAATTAAAAAAAATATTTTTCATGCCATGTGCTTGTACACGTGATATGTATTGACCCTAAACAAAGATACACATACATCTGTTGAGTTGGTAGAGACAAAGAAGCCTGCTCTCAGACGCCTATTTGCATAAGTTGATTTGAATGAGGCAGAGTTTGAGGCAATGAAAGTGAGCAGTGCTGTGTCCTTGTCCCAGAGCAAAACTACAACATAAATAAATCTTGGCCCCGGGAAGAGGGATAAGAGGCATAAACACCAGGAGACGCTTTCGTGAGGGACTTTGTGAGAACAAGGCACCTGCAGTGCTCAGTCAGATATGCCTTCATTTTAATTAAGTCCCGTGTTTATAGTTTGTCTGATAATTAATGTTTTGTTGATAAAATGGATGTTTCCACAAAGACAAATTTACTCTTATACTATTAAAATGCAAAACACTATTGTGAAAATATGGCTAGGTATGTTTTTATTTTGTCTATAATTAAGCTTATTTGGCTTGAACATCTTGGAAGATAATCTGAACCAAATAATTTTAGTTTACTAAATTAATCAAAAATTCATTCAGTTTTCATTTATTCATTCACTCATTCATTCCCTCATCAATTATTTACTGAGTAACTACCACATGCTTGGCACTGTGTGAGGTCCTGGAGACCAGTAGAGATACTGACTCCGTTCCCTTGAAGTCTACAGTCTAATGAGAGACACATACAATCAACAAGTAAACATGTCACTGTGAATGCAAAACGTATTACAGAGAGACTGAACCAAGTTGTTTGACATGGAATGCGATGAGAACAATGGCTTGACTTTGGGTGGTCAGGGAGAGCCTCTCTGAAGAAAAGTCCTTTAAACGGAGACCCAAAAGCAAGAAGCATCCAGCCTTGCAGAATCTGGGGAAGAGCACCCCAGGTGGAGGGGAGACTGTCTGAAAACGTCCCACTGGAGTTACCTGCATAGGACGGTAGGTACTGAGACAGTGGCATTAGCTGGGCTAAATCATAAAGAACACTGAAGTTTATGGAAAGGAGTTGACTTGTTTCCTAACCGCAATGGGAAGACATTGAAGGGTTTTACACAGATGTGAATTGATTCGTGTTTAAAATAAATCACAGTGGCTGTTCATCAAAAAGAGTTTGAAAGCTGGAAGACGTGCATGAAAGCTATTGCCATAAGCCAGAGGCTTGGACCAGGGCTGTGACAATCAAGAGGGAGAGAAGTTCAGAGATTAGAGAGCTCTTGGAGCATAAAGTCAACAGGATTCAGTGATGGATTTGATGCAGGACAGAAAGCGTAGAGAGGGAAAAGAGACACCCAGGGTGACTTCCAGGCATCACGGAAATAGACATCGTGCCCTGGGGGGGGGGGTGAACAAGACAGGGAGGGGCAGCAGGCAGGGGAGATTCTCTGTGGAAAGTCCAGCGTCTTTCACAGGCCTGGACCTTCACACACTCGCTCTGGAGCCATAGCAGCATTCCTTCCAGAACTGCAGCTAATTTGGGAGCAAGGGAAGCACAGCTAGAAAATGACAGAAAGGATGTCGTCAGGCAAATTTCTACTTTTTTCTTTTTTTCTCATCAGTTTGTTCCAGCCTATATTGTATCTGTAAGAATTAGAAATATAAAGGCCTCGGGGAGGGAATATGGGAGCATGATTAGAAAATCATAGAAAATTAATGGCATAAAAATAATTAAATCTGAAAAGTATAAAGATTGGGTTATTTAAACAATTTAGGTCAATAAATAAAACATGACAGTTTAGGTTTTCATATACTTCATCGAGCCTCACTCTCTCCAAAAGTATTTCTAAAAATAGAAATTTCAGTGTCTCACTGAGCTGAAACACTGTGTTTTTCCAGCTATTCGTGCCCAGTGGTTTAGGCAGCTCTGTTGTTTCCTGGTACTTAAGCGCGCTTTCATTAATGAGCATGGAGGAAAATGAAGGCAAATGGGAAAACAGGTCTTGAGAAGTAGTTAATTCAACTGCCATTTCTATAGGTCCAAGTTTCAAAGGTGTATATAAGTGATACTTGCATTTAATTCATTTGTTATGTAATTTAATTAAATTTCCAATAAATAGCATAGTTTGGACTAAATGTTAGAAATGCAAATTCAAACGTAAAGTTATAGGGAAAGCTTTCAGTTTGGGAGGTCAGGAATGAGGTTTGTGAATGATAACCGTGTGCAACAGTTTTGATCTCTTTGGATTTGTTTCCATATCTATAAAATGAGAATAATATAACCCTTATCTCAGATTTGTTATCAGAGTTAAAACAGATAATGTGTGCAAAATGCAAGTGTATTGTTAGCATTACCGGTTGCTCTGAAGAAAATATATATATGGACCAGAAGATGCATATGTGTTAGGCACATAATGCAAATAAGTTCTAGTAAATGACATAATGGAAGATCAAACGTGATATTATCATTGAGCCAACAAATATTTATTGAGAGCAGTTACCTGAAAGATACAGTTCTGGATGCTGGACGGAGAGAAGTGAAAAAAAATCTCTCATGTAGATTATGTTCTAGCAAGGAAAGCTGTTGATAAACAAACACCCATGTGATATTTAGGTAGTGATAAAAGCTATGCAGGGAAATAAGGCAGAGTGAGGGGGAGAGAGGCATAATATCGCGTGATTAGGTGAGGCCTCTCGGATAAGGAAGTGGCATTTGAGCAGAGACTAAAGGAAGTGAGGGGCAGCATGTGGGTATGAGGGGGAGGACCTCCGCAGACAAGGGGACAGCGAGTGCCAAGTTCTGAGGCAGAGTGTGCTCGACATGCTTGAGGGTCTCCATGTAGGACACGGGGGCTGGAGCAGAATAACTGAGATGAGGTGAGGTCAGAATGAGAAATTAGCAGTGGATGACATCATAGAGTTAGTGGAGCGCAGGATCATGGGAGCTTTGCAAAGCGTGCTGCAGATTTGAATTGTATTCTGAGCTTGATGCAAAACCCCAGTGGGTTTTGGGCAGAAGAGTGTCATGAGCTAACTAATTTATGTTTTAAAAGTACCACTCAGAATGCACGGGTGGGGACGGTGAAGGAAGGAGGAAGTCCAGTTGGGAGGCTGACGCACTAGTTCAGGTGAGAAATGATGCTTCTCTAGACGAGGTGAAGATGGGGGAACGTTGCCAACATTCGGATATCTTTTGAAGGTAAAGCCAACCAATTTCCTGATGACTCTCTTGGATTCAAGAGAGAATAAAAGGACAAATGGAGGGTAGGAGGATGGATAACTCTTTTGTGGAATTCTGCTGTAAAGAGGGACAGAAAATTAGAATAGTAGCTGGAAGGGGATGTGAGGTGAAGAAAGGCTTTTTCTTAATATGAGAGATATTGGAACTGTTTTTATGCTGATAGAATTATGTAATAAAAGAGGATAAAAATGGCAATGCAGGAGAGAACGGACTGACTGCAGGAGTAATACCCTAGAGTGAGTGAGAGGAATGAATTTTGTGCACAAAGGAAGAGTTTGTTCAGAGACAGTGGCACCATTAGTTAGCTATTGTCATAGACTGGTTATATGAATACAGATGCAAGTAAATTGGTAAATCTGGCAGGAAGAGCATGCGTTACCCATGTTTTCCCAATGACCTAAGAATTCAGGAAATCAAATGAGAGAAGGATAGAGGCATCGGAGTTTTGAGAGAGAGGAGGAAACGTGAAACCTTTACCTATGAGACTTAGAAAGCTAACTGAGGAATGTGGTTGAATTGCTTGTAACTTAAAGTCAGTACAGATGAATTTAAAATTATACTGATCAACATTGCTGTCTTCTAACCAAGTTCAGATGCTTGGAGCAGGATGAAAGTCAGAAAATTTAATTTAACCAAGGTTCGGGGTCTCATAAGTAATTAAATTGGAGAGATAGTAATTACAAATAGAGAAATTAAATATGGTTTCTTGGCAGAAGATGGATTTGAGATGGATCCTGGGTTTGCATAGACCTTAAATAGCCAAAATGTTTGAACAGTCTCTCCCAATAGCAGAAAGTTATGGAAAAATAAGTCTTAAGTGGGTAAAGAATCACAGAAATGATCAAATAAAGGGGTCTTATTAGTCTGTATACTATGTAGATGTATTTTGATGGAATCGGAAGGGATAAGTGCTGATCAAAAGGAGGAAGGGGGAGAAAGCTATTGGAAGGGACCAGATTTGGGTGACCTTTGACTGCTGTCTTACGTAACACATGAAAAAAAATCGTGAATTTTGATCTGACAAAGAACTCTTTTGGAGGTACCTCTTGTGCACCTAGAACTCAAACATTTTCTGGAATTGAAAAAACCACCAAATTTAAGATCTAATCTAAAATTGAAAAAGGCTAAAAATAATCTTTATCTGTTTAGGCAAGATTTCAATATTTAGATTTCCCTGAAGGAAGCAAAATAAATCAGTAGAAAATGAGATTGATTTAGCAGCCGTATGATCAAAGATGAATTCTAGTAGGTTTATTTTTCTTCAACTTAATATTTGAAAATAAGTGCTTTCTTTCCCTTTTCTGTTTGATACAGTGGAGAACAGAAATAATATTAATTTAGGCCTTATAATAAACCAAAATTATACCATTGTTTCTATCTTTCCTTGCCCCACCCTTCCACACTTACCCTATTCCATTAAAGGAATTAAAGGGATAGAGAAAGCAAAAGATTTCTCCCTAAATTTTTAAAAACTTTTGCCAAATATATGTCCCTAAATGATTTAGCATGGGAAGAATATATTTGTTTTTGATTTATTGGGATTTATATTCTCCTTAAAGAGATGAGTAACACCCCCAAGTATAGAAGATGAGCTGCTCAGGATCGTACTTGATATCTTCAACTTTTTTTTTTCAGTTCTAAAATCTTGTAACTGTGTGTGATTAAATCAGCATAATCAACAGCTCATGAATAAGCCACCAGGAATAGTTTCATTTTAATTTTCTTTTCATGACTTTTTTTTTTCTATTAGGAGCATGTCGTTCACAATTTCTTTGTCATCAAGTTGTGAGAAAAAATACGAATTGTATTTCTTTATAAATGATTTTCTCTAAAAATTTCTTCTAAATGGTGAGTGGAAAGAATGTCATGACTGAAATACACAAGAGTTATTGCCCAAATATCTTAGTATTGACACTGGAATCGCATAATAATATACAACTCATAAGGAATGTATGTTTAGTGTTTAAATGTTTGTCCTTTTGAATTTGTTCAGAGAATTCTAAGGCATACAATGTATGTATCATGAGTCAGGCACTATGTTGAACACATACATTGTTATTTAATTTGTACAACATCAATATAAATTAGTGTTACTATTTAATGTTATCTATGAAGAAATTCAGCCTCACAGAAACGAAAGTATTTTCCCAATATTGCATAGATTCTTAAGCAAAAATAATTAGATAGCTCCATAGATACATAAAATAATGCCTACATGAGCTATTCCAATTCAGTTTATGGAGAACATTTTACAGAAAAAGTGATATTTCATATTGGAAATGTATATCATAAACTGTGGCTAGATATTTATTATTTACTTATGGAGTGTGTTATAAAGTGACTTTCAACATCAGAGACTTAACCAGCTGAATACCAGTGTCCCTTATTAATGGAAGAGAGTCTACCATCTCCGATGTTTATTTAATGATTTGGATTTTGGAATCTATCTTGACTGAGTAGGAGAAATTATCATATGGAAAGCTTGCCTTGCCGACATTTGTGCCCCGTGTAGAAGTAGCGAAGGGAGGCACCGGGGAAGGAGGCAGAGGGGCAGCGATCTACAGGAGGGAAGGCAGCGTAGTCAGCTGTTTGCAGCATGACTGGAAAACTCCTTGAAGAATTTGGCGTGTTGCTAGTGATTTGGGGTTATCACTTGGATTATTAGCAAGAGTTCAAGGCAGAGGAGAGTCAGCCGTCCTAGGATGATACCTATGAGGTCCCAGAAGCAGACCAGCGTTCTAATACTGTTTTAAAAGAAATCACTTCCATCACTTTTATCGATTCTGTGACACCACGACTCATAAGAAGTCTGTATGTTCTACGGCAATTAGATGAAGAGAAAGGATGCTATTCCGACTGAATTCCATTAGAAGGAATTTTTGTTATTAAGCTAGATTTTAAGACTGCTTGATTTAAATGCCCTCACGTAGGAAATTAGGAATCAGTTACTGCACTGAAGAATTTTTATGACATAGAAGTCATTGTATTCTGAAATTTTTAATATCTGCTTTAATTTTTAATTTATTTTTATATTCCTTGAGTTTGCTTTGTTATTCTTTTTGAAGTTCTTGAACTGGATGGTTATTTTATATCTTGTTTAATAATTAAGAGATCTAAGAGTAAAATAATAATTTCTCTGAGAAATGCTCTGTTCCTATTGTATCATTTTTAGCTTACTAATTTTAGAAAAAATTAAACATATACAGAAGTAAGATAGTGTAATAAACTTCCATGTGTACCTATTACCCAGGTGCAAACATAGATCTCCAGTTACATCTTTTACTGTTGGATTACTTTGAAAGAAATCTTAGACAGCATATCATTTTATCTCTAAGTACTTCTGAAATACAGGCATTCTTATATAACTTGATACGTCTTTTAAGTATCTTATAGTCCCCAGATCTCTCTCTCTTTTTCTCTCACTCCTCTCTCTCCATCTTTTTATTGAAGAAACCTGACTTTTAATTCCATTATTCTATATGGTTTCCCAAGACTGGATTTTGATGATTATTTTCTTTAGGTATCATTTATCATAGTTTTTTCTGTCCCTTATTTTCCCTGTAAATATCCGCCTACACGGACCTTTCCATCTTGAATGAGTCTCCCCCTGAATGAAGTTCTCGTGAGTCCCCTGAGTATTTGTGAGCAGAGTCTCCCAGAGTCACTGTTCTTTCTCTTTCCTGAGGTGGTATCCCATGAACACATGATTGGGTGTCCCTTATTGCCAAGAGGTTTCAATAAGGTATTTATTCATTCATATTTGGTTGTGTCCTTATCATGTGCCAGACTCTGTGTTGTAAACTAAAGACGGACAAGACCTCGATGTGCCTTCATGGATCTTACAGTCTAAATACTGTGGTATGGATGTATGATGAGCAAGTTTCTCGTGAAAGATATTTTAACTCTGAGTACATCTGTAATAAAATAGCTGTGGACAGTAGAAAAAGGTGGGTTCTGATAAAGTTTTAAAAGTTAGTTGTCAGTGAAATACAAAAGTAATGTTTACATAAGCCACTGATAATATCAGAAAAAGTGGAAACTTATGAGGTTTTGAGCTACTGATTTAATAACTGAACAACTAATAAATCAGTCTAGAAACCTTGGGTGGAAATAATATAGAATAATTTTTAAAAATTCCTTCATATAGACACAGAATTATAGAATCCTACAGGATGCCAGTAGCCTAACACTACCTAAAATATACATCAGTCAGTGGATTTTTCCCTTCACTGTTTTGGGAAAAAAGTGATGTAACAGTATCAAAGTATGTTTGTAAAATCAGAGGCCAGGTTTCAAATTGAGTGAAAGTATTAGTTCCATAAATTATGGGGTTTTATTTTTATAATGTTTAAGAGGTGATTTGCATACCATTTTGTGAGATTTAGTGCAAAAGAAATTCATTGAGACAAAAAAGGTGCTAAGCCTTTAAGAAAACCTTAGTAAGGCACTCACAGGCCGTGCCCAGTGGGCATGCAACCTAATTAGACGCATTGGCCTAACGCAGTCCCAAGAACTCACCCTACATTAACCGCTCAGTTAACCACGTTTTAAAACTGGGCCGACAACGCTAAAATCTCAGGGGGCTCGTTACGCCTTAGTACAAACTGGGCATCTCTAAAATTGCAAATAACTTGAGAAGATAAAAGAGTACTGGAAACCATTTTTACAGTGGCATGCTGACCCCGACACCTCTTCACCTGCCAGAGGATATAACTCTGTTAGGTTTGTCTCAACCTTCCCATCCGCCCCAATCAAATGTTGTTTGTAGTTACTTGATGGTGGCAATTCTGCTTTATGAGCTGTGACTTAAGATCGTCTCTCCTACATACCCTACTAAGCTAGGTCAATTTTTAAATTGAAAAACACCAAGAAAAATCAAAAATATTTTTGACACAGGCTGGGAATATAAGGTTTGTGTTATACCTGATATGTATACATGTGTATGTGCCACACCAAACAGGAACCATTCATGGTAAGATGGAGAGATGGATCAGCTGGCACCGAGTCCTGGATCAAGAACTGTCTGAACAAGTCTACCTTGAAAAGGACATAACTGCAGAGAGCAGCTCTTCTGCTCTCCTTTTGGAGTCTTTAGGCAGAATGAGAGCCTTAGACAAAACTCCTATGCAACTGTTAACTCTTTTTTTAATATATATTTTTGTTGAAGTATAGTCAGTTTACAACATTGTGTCAATTTCTGGGGTACAGTACAATGCTTCAGTCATCCATGAACACACATATATTCATTTTCATATTCCTTTTCACCATAAGTTACTGCAAGATATTGAATATAGTTCCCTATGCTGTACAGTAGGACCTTGTTTATCTATTTTATATATAGTAGTTAGTATCTGCAAATCTCAAACTCCCAATTTATCCCATCCCATCCTCTTCCCCCACTGGTAACTATAAGCTTGTTTTCTATGTCTGTGAGTCTGTTTCTATTTTGTAACTAAGTCTGGTTGTTATTTATTTATTTATTTATTTATTTATTTATTTATTTATTTATTTTTTAGATTCCACATATCAGTGATATCATGGTATTTTTCTTTCTCTTTCTGGCTTACTTCATGGAACTCTTAACTCTTATGTGTTGTGAAAAAGACCAGGAAAGTACCACATGTCCTCAGAGTGAAGCTGATGTGTGGATGTAGGATTAGTTGGGAGTCCACCTATGGTACCTGCCAGAGATACCGTAGAGGCCTGGCAGGGGTTGAATTACTATGGCCAAGAACAACCAAGTACAGAAGCCTGCAGCCACACATAGGACCTCTCCGCACCGCACGTGAAGGGAAGACTGAGTCAGGAGGGGAGGACCTCCAGGTTCTGATCAAACCAAAAGGGAAGCAACAAATTCTCCAGTCACAAACTTCAGCACAGTATGCCAGCCGGGCATCTAAGGACCTGTTTGCAGACCTGTCCCTCCCGTCCTCTCAGTCACCATGGGTTATGTAGCCCTTTACATCTTGCAACTTGAGACAGTCTTGGATATATCAGGGCAAGAACAGAGGACCTCGAAGATGGAGAATTTACTTGAATAAGACCATATCTAAAGAAAAACTTTAAATTATTGGATCAATATAGGTTACTGGGTTCAACTAAATTATATTTCCCCTGCTCCCCAGCATTGTTGGAGAGAGTGACAGGAAGTTGGTTTTAAAGAAAGATTACATCAGTTATTGGAAATAAGGCATATGAGGGTGTAAACTTAGCACTCATTTGCAAATAATCTACACTGATTGAGTGCACAATTAAGGAATCATGTCTTTGTTGCCATTTGTCACAGTGGGCTTCGTCCATGTTTGGAGTTCTTGTTTGGGAGTGTCCCCATGCAGTTGCTGAGTGCCCCGTGGCTTTGATGAAGAGTGAATCTGCGTGAGCATGCGCTGTGTCTTCCGTCATGCGCTGGTGGCTGCTGCCTTGGTGGGAGGTGAGCCTGGGAGTGGGAGGGGCTAAAGCCAAAGCCACAGGCAAGTTGGGGCTTCTCCCAGGCTCAGTGGCTGTTGCCTCGCTGTCAGAAGGTGGGGTTGGGATCCCCGGGGGCTGGAGCAGGAGCCCTGAAGGGAAGGAGTTGGGCTTCCCTGGTAGCCATGGCAGTCTCTGCTTTCCCTGGGGGCGGGTGTGGGACCCAAGGCGCTAGAGCTGCTCCTCTGAGCTGGTTCTACCTCAAGCGCCTGCATGTGATGGTGATGGTGATGGTGATGGTGATGGTGATGGTGACCTCTGCCTTGGTCAGGGCTGTGCCCGAGGCCCAGAGGGCTGGAACAACTCTTCTGAGCTGGCTCCGCTTTTCCCTGCTGCAAACAATGGTGGTCTCTACCTTAGCAGGGAGCCGTGTCAGAGCAGGATGGGCTGGAGCAGGAGGCTTGTGTGGGTGGGGTCGGGGGTGCTGGGGCGGTCCTGGCAGGCCAGCAGAGCACCAGGCAGCCTTCAATCTGCTGCCCCTGGGCTGGAACTGGGAACAAGCTAGTTCGTGCATGTGTGCTTCAAGAGTGGAGACTCAGTTTCTTACAGCCCTCCAGTAAGCCCACTAGTTTTCAAACTAGTTAAGGGGGCTTATCTTCCCAGTGCTGGACCCTGAGGCTGGGACGCCTAACATGGGGCTCATATCCCTCACTTCTTAGGGGGGGATCCCCAAGCCTGTGATATCCCCCGTCTCTTCTGGGTCACCCAGTAGAGGTGTGGATCCCAATGAAATCACTTCCCTTCCCTTCCTACCAGGCTCCACGTTGTTCTTTCCTTACAGCTTTTGGTTGTAGAATGACCTGCCAATCTTCAGGTCATTCTCATGAGCGTTGCCATATATGTAGTTGTAGTTTTGATGTGTTCATGGTGGAAGCTGAGCTCAGGGTCTTTCTGCTCTGCCATCTTGATCCCCTTCCACCAATGATGTATTATTAAGGGAGAAAAATACATTCTTACAAATTAGTGGGCATTTGCATAATGGACCCCCCACGTTATCATTTTAAGTTTATGTGTGTTTATAGGAACAGAAAAATCCCTGAAGGGTTACCATGAAAATATTGACAGCAATGGCTTTCGGAAGTAGAATAACCAGTGATTTTCACTTTCTTTACCCTGTTTAAGTATTGTATAACGTATTTGCAATGACCTGCTTTATATTTATAATTTTTTTTTAAGTCAAGCTATTTTTAGGAAAAAAAATCCTTCAAGTTTACATATAGCACTGTGAATAAATAAATTATCAAGCACCAGTATCGTAAAACATAGGAAGTACATAATCCCCACAAGTTCAGTACTAATCCGGACACTCTTCCCCCATGTGTGAGACAGAGAGAAACACGACACGAGTGAATCAGCAAGTTCTCCCTCCACCATGGCCGCGAGTAGTCACACCCTTGGCTGAGTGTCCTGAATTTGGATATTATTGGAGAAAACAGTTATTCCCTCTTTCCTCAGCTCTACAGAGGGAAGGGGGTTTTGTAACACACTTGAGGAAGGAGCAACACTTACTGATTTTATTAATGAGAGTAACTTACATGAAACCGTTTAGTCTCTACCACAACTCAGTTAGGGACTTTGGACCCTTAACCACAAGAAAATGCTCCCTTTCTCCAGCCCTGGAGTAAATACTTCCTGATACTGTCTCCAGCCTCTCATTTGCCCTTCTCTATTGGAGGAGAATCGATTTAACTGGCTGGTGAAATGAAGAACTTTGGGCATATTTTTAGGGATAGAGGTGTTCTATTTAAATGTGGATAATGGGTCATTTACCTCTCTCCTCTCTCTCTCTCCCTCTGTCTCTCTCTCTCTTTTTTAGTTTAACCCATTTTGTAAACTTGAGAATATATCTTAACCACATTAATCCTCAGAATCATTCTTGGTAACTGGGAAATAAACATGCCTACCTTTAAATCTCCTGGCATAGGATATAACCACCCCCCATAAATACTCAGTAAATGTTGGTTGTTATCATTAATACTATGGCTGTTGCTTTAGAGACAGGAAGGAGAAATATTTAAGACTTGAGTAAAATTTTAAAAGCTGAAAGACTAGAACAACAGAGAGAAACAGAACTGAAGGCAAATGGAAACCTGCAAGAAAAGAGACCGCAGAAGCAGTGTTTGGGATGCTTGGAAGGAACATAAGGGATTCAAACTCTACTGACTCTTAACGCTCTGGGAATGCAGAGTTGGGCAGAGTGCACGCGGAGAGGCCATATTTAACCTCTCTTAATCCACAAAAAGGCACAAACAGTGGAAAAATCAATAGCAGCTTCAGGTCAATAACATATTGAAGGCAAATCTCCTGCTGAGGCAAATGTGAAGATGAGGGAAAGATCGCCCCAAGACACAGGATTCTTAGGCCCCAGGAATTCTAGAAGAAGAGGCAGCAGCAGCCAATGGCACACTGCTAAAAATGCCTTGAGATATTTCTGAGGTCGAAGAAATCTAGAAAAAGAGCAGAAGACTGACGTGGTGGAGAGTGTGATGCAATGAACCCTGGCATGTTGACTCTTCTTAAATGTAGGGCACCCAGCTCTCCAGGGGGAGTGGGGGTTGTGCCCCCAGGCGGCATGCTCACCCCTGAGCATCCACATGCCGCAATCATGCCAGAAGAGTGTGGCTCAAAGGAGATGTGGGAGTGAAAAGATGGGAAACGAACATGAAGTGAAAGACGAGAGCTTCGAATCAAGCCCAGAGGCTGACGAGGCCTTCCCGGCAAATCTGTAATTTTTGCCAAATGTAGAAATATATCAACGTGAGAAACAACGTCATCATTAACCCCTTAATGGAAGTGTTCTCATAACTGAATTCAAGTTCATGGTTTAAGGACTCAAAATAAACTGGCCTAGACTCTTGGGAACTCTGGCAAGACTGAAATCAAATCTATTCTATTTTTTTCTGCTATGATTCAGGGCTGACAATTGCACTGTGACATCATATTATGTATGGGGATAACCAACGTGGGAGGATTGAAATTATCTTGTCTTTTCCAAATTTTATGAGCGAAGGCTATAGCTGAGATCATCTCATGTGTCCTGTAGATGCTGGACTCTTTGATGACATGTCACACAAGAGTGTGACTTAAAATTGGAGTCATTAAAATTTGAAGTTGTTGAAGGGGCTACACCTGTTCCCATAGAAAAGGCGAACCTGTTCCTGAAGGAAGCCAGACTGTGTGTGACTGAGAGCCTTCTTGTCGGAAATTGGAAGAAAAACATATTGAATAGGAAAGACTCTGGACTTTTGCTTTCCTTGATTAACTTGAGTCATATTTTTCTTGTGGTCATTAATTTCTCTCTGAAAATATAATTATAGAAGAATTTTATGTTGTGCAAATGTGTGATGTCCTGTGAAGTTAAACCTGTATTGTGGAAGGGGCTTGTGTTTTGTATGGATTTGCTACATTGTTTCTAATAAGAAGCATTTGACAATGTAGCTGGGTATAGTTTGAGGGTAGAAATTGAACAGGGAATGTGTTTTTGGCCATGACTATATTGTACTATGTGTGTTGTATCAATTAACGGTTTATTCTAAGCTTTGTCAGAACTTTCTGGGTGCAAAAACTGAACTGTTTGCTACTGACTCAGGAGTCCCAGAAGGGCAGAGGTGGGTCTTCAGGCAGCTCTGAATCTCTGCCAGTTCTTCCTCTGAATGGATGTCGCCACAGCCTTGTCTATATGAATGGATGGTTGGACTTTTGCAGCCAAAAAAACCCTCAATTTTAGAAAAAAATTACAATGTTTATCCTACTGTAAATTATTATATTATCCTGGCTCTGACCTTGACCTACTCAATATAGAAAAATCCAACCTTTGCAAAAGGTTTCTTCTCCGAGCATTGCACCATCTCCTTCCCTCCTTCCCACTCCGCACACCCAGCCAAAGTAAGTCAGGGGGAAGACCTAACTTACAGCATCCATGCTGCTCCACTGACAGCAGATGCTCTGTATGGTGCTCCACTAACAAACAATTGCCAGGCTTGAGAACGCAGAGGCTGCTGACCACCACACAGCGACAGTGGTTGTGTGAGTCTCTCCTGCTGCTTTCCTGGGTACCCGAGACCTCTGAGTGTCCACTAGGAGCCCTCAGTCATAACGAAGCTCTCTTTGGTCTATGCAAGGATTTGCGAGCAGTCTTCTTCCCTTCTGAATATTTTTAAAGAAATTTTATTACATTGGTGAAACAGTGTTGCGGTATCACAAAGCATTGCAGTGTTTAGCAAAAGAAGTCTTTCTGTTTGAATTTATAGGTCCTTGAAGCTGAGCCTAGAATGAGGCCATGCATCGACCAAGACACTGTACTGACTTCCTTCTCCTCTGATGACAAAAGTCTTTGTTACTGGATCTAAACCATTTCCCTGGTTTCTTCTTCTTTGGAATCAACTCTCTTTATGTATTTCTTAATCTCTTTCTCACAATTAGGTTTTTTTTGGAGCCAACTTACCAGTTCATCAGGCATGATCAGATATGCTTTAAGTTCAGCAATGGACATGGTTTACGTTCATTTGCAGAAAGCTTCTCAGTCACTAAGACACTCTTGCAGATTTATTCCTCAACTTACCTAACCATGCCTGAACCCCGGCATTGGACAGTGCAAAGGTAGCGACTTAATCTGAGATTCCTGCTACATGGATTATAATTCTACAGAAACTGAGCACAAAATCATGAGGCTTAAAGGGACTTGGAGACAACACCTCAATACCCCATTAACTGCTGACACAGAAAACCATGTTTTTATAGACACATATACATGGGAATTAAATTGGCTCACTAGGACATTCTCATTGCTCTTTATTTGCTGAGTCAATGGCTATTCCCATGAGCACAGCTGCAGGTCCAATCCCATCACTTTCGGCTGAACGAATTAGCCTTTGACATGGTGCCATGATCAGCAAGTTCCCAGAAACATTAATCGCTTTGGCCACCCTGTATAAGGACTGGTTCAGTTCTTAAGCTACTTTAGGAGAGGGTTGACCATAATTCTACCATATTTGTGAAAATAGTTTTGAGTTTCTTTGGTCATTGAAGTTTTCTTTCTTTCAAAGCATTTTAAAATAATTGTCATGGACTTGGAGGGCATTCTGCCTCGTGAATTAAGTCAGACAGAGAAAGACAAATAATGTGTTATCACTTGTATGTGGAACCTGAAAAGGACAACAAACTCGTGAACATGACAAAACAAGGAATAGACACACAGATATAGAAACAAACTAGTGGTTATCAGTGGGAAGAGGGAAGGGAAAGGGGCAAGATAAAGGGTAGGATATTAAGAGGTACAAACTACTATATAAAATAAATAAGCCACAAGGATATATAGTGCATCACAAGGAATATAGCCAATGTTTTATAATAACTATAAATGGAGTATAATCTTTAAAAATTGTGAATCACTATGTTGTGTACCTGAAACATTGATTTGTAAATCAACTATACCTCAATAAAAAAATAATCTTTTTAAAAGTAGCTCTAGGAAAAAAAATAGTTATTCCATAACATTTTTCCAGGTAAGAATAACTCAAAATTTCTGGGAAATTAAGTTCATATATAAAATATAACTTCCTATCAAAGTGACATAAATAAGAGTTGCTTTGGGATCCTACTATCTTTTAAGTAGGACTGGAGTTAAAAAAAAAAAAAAAGCACTCTTACAGAATATTCCAGAGTTCTAGCAAAAAGAGATCAAATGCTTAAGGGAGGAGAGCGCCACACTGGTTCCTGCATGCATAGCAGGGAAAGAGTTCGTGGGAACAAATAACATTCAGGGAAAGAAGACTGCACAAGTCATGGATAAAGAAATTTATATGTGGATTTGGTGTAAATAAAATGGATTGGGTGGGAAACAAAAATATTTGCGGTGCATACTGAGAAAGCAAATATGCTATCATGTATGAGCACTTGAAAAAGGAAAAAAATGACAAAGCATCTTATTGAAACAGGAAGTGATGGAATGGAAAAGAATGAAAAATTTTTTACTTACTGTGATTATATGAAATGCATTCCCTGGGGCTTTAAAAGGTGAGACGTTAGCTAGGCTGATAAAAAGGGATAGAAATAAAGAGGAGACAGGTTCTAGTTAGAAGTGCAACCTGCAAAAGCTCGGGGCTGTTGTTGTAAGAGCGTATTTGAAGAAATGCTCCTAATTGGGTGTGACTGAATCTGAACATGAACTGTATTTATAGAGGTTCCGGAGGTTGCCGGGGCCAAGCCAGAACTGTCTCGTAAACCAAGCTAAGTAGCTGGATGTCTGAACTGAAAGTGGCAGGGAATGATGGTGAGATAGAAGCCTGTCTGACTGCCTGCTATCCCCTACCCCCTCCCTTCCTGTTTATTTTCCCCTCTCCCTCACTCCCTCCCTCCCTCCCTTCCTGCCGCTTTCCCTCCCTCCCAACCCTTCCTCTCCCTTCATTTCATACTCTTTCCTACTCTTCAGCAATGCACTGAACGAGGCAAGGAGAGTCCAGTAGTACCATAGGATTCCGCTCTAATTACTTACAGTCTATTGGAAGAAAATGCACATGCAGTTAGCTTACTGTCTTTGGAATTTATTTTTTGTTTACTTTTGGAGACAGACAAGGAAATGCAAATAAATAGTATTAGACTCTATAATGCTCCAGCCTTTGTGTTTAATATTTTGCATATGTCATCTCATTTTATCCTCACTATCGCTGTATAAAGTAGGCAAATCGTGTGCAAGCAAACTAATGTATTATATACATGATTTTCATAATTAAAACTAGAATTTCGACCCTGGGGTGTTCAAAAACAGTCTAGACATCCATCTGTTACGGGTACTTAAGTGAAACCCTGAGAGATGCTGTAGCCCATTGCTCAATGAATTTGTCAGCTTCTGTATATTTCAGGGAAAATTCCCTAGAATTTGATAATCAGATGGAAGCAGTGGTGAGCTCTTGCACTATTCTCAAAGGATTTAAATGTGATAATTTTTTTGAAGGAAGAAACTGATGTTTTACCGTATCTTCTTACTAAAAATGCCATGCAGTTCTCCCTGGGGTGATGGTGGCTGTTCTCACGCCAGGGCCAGCTTCCAACGGAATCATTTTACTTGACTTGCTTAAGGGTCCCTGGGGATTTCGCCTGCTGAAGTCATTCCTTCCCTTCTGATTTCAGTCGTTGCAGAGTTGTGTTGGTTAGATTTATACTTAAGCTTAAATGATGCAGGAAAATGATAAGAGTTTGAAGAAATCCACGGCCCTGCACATAGAATTCAGAAAGGAAAGAGGAGTGTCATCAAAAAACGCCTTGAACATTTCGAGGACAAGGACACATTCCTGGGTACACAAACATCGTGTTTCTGCTTTCAGAGAACTGTTCCCTCAATATGAAAAATTTAACTCATTTTGCTACAAAATGTTCTGCTAAATCAGAAATATTAGCTTCATGCAAAATTCTATTAAACCTTGGTTTATGGTTAGTTGGTTTTGACTGATGAAAGTCAGTGCATCAGAAAATACATCACTAACACAGAGCAGCAGAAATAAATTTGGAATGCGTGTTCCAGATCCCGTTTTTCTAGCACAACAGTCGCCCCTACTCTTAGACTATTTGACCCGAAGCAAGTAGGTAACTTTCCTCCTCTACATTTGAGGGAGTTAGAAATACGACTTTCGATATGTGTTTGGTGCCTCAGGAATCACTGGGGCAGGTGACCTGTGCTCACCTGGTCCTGTTTTCTGGTGTCTGAGACTCTAAGTTCTGAGCCTATAGCCCACCTGTGAGCGGTCAAGTGCAAAGGCAAGCGTGATTGGCAAGTCCGTTCAGCTTAATGAGCGTGACATGACGGGAGAGGGGTTCATGCCAGACAATTCTCAATTTATGAAGAAGCCCCTCTAGATTATGTGGGTTTCTGAAAATGAAATCAGCCAACGGAGGCTCCTTTTCCAGAAGAAAAAGAAAGGTTACACAAAAGACTGTCAAAGTGATATTCATGCTGAGTGATGATAAAGTCAGAGATATTTTTTTTTTTCATTCCATGTACTGCCTCATTTGGGAAACTTCTCCAGAAACTACTTTTCTAGGAGAGGATGAGAAGCCAGATCCTTTACCCGTTTGTGAGGTCACCTGATCCGAAAGCATGTTTCAGCCAGAATGGGTGGGTTCCTCAGAAAACCAGATAGCATCTCAGCCAGAACTTTGGATCAGAAAATCTGAAATGTGGGGTCTTTTTGGGGGGTGGGGGTGGGGGTGGGTGGTAATTAGCTTATTTAGTGGTGGTTCTGGGGATTGAACCCAGGACCTCGGGCATGCTAGGCATGCACTCTACCACTGAGCTATACCCTCCACCTAGAAAATCTGAAAAGAGATGCTGCTCAATCTAATTTCTT
Source organism: Camelus dromedarius (assembly GCF_036321535.1). Taxonomy (NCBI): domain Eukaryota; kingdom Metazoa; phylum Chordata; class Mammalia; order Artiodactyla; family Camelidae; genus Camelus; species Camelus dromedarius. The sequence goes on from NC_087444.1 coordinate 7,403,215, forward strand.
TCAGTTCTGAAATAGAATTTTAGAAGTCTAGCCAGAGTTTGAGGGCAGTGAATTTACTCTGTATGATACTAAAATGGCAGACACATGTCGTTAGACATTTGTCCAAACTCATAGAATGTACTCACTGAGAACCCTAATGTAAGCTGTGGACTTTGGGTGGCAACTAAGTGACAGTGCAGACTGCTCAATTATAACAAATGCACCGCCCCAGCTGTTGATGGGGGGGGGGGAGGCTGTTGTGGGAGGGACGGGGCATGTATTGGAACTCTTGGGCTTTCTGCTCAGTTTTGCTGTGAACCTAAAGCTGCTCTGAAAACTTTGTTTATTGTCCAATCATGGCTGCTGCTTTGTTTGCTAGGAGGAAGCTGTTCCTGTTCATTGAAACACTATTTATAGAGTACCACCCGCACGTAGGATGGTAAGATGCATGAAGGCAGGAACAAATTCTCTCAGCGTTGTTTCTCCGTGTTAAGAACAGTGTTAGGTACAGAGGAAGCATGCATGTAGTTAACTAAGCACTGAATAAATGAGTGCTTGCATATATGAATGCAGGCAGTGTTGCTGAACCAAGGCCTCCGTAGCCTGCTTACCAAATTGAGACTCGAGGACGGAGTTTTGGATGAAGTAGAAAAGGCAGTTTTATTTCTTTGCCAGGCAAAGAAGGTCACAGTGGGCTGATGCCTCTAAGATGGCAAGCCTACTGGGGAGAGAAGGCAGGGGTTTTATAGTTAGAGTTCATGAGTTTAAGGGGCAGGGCTAGTTTCCATAGAGATCACATACAGGGTAACAAGTTGCTGCAAATTGTTCTTGTTTTTGCAGATGCAGTGGCCCCCTTCCCTCTGCTGGGTATGAAGTTCACCTCCAGCTTTGGGACTCTGTTAATATTCTTGTACCTAGAACAAAGGATGCATAGGAAGGGGCTCCATGGAAAAGAGCTCTGAGGAAAAACTTGTGCAGTTTAAAGTCAGGTTGATAAATGCTTTTAGCTTTTTAAGCAGGCTAAGGCCTGGGACCTCCTGCTGCAGGCTGAGGCCTGCATCTCAAACAACAGGATACAAGGAAATTACAAGGGGTCAAGAGGAGGGCACTGGGGTCAGGAGCAGGGCACTTGGGACAAAAGCAGGGCACTGAGCATGACCCCTGCATGCAGCACCAGCACCACCCAAGCCTCCCTCCTTCCCAGCCTAACCCTGGTCAGCAAGAGCATGGGAAAATCCCTTTAAACCATTGAACTACATAGTTAAGCAGTTACAGACACCACTGCGGATATCAGGTGATCACCAGCGACAGTAGGGTCCTGCTCGGTTACAGCAGTGTGATGGGTGTTTGGGATACAATGTGAACAAGATCCACAAGGCCCCTGCCAACACTGTCTTGGTAGATAGAACAGATAAGGGCACGTCTACTTTGGGTTGTGACCACCAATTTGAATGGGATCAGACTGTGTGTGTGTGTGTGAGTGTGTGCATGTATACAGAAATTTGGGGGACATATAATCATATCTGGGGCAAGTGTTGGGTACAGATAGATTCCTAATTTTTCAGGCGGGATCACAGATACAGGGATGAGAGACCATGAATTAAGGAAGGCTGGTTATAGTTCAAAATAATGAGAGGAGATTGGTGAGCTGAGGAGTAGAGCTCTTACATCCAAGACAACTGCATTTCCTCGTCTTATCTCTATGTGCTGGAGCAAATTGCACTGCTGCCCTGGAAATGAATAATCTCTGTCTAACGGTGCCAGAGGGAAAACTGTAGCTGAATTAGTGCAAGTGCCCATAAACCTGTCAGGCTGTTGTGTCTTGTGACAGATTCCCAGGAGGTGGGTCTTGGAGATGTCAAGTTCTGTTTAAGCAGAATACAGGCATAGTTCCACTTTTAACAACTTTAAGCATTCATGCATCAGCTTAAAATTTCATTTAAACGTGATCCTGATTTTTAAAAGTTTGAAAATCACTACATTAGTTGTTTCTGTTAGAATTGTTAGGATTCCAGCTCTAACAGACATTCTAGCTCTAATAGGTACTAGAAAAAACTTTAATTTCTTCATTTGTTGTTTCACACAACTAAAACGTTCTAGAATGTACTGACCTAACTTGTACCTTACTAACAAATTCAAACTCTAAACATTACCTCACTGTTCTCTACAGACTAAGTGTCATACCCAGAAAGAGACCCGATTTGTACTAATGTCAGAACTGACAGGCTCTTTGAAGGTAGCAAATATGTCATTTTCTTTCAAGAACTTCCACGTTTCCTAGAACTGTGCTCCAAATTTAATTGACTTGAAGCAAGCACCGGATAGCACCATATTCTCGAAATGGAGTAAATAATATTGAGCTGGACACTCATGATAAATGATGACCAATGAACTATGTAGATAATTCCTGTAAAAGCCACAGATACCAACCAAACAGTAACTATAGCTTAACAAATAATTCAAATTGCGCATGCTGTGCTGATTTAACATAAAGTCTCAAGAAAATTTATCATGCCAGTGGTACAAATATGAACTGCAAACTAATGGGAAAACTAGAGAATTTAGGAATGAGGCCACCAAAAACACTTCCTAATGCCTATAAAGATTCCAAGTTGGCTGTCCAGTTAATACCTGCTCACTTATTTACCCAGTTAATATCTGCTCCCTTGTTTACTTAATCCTGTGATCATTATTTAAATGCATTAGGTTCATTGACTGTTTTTGTCACCGCTTAATTTATGTGGTCAGTCACTCATGCATAGATATTTTAGAGTTTGTCAGGTGCTAGGCTTATGCTTATATTAAAGACTTTATGTTTGAGTCCAGCTCCAACAAAGCAAGTTGTTAAAATAGTAAGAAAGAAAGGTTCTATACAACACTTTTCTTCACTCACCCAACACCCAACACCCAACTCTGAACCGTTTTGGTTCATTCTGTCTTTAATATTGTGTGTCAGGCACTCAACCAAGCACTTGTAATATAGCTATAAAAAATATATTAGAGTCTGCCTCCCCATGAAGATCACATTCTCATGGTGGGGGGTGGGGAGGAGTAAAATAAATACATAAATAATAAAATTGTATAATGTCAGGTGTAATAAGGATTATGAGGGGAAAATAAAATAGGACAGGGATCAAAGAGTGACAGGTGTGGTCTTTTAGAAACAATGGTGAGTCAAGTCCTTTCTGTGGAGATGGTGGTGTAACAGAGGTCCGAACTAAGTGAGCGGATGCATTCTGTGAGTCTCTGGGAAAGGCATCATCAAGTCGGAGAGAACGCAAGTGCAAAGGTGCCGAGTTGGGAGCGCTGCTGGCTTGGTAGAGGGAAGGCAAAAAGTCCAGTTTGGCAAGATGGAAAGTAGAAGGACATGAAGTCGGAGAGTAACCAAGAGCAAAATAATGTAGATCTTTGGAAACCATGGTGAAAATTCTGGATTTTTTCCTAAGTCATGCTGAGATGCCATTAAAAGTTTTATTTGGAAGATAACCTGTATATATGAGAGGTGGTCGAGTGGGCAGGAGAGGAACCAGGGACCGGTTATTTGGCTGTTGAGTCATCTGGGGAGAAATGATGCTGATAATGTTAGAATGGAGATGTGGTAATTGGTTGAATTTAGAATATGTTGCTGTCATCATTCGAAATGATGGCAAAATAGCTGCGGTATCTATTTTCTGAAACTGAATTTTCTACTTTTAGCCTTTACTTTTAAAGTAAAGTTACCACTTTTGTCAGAGTACAAAATTTGTCAGCTCCGTTGCTTCAGTGCAGCCGAAATCACAGCATGTAACATATAGAGAGAGCTAATATAAAGGAGCAAATTGCAACAAGGAGACAGAAAACCCCTTTTTGAGGTTTACCAAGTAGCAAAGCTAACTAGCATCTTCAGAGCAAAGTGGAGAGAGGCAAAACTTACTTAGTTTGATCACTAATAAAAGACTCTGCAACAATCTGTTAGACAGTGAACTTAGCTGCAGCCAAGAGAAAACTACTCTGATTCATTTAAGCAGAAAAAGAACTTACAGAAAGTATACTGGACTATTTCCAAGGCTGGAGAAATAGACTTAAAAATGTGCAGACGCAAAGGAAGCTAGGCAGTAAGTAGCAAGGACCCTGAATCCATCACAGAGCAGGTCCAGCAAAGACACTGCTGGCGCCCCCGCCGGTTACCGGGTGCCGCAGCGCGCCTTCCAGCTGCCCCTGCCCCAGGGCCAGCACTGGGCCCTCGTGCGGCCCCTGGAACTGCTGCCACAGCTGATCTTGGAAATGCGCTGCTACTTCTGTCGCTGCCGCTGTCGCAACCTCCATCCCTGCTTCTAGTACAACCTCTGTATGTGCTTCCGCCGATCCCTAGCTCCTGTCTGAGCGCCTGTAGTATTGGGCTGGCTGAGCCTAGTGAACCTTCACATGCCCGTGCTACAAGAATCTGGGATAATGGGCATCTAGTCTTGTAACCTTCTAAAATGGGAAACAGGCTCCATCTCCTGTAAAGACCAAGACTTGTGCACACAGTCTAGGGAATCCACACAGCATAGAAAAGGAGATCAGAAACTAGGAAGACAAAAATTTGGGGGGAAAAGGTCTATTGTAGCAAATACATAAGCTAAGACCAAAAACTGTCTGCAAGAAGTAAGAAGATATTTTCTGCAAGAGTATTTTATTCCAGTGCAAATCTACACAGGAAAATGGTGACAGGGGCTACACAAAAAAGGTTAAAGCAGACTGAAGACAGTTCCCTTGAGTTCCTTAAGGAGGCTCAGACGTTTGTATATGAATCCCTTCATCTTTTAAAGTTCAGTCCAGGACGGGCATATGCACAGTGTGTGACCCTTCACTTCGCCTGCTCAGCCAGTGCAGAGGTTGGTAAACAGGAACCTTGTTCTTTCTTGTTGAACCCAATCTTGGCTTCAGATTTCTTCTCCACACCATGCTCCAGGCAGCCACTGCCAGTAGACTGGTGCTGAGTTGGCTGAAATTCATTTTCCTTTCTAGGTTTAAGTACCGTTTTAGTAAAATGCCTATTTTTCCCCCAAGAAAGTGGACTTGATGTCATGGATATACGTTGGGATGACCCTAGTTTGATGACTACCATCAAGGCTCTTCCTGCTTTCAGCCGTGTGCAGAGATAGCTAAGTAGTACTCTTTAGACAATTTCGTTAACAAGATTTAGTTCTCGCCTTGTTGAAGAGACTGTACTATGTTTTACATTAGCAAATGACTCATTGTGTTTTATTAATTACTTAAAATCATGGTACTTTCTCAAATACAAGATCAGGAAGTCTTTAGTTTCTTAATGTCTGTACAGAGTAGCTCCGTGCTCTACACAGTGTCCTGCGTTTGTCTACACCCGTGTAGATACATAGTTACATATATTATATATATGTGAGTATTTATATCCTTAAAAAGTCCATATTTCACATTTTGTTATTTATTAACTATTAGCTTTCCTTTTACTCCAGCTTTTTGATGACTGCTTCATTTTCAGAGATGGCTGCTAGGGCATTCGGAGAAGGATCTTTCCTGTAAACTATATTCAATATCTTGTAATAACCTATAATGGAAAAGAATCTAAAAAATAATACATATATATGTATAATTGGATCACTATGCTATACACCTGAAACTAACACAACATTGTAAATCAATCATACTTCAATAAAAAAAAATCTTTCCCCACAGATAACCATTTACAAGCTGCTACCACCTCAAGATAACATGGAATGAATCTTTTTGAATAATAGCTCTAAAATCTAAATACATTGACAGGTTGAGAGAATGCAGTTTGTATTATCCACAAAGGGCAAAGCCTGGACATGTTGACAAAATGTCACAGTAGAGTTAATGATCACCGAAAACTTGCAGAAGAATTCAATTGGGAACCTTTTCACCGTAAATCACTAGAATTTTCATGCTACCAATATAAAGGCAAGGTTCTTTGTTAGCTAAGTACAGCCTTCTGAGGCACTTTATTAATTTGAAAAATGGTTCTCTTAAATCATAAATTGAATAATAATAAAGTCAGCATGTTTTCAACCTTGCTGATTTGAGACTTGAGACCTTTAAAAGAAAGCTTTTTGTGAACACAGACAAGATACAGAAGAATTCCAACACCCCAAAGATTTCCCTCCTGCTGACCCTTTGTAGTCAGACCCTCCCCATCCCTAACTTCTGGTTACCACTGATCTGTATTCTGGCCTAATCGTCTGCCTTTTTCAGAATGCCATATAAATGGAATCGCACTCTATGTGATCTACCGAGACTGCTTACTCACTCAGCACATCTTTGAGATTCATCCACGTTACTGGATGTATCAGTAGTTTTTATGGCTGAGCAGCATTCCGCTCTGTGGTCACATGATAGTTTATCAATTAAGGAACTTAAATAAAACTGTCCCCCATGTGGAGGGCCCTGTTCACTGTATCAAGCTGAGTGCTATGTATTTCCTACAACAGGTTTTTAATGGGAAATGATAAGGAGATGGACTAAGTTTTGTTTCTCCATTCATAAATATTCATAAAATTAGTAAATTACTTAAATTTGTCTGATTAAAAAAAGACAAAGGAAGTGTTTGCCTCTAATAGCTTATGTATAAATGGATAATCTCATCAGTAAATGGCATATTAATAAAATATGTTTTTGCCTTTATCTAATGCCTTGGCTATTTGGATCAGTTTTTAATTAAAAATAACATACTTCATAGATAAATGAATAAAGAAACAAGGAACACAGATTTAAATGATAAACATTATAATGATTTATTAGGTCTAGAGATAATTATTCTGAAACAATATTGATAAATAATTAATGACATAACTCCTATTTTCATTCCATCTAAGGACATTCAAGATTGTTTATAGGTGTTTTAATGTAAATTGGCCTAGATTAGTTTTATTTAATTGAAAATTTTAAAATGCTAAACTGCTCATATTTTTAAAAGCTCTTTTTTGCTTTTAAAAATCATTTTTCAGTTTTATTAGATAAAATTGATACACGTATACAGTTTGACTGCACGTATACAATATATTGCATGTAAATACATGTACACAGTATACTGCTCATATTTGGTAAGTTTGACAATATATACACCCATGAAAGCATCACCATAATCAAGATGATGAACAAATCCATCAGATCAAAAGCTTTCTCTGTTCTTTATACATCACTTCTTCATCTTGCCACCTTCCTCTCCCACCCTCAAAGACTGATCTGCTGTATATTATTTCACTATATACTACTTTTCATATTTTAGAAATATGTGTATAAATAAAACCATAGAGGATGTAGCCCTTTTCAAGGCTGTGACTTCTTCCACTTGTTGTAATTGAAATTATCTGTGTTGCTGCATTCATAATTTATTCCTTTTTATTGCTGAGGATCCTATGGTATATGGATATGGATGTGCAACAATTTGCTTATCATTCGCTTCTCTCTCTCTCTCCTTCCCTCTTTCTCCTTCTCTCTCTCTCTTAAGCAGTACTCTGTTCCTGGACTCCCAACTTTATTATCTCAACTCAGGGAAAACCCTGGGCTCTGCTTGGCTCCCTCCTCCCTGGCCTGTGTCCTGGAAGCTGTCTCTGGGAAGGCCGGGCCAAGCGTCAGACCACTCTAATTGTTCTTCTGTTTCACATTCGTTTCCCTGCACTGCCTGATGCCTAACAACTGGACAGCTGTTGTTTGATGTACAGTGTCTACCACTTAAAGTTGTTTCAGGTGGGGGTGTAAATACAGTTCTTGTCCCTCCATCTTGGGCTGATACAAAGCCCTGAGCAAGAATTTTGAAATAAATATAATACATATTTTTAAGTACATAAATACATTAGCAGATATTTCTTAAAGGACAGAATCCTTTTTTGGAAAATAAATTGTTACATGGTAAAGAATTTGACATTTTTCCTGATTTTTAAGGTTTTTAGGTACAAATTTGGAGGTTCTCATTCAATCCATATCTAGAGGACTAAATTTAGATCTCTTTTCCTTTGGAGTCAGTGCTTTAGTTTTTCAGAAAATAAGCTGCAATATGAGAAGTTAAGTATTTCTGATATTCAAACAACACATAAGAGTCAGAATAAAAGATATATTTATATAAAATTATCTTTATTACTGAAGAAATCTCCCTAAATCTCAAAATCACCTATAGATTATTTGTTTATTATTTTTTAATTAACAAAATCAAAGTCTCAAATCCATGACAGTAACTAATAACTAGAGAATATCAGAAGATAACTTACATACTTTATTTTGGTTAATTAGTGTATATCATTATCATAAAGTATTACCATAAATTCAATCAAACATTTTCTTGAAACTCAGTACTTATTAATTATGCGAAGTATATATTTTATTAGGTAATTAGCATGTATTCACTACTATATTCCATGCAAAAAGTAGATTAGAACACTATACTAGGCATTGCTAGGACACAGAATACTGGGACAGGGGTTTCTATCATTAGCAAAATGATATTAAGTATCATTTGCAAATTATAGTATCCATGGGCTTTGACAATTATTGTAAGAAACCCTACAATGCCTTTCGTAAAGGTACCCTGGGCTCAGATTTTCATAGCAGAATGGCTGAGAATAAAAGTCTGCTGTAACACATTCGACAGAGTTAGGTCTGGACTCTGGGTACGCACCACCCTTGCGACTCAGTTTTGATTCATCTTTCAGCCTTTTCTTTCCATTGCTCCTCTCGTTGCTGTAGCTGACAACAAATCCTTTACCAGATCTGACTTTGTTTCCAGATCTTTAAACAGCAGTTCAGGCCTATCAAATCGTGGGTCTTAGTTAAAGCACTTTGGTTTTAAGTAACAATTTAAGTCATACAAACTTAAACAAAAAGGAAAATTAATTATTAAGATACAGGTTTTTAGTGTAACCCATAGGCAGAAAGTGCAGCTTGCTTCCACAAGACATGGAATCAGAAATTGGAAAACCACCAGAAAGGAAGCCAGCTATAGACTTAGTCTTTTTTTTTCCCCCAGCATATCCGATTTCTCTGATTTGTTTTGGAAACACTTGACCGTGATTTCCATAATTCCTGGATATGCTTGTCCTCAATTCAGGCAAATTTCAGAGACTGATTTGTATTTCTTAAAATCCGTTCCAAATTCCTCAGTGTCATGAACTGACAGGTTCACCTTGAATCGGATATCAACTCCCAGTATAATCAACTGGTCAGAAGAGCGAATTACTGAAAGAAAATGTGGCTTCCTGCATTGGCCACAGTAAATTCTGCTAGTTTAAATGACTAGACTATGAGGTTTTCTCTTGTATTAAATTGCGTGGTCCTTAAGGGCAAGAATACTCAGTTTGGAATCTTCAAAAAGGTCTAGGACAATAGACATTTGTTGAATAAATAAAACACATTACCTAACATTATTGAGAGCCAAATATGTGCTAGGTATTGTGCTAAACATATTATGTAAAATGATTTATTGATTCCTTGTGAAAATCCTGTGAACAACCCACTTTAATTATTTCCATTTTACAAATGTGGAAACTGAGTCTCAGAGAGAGATTAAAGTAACTTCCAAAGCTTCTACTACTAAGAGATGGATCGACTCCACAATGTGATTGTCCACCAGACAAAATTTACTCTGCACCAAGGGATCCCAGGTTCCCCAGGGATCACGGGCGTCTCAGTAGAGAGGACTTCCTACCACGTTGCCTGGCCATCATTTCTATCAGTATTTAGAAGCCTCAGTTAAAGTACAGCATTTTTTTTTCTGCTTAAAAATGAGCCAAGTGACAAAAAAAAAAACCCAAGCATTTGTGAGAGTATCTTCCTACAGCTACTTCTACAGGGCTTGGCGGGTTGTCTTTCTTTGGTGATGCAGATTTTATAAAGTGGGCCATTAAGCCCTTCATTGTATAGAGAAAAGCTTTTGTTTGGAAGGTGTTTTTTGTAGTTATTTTTAATGGGCTAATTCTTAAAGAGACTTAAAATGTCAAATCCTCTAAACATTTGTGCTCTTATGATTCCTGTAGAAAGTTGACAATGTCAATCATCAAACCACCTTGCAATGGATTTAAGAATCCCAGCAGGGGGTTACTGAGTCCAGGAGTTGTGATTGGATGGAAGGGCTGTGTCTAAAGTTGTCTCAGCACAAGACCCCTAGGCATGGGAACACAATAAAACTGCCAGTGAAGGTGCTTTTGTGGAGTCTGAATGCTACCTGAAGGGAGTGAATGTAAATTGCCAGGTTATCAAAGCAATTGAAATTGTCTGATGCAAAGAGTATTGTCTGCAGCAACAACACTGCTCTTTGTTCCTTTAGAAGGAGCTCTTTAAAAATGTGCCTCTCAGAAGATAAAAGGGAGCATGAGAGAGAGAGGTGACGAATCAGCAGGAGTCACAAAAATTTTAGAGCCAGCTGAGTTTAAATGTGTCAAATGGAATATGAATTAGATAAAAATCCTATTAGTCTACAGTAAATTAGAACAGAAAACATTATCTACTTTCCATGGTGAATTTTTAAGACAGGATGCATGCTTGTTACCCAGTAAGTTGTGTAAATATAAGAAATTCAACTACATAAAAGGAGTCACTTGGCAATGTTGTTCCATTTCCTCATTTATTTTATCTGCTTACAAATTTCTCTGTCCTGACAATTTTGAAGAAGTAGAGGTATATAAGATTTCCCTGGGGGACTTATGGAGACAATTTTAGATAAAGCTCAATTTTAAAGAGAAGATCGGGATTTAACATAAGCCTTGAAATGAACAAATTGACCTAAAGCAACCATAAATAGTTATTTGCCATTTTGGGCATCTATTTTTCCTTCTAAACAACTGTCATCTTTGACTTGCCGTGGAAAGCTCTTATATCTGCCCGTACCCCTAGAGTCTAGCACAGGACCGGGCGTGAGTGAGTGTTCCGGTCATGCTCATCACTGATACTGAGTGACTGTGGGGTGATGATTCACTAATCTACAGTCTCCAGGACATTTAGGTACAGTCATCTGTTCATTCCACAAATATAAGTTACATGGGGCTAATAAAACTTGGGCATAAGACTTGTTAAAGAAAAAAATTACTCATTATATTTGTTGGGGAGCACAAGGAGGACTTTGAGTATTGCAATAGGTATAGAAACCACTGCGATGGGATCTTGCAGTTGGGGAGAGAGACTGAGTTCAGTTTGCAACACTGAACACGCATGGGAAAGTGGGAATTTATAGCCAAGGAAAAGGGTGGAGATCAGTGAACGGAAAATTACTAAGAGGAAACATCAAGGGTAAGGGGAGATTCTGGCTCAACCCACCCAACGGGACTCTCGCTGAAAGCAGGCCGGGGTGCTCAGACACCACCTGGGAAACGGAAGAGGATGAGCAGACTGACTGTACATCAGTGGTGACCAGATACGGAGGATGCGGGATTCTGCTTAAACTGACTTGCAGGACTCGTGCTAAAGTTGAAAAGTGCAGAGGTGAACACCAAGTCAAAAGTCAAGGGCTCGTTGAAAAGGGGCTCAAGGGAGCCTGAGTACAGTTTGGTCAAGGAGAGAAACTGTCAGGTTCAAATGATTAATATTATTTATCAGTTTTACCCATGTTGAAATAGAAAAAAAAGACAAGTTAAAAATTATCAATTAAAAACCTTATAAAATATACATATCTCAGTTTGGGGATTATCCCACACTATGTGTCTATGCTACAATAGTCAGATCACTACCACATGATAAAGTCGAAATTCCAGAAAAGAAAAAAAATAAAAGCACATGGGCATTTCATTCATATGAACATACAAAGTGTTAAGTCATTAATTTAAAAGTTGTTTTTGAAATACCATGCTTTTCCAGAAAGAGCCAGAAGCTTGGTTATACAAATGAAGAAAATAAAGAGGTAGCCCTCTAAACAGAGAGGGAATAAAATTTTAAAATTTTAAGCAGGAAACACACAGGACTTATACTGAAAATACTTCTTGCCACACAAATGCTTTAGGGTGAGTTGGGGACAGTTGCTAAGTTATCTGCAGAGCACGTCCAGGAAAACAGAGAGTTAAGCAGAGACAGAAAGTAGTTGAAGCTTGCAGATTTCTCTTCAATTCAGACGACTGAAAAGTTTGAAAGATTGGGAAAAAACCCATTTGCCAGATTATGTCATCATTTTCCCTCCCCTAAATATCCTGATACCCTTGTCTCCCAATACATAGGACTGCCCTGAATCATTTTTAGAAGGGTACTAGAAAACTGCATCGCAGTCATGAAAATGGGGGGTTGACTCCAAGAAAGCAATTGTAATGTCTGAGTACTAAGCTATAATCTTGTTAAAGCCACCATTGCAAGAAGCAATTACCAATTAAGCATTTCTGGCTTGGTTAAGATTATTATTTTTATCCCTTATAACATGGAAATAATATACATGTGATAAAGATATCATGGTAAAATGTATTTGTGGTATCTCTAATATTGTATATATACTTCATGAAAAAGTAAATGTACAGCAGGAGTTTGGGCTGGCCAGACAGGTTTCAATGGGGTGTCCCTTCACCAGTGTTGTTGATGTATTAAGAGTATATTGTTTATACACACACAATCTAAAAAGGCCAATACGAGAAACGGTTTGTCCAGATGCACGTTAACTCTCCCATGAACTCTTTCACGGGAGTACACGATTGGCCTGTGTGATACCAAAATCTTGCAGATGTACCCTAACTTCCTATCAGCCCAAATTCCTTAAAATCCTTGATAAGCATAATGAGTCTGAATGAAGAGCATGGGATGGAAAAGAAGGTGAGAAAAGCAAAATGAGGTGGAGGGAACCAAAACAGGTGATTGGTGATGGTCCAGTAAGAGAGGCAGAAGATCCTGAAATGCATGGCATTGACCTCAGGGTTTGCTGGCTAATTTAGGGGCAGGTCTGGCTATATTAATCAAGTGAAGCCAACACTATGGCGCTGAGAGTTCCTGAGATAGGGAAGAGCTTGTGGGGAGAAGGGTAGATATTAGAAAGTGGAAGCAGAGAGAAGGAAGTGCATTGATGAAATAATGAGACTATCACTCTAGATCTGGAGAGGCACACAAATATGGCACACATGTTCATAATCACCATGACCACAAAACGTTTCCGATGAAAACAAGCCCACGGCATTACAGATTGCTACAGTTACAGCTTCAGGGTACACAGAGGAGGGTATTTGGAGTCATTTTTAAAGGGGTAGCATATTTCCTTTGCATAATACATATTCTAAGGGTGAATTTCCAAAATTTTCTTACCTCTACAAAGATGAAGCAGGGGAAAATCGTGTAGCTCCTGAACTCTTGACTTCGATGATTTGGAAACATGTTTTCCTGTTGGGATAGGGAGAAAGAATAAATGATTTTGAAATCAGCTTGTTCATGACTGTGTGCTCTGTGGAAGCGCCACACATTCTCATCACAAAGCTAACTTTGTCTTTACCAGAAATTGACATCTTGCACCCTGAGTTATTGTTTGGAATGTCAGAAACATCATTTTTTTTTTCACTTGTATTGCACCTAGCATCCACAGGGACCTTTCTTTTTTAAATGCTACCTCTGGCTCGAGAGAGGTTATCAAACATTGCCACTTCCACCCTGATGCAGGCACAACCAGATAGCCAATGGCTGACTATATCTGTCCCAGAGAGAGGTGTTATGACTATGGAAATAGAACATCACAGTTCAGTGGGTACCATAGCCACAACTCCTCCTGCAGCTCTGTGCCTGCTCCCCCACCTCCCAATCCCGTCATAATATTAAACATTTCTTTAGATGTTCTCTGTCAATAAACTCTTGTCAGAAACCTGACAAGGAACTTCTGACCGGAGGAATATGATGAAAGAGAAGGACGTCCTGAACTCTGATCTGCAGCAGGAACTCAAATTCCAAGGACATTCCCTATTACCCCCACCACTTAGTTTGGAAAATTTACAAAATAAAATATTCTTAATGTAAAAACCACTTGACTAGGTAAGCATGAGTCCAAGTAGTGGAAAAGTGTATGCAGAATTATTAACATTTAATATATTTTGATTATGATCCTTATGAAAATAAATAAATAGTTTAAGCCCCTTCAGCTAGTCAAGGAGGCAAAGTCTTGCAGAATCAAAACCTTAGAGCCTAAATTAAATGTTTAGAACAGCAGAGAATGCTATGTAGAAATATACGTGCATGTAAGCAACTCATTAAAGACAGAAGAAATATCTAAATTTCTATGTTCACCTGTAGATGAAGCTGAAGTGGTGATAGAGCGTGGCTTTTTTTACCCCCCTGTGTTGTGATATCATGACCAGGCCCAAAAGGTGATGTGGCTCATTTTCTAAGTTCAATTGCTGGTAGCAATTGGGGTCTGCCTCCTTATTGAAGGAGCCAAACCAGTCCAGCCTCTCCCATTGTCTCCCCATAGTTCAGTAGTTTTCAGTAGAATGCCTCACTGCAGGAGATATTTGGAAATTGTATATGGGAGTTAAGCCATTGTAATGGGTTGGACCTTCTACTGACATTTAAGGACAAAGAACAAGGATGCTATGTGCTCTGTAGTGCACAGAATAGTTCTATACACAATGAAAAATTGTTCCCGTGTCCTCCCCTACTTTTTATATATTTTATATATAGTAGTGTGTACCTGTCAATCCCACATTCCTGCTTTACCCCTCCCCGCCACTTTCCCCTTTGGTAACCATAAGTTTGCTTTCTATGTCTGTGAATCTATTTCTGTTTTGTAAGTAAGTTCATTTGTATTATTTTTTAGATTCCAAAAATAAGTGATACCATATATTTGTCTTTCTCTGTCTTGCTTCACTCAGTATGATGATCTCTAGGTTCATCCATGTTGCTGCAAATGGTAGTATTTCATTCTTTTTCTGGCTGAATAACACTCTATTGTGTATGTATGTGTGTGTGTGTGTGTGTGTGTGTGTGTGTGTGTATAAACCCACATCTTCTTCTTTACCCATTCATCTGTTGATGGACACTTAGGTTGCGTCCATGTCTTGGCTATTGTTAATAGTGCTGCTGTGAGCATTGGTGTGCATGTATCTCTTCAAATTAGAGTTTTTGTCTTTTCCAGATATATGCCCAGGAGTGGGACTGCTGGATCCTATAAATGGCTTAAAGAGTTAAATATAAGACATGATATCATAAAACTCCTAGAAGAAAGATAAACAAAACATTCTCTACAATAAATAGTAGCAGTAATTTCTTAGATCAGTCTTCCAAGGCAAAAGAAATAAAACAAAAATAAACAAATGGGACCTAATCAAACTTGTAAGCTTTTACACAGCAAAAGAAACCATTAACAAAATGAAAAGACAACCTACAGACTGGGAGAAAATATTCGCAAGTGATGTGATCAACAAGGGCTTAATTCCCAAAATATACAAATAGCTCATTCAACTCAATAACAAAAAACACAAAACAACCCAGTCAAAAAATGGGTGGAAGACTTAAAGAGACATTTCTCCAAAGAAGGCATGCAGATGGCTAATAGGCACATGAAAAGATGCTCCACAGCACTAATTATCAGAGAAACGCAAATCAAAACCACAGTGAGGTATTCACCTCTCACTGGTCAGAATGGCCATCATTAAAAATTCTGTAAGTAAAAAATGCTGGAGAGGCTGTGGAGAAAAGGAACCCTCCTACACTGTTGTTGGTGGGAATGTAAATGGGTGCGGCCATTATGGGGAACTGCGTGGGGATCTCTTTAAGAACTAAAAACAGAATTACTATATGATCCTGCCCCACTTTCTAATGCCCCACTGGCTTACACCCACTTGAAATATGTCAGCAGTAGCTTAGTTATGATGGTAAAAAAAATACAAGAAGTTGTGTGACAATTTAAGAAAATATTACGGATAGGTATGCTCATGTAAAATAAACACGTTGTTTCACAAATTACAAAAATTTTACTAGGTGGAGCATTCTGTTCACCAAAGATTGTTTCCCACTGCACATAGTTTAAAAGATTTTCATTGTATGGATTAAGTTAGCAGAGATTCATGACATGCAGTGATCTTGTTGAATTTCATTAATAAAGTTTATTTTAAAATGTTTCATTTTACTTCCATTTATCTAACGTACATCTCTTTCTATATATATATAATTTAATTTTTGAGCATAATAAGAAATCTGTGTGTTGACAATTGTATATTCAAATTATTCACTTATTTTTTTGTGTGCACACGTCTTTCAATTTTACTCAACACCTTCAATACAGTCTTGCAAAGTGGCAGAACTGAGGACTAGGGGTTGCTGCAAAGCAGCCTGCACCCCCTCTTTTTGATGGAGAGAGGATGCATCATTTTCCCATGCGTGGAGCTGACACAAGAGAAGGTAGCTGGGCTTTGGGGTTTCTTGCCAGCACCACACTCAAGAAAAGCACCTTGCTGGGCTAGGAAATCCAAGCATCAGGACAGTGCAGGGAGGAACACTTCTGCGGGAGAGCTGAGCGCGTGTGGAAGAGGGGGAGGGGGTTCTGAGCTTCCCAGCAAAGAAATTTCGAAGAATCTCAGGGAGAAAAATCAAAACCGACTGTGAATTAATTCTGCCACAAAAGACTAATCCTAATGGGCAATGATGAAAAACAAATTAAATGAGATTTCCCCCAAATTTAAGATGAGAATGAGAGAGAGAGAGAGAGAGAAGCCAATGGCTGATGCCTGGGTCTTGTCTCAGTTGTGCACCGTGGAGCCCCCTTAGACCTCCGCGGGCTGCAAGTAACGTCAGCCAGACAGGGTGCCCCAGGGCAGCCGTGCTCCCACTAGTCTCCCTCCGCTCTCCAAATATAACATCATGTAATCTTTCATGAAATTTAATGTGTATAATGAATGAGTGATGACAAAGGAAATGTGGTCTTTATTAAACTAGAAGGAAAATAATGATTAATACTACAATAGCATATTGCCAGCATCGTTTTCAACATCCTCCATCTTGGTGTAAGTCTCCAGAGTCTTCATTTTGAAGTGAAGACGTGATTCTCCAGCTCCGTGCGTCTGTCCGTCTGTCTGTCTGTCTGTCTCTCTCTCCCTCCGTCCCTCCCTCCCTCCCTCCCCCTCTCCCTCTCCCTCTCTCCCTCCCTCACACCAGGAGCAAAGATAAGGAAGAACTTTGGATAACATTGATAGCCCAATTTGTCATATCATTATAAAATAAATGCATTTCAGTTAATTGTCTTTGAATTCTCTACAAGTTATCGATTATTTGGGATTTAAATATCAGCAGCTAGGTAGAACTCCAGTCCGGCATGGGCAGGTGAGCTGACCGTGAAGAAACAGCCTTGGTTGCATCATGGACACAATGCTTAAGAAACAAAATATTTGGATCTTTTAAATAAACCAAGACAGCTTTTCTGCTGCTATGTTCAGCTATGTTAAACTATTTTTCAGAAGTGTTTGATGCTTACTTAACTCATTTAATGCATCCTATCCTATATGTACAAGACGAAGGCCAAAAATCTTCCTCAACTTGATCTTCAATACTGTTTGGGAGCCACGGACTCTTAATTTGAGTGCTTCTTGGCACAACATTGATGCAGCTTAGCAGCTTTAGAACGTGTCTGCAACCTCCTTGATGCTCCTCCTTTTAAGAGGTGGAGCCTAATCTCCCTCGCCTGGATGCAGTGACTTGCTTCTAGTGAATGGGATCGAGCGGAAGTGATGGCCTGTGACCGCAGAGACTTGGTCATTAGAAGCACTGTGTCCTCCCATTGGCTGGCTTGCTCGTAGGTTGCTGGGTCTGGAGCCTGTTAGCTCCATGCTGTGAGGAGAGACCCATGTGTCAGGAGTGCTGGCCTCCTGCCAAAAGCCAGTTGGGGAACTGATGCCTCCTGCCAATTGCCCTGTGAGTGAGGCATCTTGGAAATGGGTCCTCCATCCTCAGCCAAACCTTCGTATAACTGCAGCTCCTGCCACGTCCTGACAGCAGCACCAGAGAGATCCTGAACCAGATCCACCCAACTAAACCACTCCCAGATTCCCTGCCCCAAACTGTGACATAATAACTTGGTGTTGTCATAAGCCACCGAATTTGAGGGTAATTTTTTACACAACAATAGGTAATTATTACAAGTACTAACTGTGATTCATGTACTTACTAGGTAACAACAGTCACCATGACGGGCTGTTGTTTGTTCTGGGGGAGGTTCTTTATAAAGAAGTATTAACCATCCTGGGGAAAGGAATACCTTATAGTAAATACCGACTCATGTTAAATTCTTAGTGGAATAGAGTCATAAGAAGCTACTCTCAGAAGTGGTTATTTTATTTCAGTTTTTGCTCATGACGCACTCACTTATTCACTTTTCAAGAGACACATCACCGTATCTGCCCTAACCTTTCCAATTTGCTCCCAGATTGGTATCGTGGCGGGAACAACCAGCTGACATGTGGCTAGCTTTAGGATGGGGTCAGATGAGTGACAGAAGTGGGAGTAAATCTCAAGGGAAAGAATTCAAGGGATATGCAAATAAGAAAACAGGTGTTCACTGTGTGTTATCTCTTGATTGAATCACATGAAATTGCCACTTTTGTAGGTCAAAGCTGGTTGAATATAAGCTATTTCATTTGGTTTAACATATATTTTGTATATTTGATTTTTATACATAATGTTAAAAATATATTATCTTGTATATACATAAATTTATATATATATATGTGTGTGTATCTTAAAAACCAATCCTTGTTGACATTATAGCATTTGAAAAAAATTAAATAGAGCACCTAAAACAAACAAACAAAAAAAAAAAAAAAAGAAAGAAAGAAAAATGAAGAGAAGTAGAGCAAAAGGGAGGGAAGGGGGAAGGAAAGAATTTGGTTAGTAATTCCAAGCAGGAGGTGTGGTCTGAGGATTCTGCTGAGTCCTGGCTTTGTCCGTCAGTGTAACATTGTGAAAGCCGTTGACCCTGATGATCCTGTTTCTTCATCTATTCCACAAGGGTAATAATAATACCTACCACACAAGTTTGTTTTGAGGATCAAATGAAATATCACATGAAATATTGTGTATGAGACGACTTCATAAGCGTCCACTCCAGACAGGCTCTGAATATGGGGCCTGGTACTACAGACCTCAAGTCCAACCCAACAGATAGTTTGTACTCTTCTGTCTATGAAGCTGTATTTGGGATCTTTGTGATAGGAAAAAAAAAGAAAGGAGATTATATTTTCTAGGTGTTATGACCAGAGTAGTATCTCCCAATTTCATATGTTGACGTCCTGACCTCCCAGTACCTCAGAATGTGATTATATTTGGAGATAAAGCCTTTAAAAAGGTAATAAAATAACATTATAGGGTAGAGCCTAATCCAACATGGCTGGAATTCTTATAAGAAGAGGAGACAGGGACACAGACACATGTGGAAAGAACATGTGAAGACAGAGGAGGAGGACAGCCATCAAGCCAAGAAGAGGGGCCCTGGAAGACAGCATCCCTGCCAGCAACTCCATCTCAGACTTCCAGCCCCCAGGAGTGTGAGAAAATAAGCTTCTGTTGTTGAGCCACCCGGCCCTAGTGAGATAACATACTAAGTAATAGTTACTAAGGTGTTAGAGTGGGGTCTCCTATGTTATTTTAAATTCAGTTATTATCTAGCTATATATACTTGGGACCAGCTAGGAACTGAATAGAAATTTTGTGGTGAGAAGAGATTATTAGATCTTTTTGAAGGGGAAAGGGTCTTAAGAACCATCACTAGCTGTAAAATCCTAGAAAAATTTTCTACATTGCTATAAAAGAGACTGAAAATTTGAATTATTCAAATGTAAGTTATTTTGGAAGATTTTTTTTCCCCCTCTCAGAGGAAATTTAAAAATTTTAATATAAACAGAAAAATCTACTCAATCTGAATATAGCTTAAAAGTGGCAAATTTAAATTCTAGAGTAATTTTCCTGGTGGGTGCAAATGGAATGCTAATTAATGTTAATATTAGTCTCAGAAAAACATAATTAGGAAGGTAAATCTGTTGTACTTTTTAATCCCTGAAACCAAATAATGTATCCCATTAGAAATGATTTAAAGACAATCAGAAATGTTGGCTTAACACTGCTACATCTATTCCTCATCAGTGCAAAAAAATTGAGAGAGGACTGGACATTATTGCTATTTTTGTAATCATTCTGTTCTTGATGTATGTAAATATCTGCAGAAAACGTCAGCTAATACTTTCAAAACAAAACTAATAAAACTAAATTGCACCAATGCTATTCTGTTACTGCCAGAGATCCCCACAATATGACTCTACATTTTATTACCATTTATATATTGTTTTAATCCCTTATTTTGTATTAATTGATTTACATTAATAGTTCCCTTGTGCCTCAAGCAGTGAGTGCATGAATATGAACTCACCCTCTACAAGAAAATAACTGCATTGACTATTGATTGCAGCTTCTATTGAAGAATTTTTCTACAAAATGATATTAAAATCTTCTATAATGCCAATGACCTTTGGTGCCCTAGGGTAATGTCCTAATGGGTTGTGTCTCATTTCAGGGAATATTTGGTTAGATTATCTTTTCACCAATCCATAATAATTCAACTGGTAGCTTATATGCATTTTCTTGAAGAAAGAGAGAGGAAAAATAACAGATGAATATAAAAAAGCCTCTTCTTTGTCAAGCTCTAATCTTGATGTTTAAATGATGAAGTTTGCGAGGCTTTAAAATAATGAGTGAATGTGGCAGCTTTCTGGCAGGTGAGGGAGCAGCATGTAACACGCTACTGACTTCATAGTGAGTCCTTGAAAATGTGTATAAACTGACCATCCCACAAAAAGGCAATTCCTTTCTTATTCCATCAATTCTGAAATTGTGTTATTTAGAATACTTGTAAGATGCTGTAATAGAGGAATAAATCACAGTAGCTTTAACAATCAAACAAAAATATATTTCCCACTTAAGTAATAGTCTGGGCATACACAGTGTGTTGCTGACGAGGCAGCTGCCTCGTGTTGAAAACCCAGGCTCCTTCCATCATGTTGCTCGGCGGTCCCAGGCATTTCCCTCATTTGTTTAGTCCAACATGGCTCATTTTTGCTATGTCAGCCTTCCAGGAAACAGAAAGGAGAAAAGGAATAGACGGAGAACATGTTCTCTCCCAGAGTGTGCACATCACTTCTGTATTGACCAGAACATCATAAAAAAGGCCACAGCTAGCCGCGTGGGAGTCTGGGAAATGTGCCCTGCTGAAACTTCTACTTACCTATGGAAGAAGTTGGGGGACCTGTAACTTCTGCCTGAATGAAAAGATGGATTGTTTTTTCTTTGCAGATGTTGGTTCAGAACATGTGAACCTGTGAACCTGTGAACCTGGGACTCCTGCAAATAGCACGTTAGAAACTAGCCACGTCTTCAGGCTCCGTGTGATATCCAATAGCCCGAACTTAACAGTGGAATAACGTGGCTGATGTCTGGCAGTGTGCACTGGGTGCTTTCCAGTGAATCAGAGAGTCTCACTACACATTTCAGAGCTGTGGTCACATAAACCCTGTCACAGCATTTTTTTTCTCAATAGGAACAGAATCTGTAAGGTAAACTTATCTCTGTCACTTGGTAAAGATAAAACAAAAAAAAAACTGCAGGTTGCTACTGATCACTTCGGCTTTCTTTTCGACTAAGTTGGACGAGACTTAGCTCTTCCAGCTATATTAAGCCATATATAATCATGGCAGCCTGAATTTACATAGCATAGTCTTGTCATCATTAAAACAGTTCTAATTTCTATTATATCCATTGAAAAAGTTGCTTTATTTTTCCTGAATATAAAGGCATTTAATTCTCCTTATAAATACATGCAAAGAAGAAAGTAAAAATAGTTCATAAGCTTACAGTTTAAAGATAACTTATAGCTTTCTGGCATATATTCTTCCGGGCTTCTTCAAATACACACTATGATCTAATAAGTTTATTATACATTATCTTAAGCTTGAATTATTTAGCATCTACTATGTTACTCAGAGTTCTAGGGGAAACTCTATACAGATTACTTGGGATCCTCGAAACTTAGAGATGCTCTGGTTTTCTTGTTCTTCTCATGTGCTCCATCACAGTCTCGTGTCTAACCATCTCATGCTGTATGTCACCTTTTAAGGTCCCTTGGGATGATTAACACTTTTACGACTTTTCTTATACATTTGTGATGAGTTCCATACAGAGAGTCTGAAAAGATTTGCTTTCCCCCAACATTCGATTTATACTTAACTGAGAATAGGTCTCATGATATAGCAACTCTCGGTCTTTCTCCCTTTTGATCAGAGTTCTTTGTGTGAAGGTGTCCATCTTCTGGCTGAGATGCAATCTGTATATATCTATATATCTGCATTCTCTCTGACATTCTCAAGTAAATGAGGGAGTTTTATTTTCCACCTTTTAACAGGAAAGTCAATTGTTAGGTGGGAACTTGGCCGTAAACATCTCCTTGAAGCTCATGCGTAGCTAAGTAAGGTGTTATAATTTTGTGCCCATTCTTGTTTAAGTTTCATTTTCCTAATATTCTAAAACTTTTTCAGTGAAGCATGTCTCGTTGTCTTTTATCAGCCAGTGTTGCTGTTGAAAAACATGGTGTAATTCCATATCTCACTTTTTTTTATAGATAATTGGTTTTATTTTTTTCTCCTTTTATAAGCTTTTAGAATCTTCTCTTTATTCCTGGTTTGAAAAAAAATTAGGAGTGTATGCCTAGGTGTGGGTTTTCTTTACTTATATTACTTGACACTTTTAATCTCAATACTTACATTTTTCCTTATCTCTAGTAAAATCTCTTGTATTATGTTTTTGACTAATGCCTCACCTATCTTTCCCTGAAAATATTTTTAAATATATGTTTGACCTCCTTATTTGATTTTCTATGTCTCATCACTCTCTTATATTTTTTATACTTTTGTCTTTGTGCTTTATATTCTGGGAGATTTTCTTTTATCTCATTTAGTATTTTTGTACCATAAAAACATCATTTTAAGACAACAAGGTGTATAAATTACAATACCCCCTTTTGTCCACATAAACGTTGAAAATTATATATTGTAACTTTCTCAAGTAACATTAATTTGTGAACATTAAATTTTAAATAATTGTCTACCATAATTACTTCTTAATCTCACAATTAGAATTGGTCAAGAACCAGTATCAGTTCAGTAAAATAACTGAGAATTTCAAGGATGACTTCTAAGTAAACATAAACAGGCTGAAATAACTTTAAAATACTAGAAAACTTCAGATGAAATATGAACAATTTAAATTTATAGTTGAGCTCACAAGCCACTGAAATGAACCTACAGGAAGGCAAGTCAATGGCTGAGAAAAATTTGACATGCTTTCCTAGAACACAGAAATAAAAGCGATTGTAGACAAAATAGATGATGTAGAATAAAAAATAAAGATATACTATATAATATGTAGAATTTTTTTCAAAGGAGAAACAGATTAAACGTGGGGCACCAAATCTCTTTTTAAATGTAGCTCTTCCCTGGAGGTGGGATAGAAGTACGGCCAGTGCTGCTACTTTTTGGAAGAAGGTCTAGTCAGCCCTGTTTGATCCCAAAAGCTTAGAAATTGATGAATTGATATGGGAAAGAATCTGAATCAAGGTGAACAGAAAAAAATCTTAAAGCAGCCAGTCTAGTGCCACCTGCTTGTGCTTGGCACTAACTCCATTCTACCCAGGGCTGAAAACGTACAACAGAAAACTTGTTATCACTGTGCCCATTTTATAAGTAAATGGAATGAATTTTAGAGTGACTTGCCTAATGTCAAACAACAAATAGTTGAGCTGGTGTTCTGATATCAAGGCCCATGTATTTTTTACTATATGGTCACATCTCGCAATTAAAATACAGTGTGCTAAGTGTTGGGATGCAGGTAAGCCAGGTGTTACTGGTGAGTAGGTTCTTGTCTCACACAGGAAAGAATTCAAGAGCTAGCCATAGTAAAGTGAAAGCAAGTTTACTTAGAGTGATGCACGTTCCATAGACAGAATGCAGTCATCTTAGCAGGGAGAGCAGCCCCAGGGTGTGGGGGTGGTTAGTTTTTATGGGCTGGGTAATTTCATGTGCTAACAACTGTGATGATTATTCCAACTGTTTTAGGGAAGGGGCAAAGATTTCCAGGAATCGGGCCCACAACCCACTTTTGGCCTTTTATGGTCAGCCTGGGAACTGTCAGGGCACCTGTGGGTATATCATTTAGCATGCAAATACATTACAGTGAGCCTACAGTGAAGCTCAAGGTCTACTGGAAGTCCGATTTTCCACCATCTTGGCCTTCATTGGTTCTAACCAGTTTATGTCCTTTCCTCAACAGCTATGTCATTCTCTTAATGATTGTGCCTTGACCCCTTCCCTCCTGTCTCAACAGGACCATGGTTTTGGTTTCAAATAGCCTGAGGTGGGTAAGTTATGAAATAGTTAGCAAAGCTGGTGACAAACCACTCAGGGTATATTTTTATTTCCTAGTGTAGTGATTACCATAAACAAAATAGCAAGAAATAATTAGTGTAACTTAAAAATATATACATATGGTGTGATATTCAGCAAAGAAAAGCATATCATCAAAAGGCTTAATTCCCAATTTTAGGGAATTATATAAAGATACAGACTTCTGATGGAATGTTTCCGCCCATGGAGATTCAGGAAATGAAGGAAGAAGGAAGAGATGTAAAATGGTTGCCATGCCTGATGGCACAGCATAATTCTCATGCATGAAAGAAAGTGCCTTTTGGATAAATAAAATACCCGGTCTCTATATACACTTCAAGGTTTGTGAGGTTTTTTGTTTTGTTTTTTGTTTTGTTTTGATTTGTTTCTTTAAGTCAAATGCTCCCAGATTGAGCATAAAATTGTAGACGGGATGATGAGAGCCCAGCAGCTGCCTCCAGAGAGCAAGGACTGATTTTGCCAGCAGCTGGGAAGCCTCACGTAATAGCTGATAGGTCAAGATTACAAATGGATAAATTCACTCCCGCTCGCACTCCCATGGGATTTCAATTCATGGAGGTTTTCGTTTGTTACTGACTCAAATAAAATGATCAAGAGACTCTCTTCTTGTTTTTTGCTTTGCTTTTTAATTTCCTGTCTTTCTCTTGTTTCTGTCAATCATGTATTTACAATGAAATTGGAAGCTATGAAAATTCACATACCCCAAAACGTAATTATTTTGTGCAACAAAAATCCCTTAATACATAAAGGGTTACTTTATCTGCCTACTGGGGTCACCCATCTGGCTATCCTGGTGAGAGAAAAGCAGTTTGAACAAAAAGACTGTTTTTGGTCTGAGTAAATGCAAACCATCAAGAGGAAACTCAAGCAGGGTTAACTGTAACTGACAATGTAGCTTCTCTTTTGATCTTTTCCCCACTCCTCAGTAAGCCAATTCATTCTTCCAGGTGTGAATCCTATTAATGATCTATAACTCTCCTCTGGTATACATCCAGGAGATGTTTATAAATTCATTTCCTTCCTTAAGACAGAAACATTGTCAGCCATTGTCTGCTGTCCTTGATTGTGGAGAGTCTTCCCTCTTCTCAATTGCTTCCCATTGTGCTTGTTTTGCTCCTTAGTTTAATTTTCCTTTTATCAGTTTCCGTTTTGTTTCCACAGCTTCCACTTCATCTCCCATTTCCTTTTAAACAACCCTCTAAGGGCAACTAACGGTCTTTGTTTCTGTAGAATGTAGTGGATACATTAACAGGATTAAAAAATTAATAGGTGAGCACAAGATCTCTGGTTAAGAAGTCTCCTTAAGAACAAATCCTATCATAAGCACAGTTGATAAATGAACATTGTATAAACACTGGTTAAAAGAAATAAACGAAGCAAAGACTCGTTTTCTCATTCCTTTCTGCCAATCTGTGCTCTATGTCTTCAAACACTAACACCTTCCAAATGATATTCAGGCAAAGCCCACACAGCTGTTTATCTATTTATTTTTTAACTTGACATCCCAACCTAATGGAGAAAGGACATTAATAATTATCAAGCCCTAACAATGTCAGGCACCATGCTAAGTAATCTTCATATGCTATCTTAAATCTTCACAAAATTCCCCTTTTCAGAGGTGACAAAGTAGTAACTAAGAATGGTTAAGGTAAGATTTCCTCACGCAGGTAGAACATACGAAGTCACAAGTGATTATTGCTCCCAAAAGAACAGCTAAAAGGATGGATAAACTACAGAGATTAGAGTTTTTTTACATCCATCAGAGAGGTGCGGTGCACAAAAAAAAAAAAAAATGGAACTTAACTTCAGAGTTTTTCATGGGCCTCCTAGGTCTCCTGCTATGCGAAGACAATGCAAGCCCAACATTGATGGTGAGTTTGCAGGGTAAGGAGAAACCAGCCGAACTTTTAAAGGCATCGTGTAGGTTGATACAGCAGATTAGAATCCTGAGGACCTCCAAGTGCAGAGCAAGTCACCCACCTCCCAATTCTTCTCCATGGGGTCTTTGCTGGTACTCAGGATAAAGGCTGGGAAACCGCCGGAGACTGAAGGACGCCCCACAAAGTTTATGGAGGCTGTGCTGTGTGTGTGTGGCAGAGCTCACCGAGGGGTAAGTGCAGAGACAGAGGACAGACAGAGATCTCTGGAGTGATGAAAGCTGGGAGAAGGGCTGCAGTGCAGAAAGAGCTTTCTGGTGCCCTAACAAGCAGGTCTATAAAGCACTGAGATGTCTCAAGATTTTTATTGGTGCTTAAATCCCAAATCCTGCTTAAAGGACAGTCTTAATTAGACTCTCAAATTATTTGGAACCAATGGTCTTCTGAAATTTACCCAAACTATAACCACTTCTGGATTTAGTTCAACTATAAATTATAGGAAAGAACATGCCCTTTAATGGTGATAAATATCATTTACTTCAATAGCCATTATTCTTTTATACCAATATCCAGAATACAAGTTACAAGGCAGGCAAAGAAGCACAAAAATGTGACCTATTCTGAAAAGAAAGAATGGTCAATAGAAACAGGTTCAAAGATGTTCCAGAGATTAGAAGTAACAGACACGAATTTTAAAATAACTGTTATAAAAATATTAACATATTCAGTATAAAAGGTGTATAATAGGCATGAACAGACAGGAAATGTTAGCAAAAAAAAAAAAAAAAAGAAAAGAAAATTCTAGAACCCCAAAATACGATATTAAAAATGAAAGTCATTTCATGTTCCTAAAAGCGGAAAGGACATTTCAAAAGAAAAGACCATGAACTATAGAAAAATCACAGTTTTTGCACCCATCAGAAAGTAAAGGTACAAAAAAGTTAAGTGAACTCATTTCAGAGCTTCATGAGCTCTTCCTGGGAGGGAAGGAATACATTGCCACTCTCATCCCCAGACAGGCCAAAAGTAAAATGTGAAGGAAAAACCGGGCTGGTCTGACAAGATAATTCATAAGTCTAGGAATGTGAAGGAGAGGCTGGGCTGGGCTAACAAGTCTAAGTATTGGAATACTGATCTGAGTTCTGCTGGACTGACTTGTAAATCTAGGTTAATTAGTGTTGGTTTGCTGTTTATGTTTTTTGCTAGCCAGCTGGATTTTCAAAGATACATATCTGGCTTTGGAATGTTGGTTTGCTGCCTCCCTGCCTCCACTTTTGTGATGATGATGCTGCTAAAGCTGTTCCATACCTATTGGCCGAATACCCCAAGCTTGTACTTTACCCTATAAAACCTCATGTGCACATCTTGAAGGTGCTCAGAGCTTCGGAGCAGAAGCCCCTCTGAGCCCGCCGGCGTAATACATCTGAGTCCTCCAACCCTCCGAGTGGTGCTTGTTTCTTGACTGGCCTGTCGTTTCCGTAACAAAAACAGAATGGTTAAGGTATTTTCCAGAGGTGAGAGTTTTAAATAGAAACGCTGGGATTTTTATTCAGGTCATTGACACCAGAGCCTGGGTTTTTTCTATTACAAAGCTCTGTATCCTCAGATTATACTCACATTTCTTATTATAGTGCTTTTATTCAGTTACTTACTACCAGATGTCCCCTAATCTAGACAGCAAAATGCCTCTGGGCAAGATCTGTGTCCTCTAAATCAGCTCCATTTTTTGTAAACCCAAATTGAAGTATCTGCATATAAAAATCGCTACATACATGATGTCAAAACTGAATGAGGTTCGCACTAAAAGCCAATTTAGATGGAGAGGTTGCTGGATACAGAGAAATACAGACACAGGCATCATTTAGGGCTGGACGAGAGCACTTTAGCTGGACCTTCAACTCACCTTATTGCTCCTGGGCTCTCTCTTCTTCACCCCAGACTCCCACATTTACTATTTTATTGTATATCTTAGATGTGATAAAACAGGAGTCTCAGAATCAAGTGTCTTCTGTGACCAGGGAGATCAACTAACGGTAGTAAGCTGGGTAATCAGGCAATAAAGAGTAATGAGAAACGCAAAGATGCAAAGAGCTGTAAAGCGATGCCCCATGCCAAAGTATATTCAATACATTCAAATTCAGATATATTTGTAATAGCCTCCTGACCAAGATTTCAGCCAGACCCTGTTCCTTACACTGCCAGCTTGTTCCTAGACAGGATGGAAGAGGGCAGGGCACAGCCATTCAAGGAATGCTACAGCAATTAACATCAAAATGGTGAAAGATTCAACCCCCAGGAGGCCTTGAGGCTCAGGATGATAAGAGATTTAACTTCTAGTAGACTTTGAGCTTCATTATACGCTCACTGTAATATATTAACATGGTGAATAACATGCCCACAGGCACCATGGCAGTCCCAAGGCTGGCCACAAAAGGTCAAGAGTGGGAAACGGCCAACTTCCTGGGAATCCCAGCCCCTTCCCCAGGCTACTTAGACCGGTCCTTCCACTTATTAGCATATGAAGCCACCAAGCTCAAAAAAACCAGCAACGTGGTGCCTCGGTGCCTCCCAGCGGCCTTTCCCTGTCTCTCCGTTCAGAGACGGCCCGCACTCTTGTCTATGGAGTGTGTACCTACTTTTAATCTGAGCGCCCGACCCCCACACCTCGTGGCCTTTCTCTTGCCTTTCAATGTACCTCTCTGAATAAATCTACCTTTACTTAACTATTGCTCGCTCTTGAATTCTTTCCTGTGCGAAGCCAAGGACCCACACTTGGCGGGGCACGTCCCAGGGGCCCAACCGACGCCTGGGACATGGCCTTTCTCCTGCCCCACACCGGTTTTCCCGCGTCAGTTCTACAGAATAGAGCACAGTGGTTAACATCCACCGTGCCAGACAAAACTGATTTCAAGTTCCAGCTCTGCCACTGCTGGCTTTGGTCACCCAGGCTGCATCACTGACCGCTGTCAGCCTTAGATCTTTTTAATCAAATGCTAAGTAATAATAGTACCTACTTCATAGGTCATTGTATAGATCAAATAATGAAGCAATGTGTGTAAATTGCTTAAAACAGTGGCCGAGGCATAGTGAATTCTCAAAAAAATATTAGCTATTATTAGAACTAATAATCTTAACAAATTTTCCAAAGAGGGTCTACAATTTAGTTTTAAAATTTATTCTTAATAGGATCTAGAAAGATTTATTTTATATTAAATGTTTACCGGGAGGTTATTATTAGGATCTGCATTTGCAGTTATTCATTCTATTATATTGTATATGATCATAGATTAAATACAGTAGATAATATATTAACAACAGTGACTTACTGGTGACTTATGGGTAGTCCCTTATTCAGCAATGACATCTCTATCTTTCCTGTCACGTTCATGGAGGAGTTGTAATTTCTATATTTTCAGAATTATTTTCCCTTCAAAAAAGTGCTACTCTGGATACATTCCACTGGAATTCTGCTTAAAATACTCTTGATCACTCTGAAAACTCTTGTTAAAAACTACTCTAAATATTCAATAAGGAAACATTTAAATGCAATGATGATAAAATTTCTTCTGGAAGTGGCCACTGAAATGAGAATGAAGCAGGATTATGGCTCACGTGATATGTTACTTCATCTATTTGTCGTGTTAATAAATTGCTGTTGACAGGGTAAACCTGTTGGCTGATGTTTCTATTGCTAACAGCCTATTTATATGCATCATATAAATGTTTTATGGGTTGATTACTCATCCTATTTTGACTTAGAGGAAGATAAAAATATTACTTTGCCGAAGGACATCTCTTCCTGTGGTCACAGTCTTTTTTTTTTTTTTTTTTTACATTTTAAATTTGTGCTTCATCTTTTTTTTTTAACATTTTTTATTGATTTATAATCATTTCACAATGTTGTGTCAAATTCCAGTGTAGAGCACAATTTTTCAGTTATACATGAACATATATATATTCATTGTCACATTTTTTCTCTGTGAGCTACCGTAAGATCTTGTGTATATTTCCCTGTGCTATACAGTATAATCTTGTTTATCTATTCTACATTTTGAAATCCTGTCTATCCCTTCCCAACCCCCACCCCCTTGGCAACCACAAGTTTGTATTCTATGTCTATGAGTCTATTTCTGTTTTGTATTTATGCTTTGTTTTGTTTTTGTTTTTGTTTTTTTTTAGATTCCACATATGAGCGATCTCATGTGGTATTTTCCTTTCTCTTTCTGGCTTACTTCACTTAGAATGACACTCTCCAGGAGCATCCATGTTGCTGCAAACGGTGTGATGTTGTCAGTTTTTATGGCTGAGTAGTATTCCATTGTATAAATATACCACCTCTTCTTTATCCAGCCATCCGTTGATGGCCATTTAGGCTGTCTCCATGTCTTGGCTATTGTAAATAGTGCTGCTATGAACATTGGGGTGCAGGTGTCATTTTGAAGTAGGGTTCCTTCTGGATATATGCCCAGGAGCGGGATTCCTGGGTCATACGGTAAGTCTATTCCTAGTCTTTTGAGGAATCTCCATACTATTGTCCGTAGTAGCTGCACCAAACTGCATTCCCACCAGCAGTGTAGGAGGGTTCCCCTTTCTCCACAGCCTCTCCAGCATTTGTCATTTGTGGATTTTTGAATGATGGCCATTCTGACTGGTGTGACGTGATACCTCATTGTAGTTTTGATTTGCATTTCTCTGATAATTAGTGATATTGAGCATTTTTTCATGTGTCCATTGATCATTTGTATGTCTTCCTTGGAGAACTGCTTGTTTAGGTCTTCTGCCCATTTTTGGATTGGGTTGTTTGATTGTTTCTTATTAAGTCGTATGAGCTGCTTATATATTCTGGAGATCAATCCTTTGTCGGTTTCATTTGCAAAGATTTTCTCCCATTCCATAGGTTGTCTTTTTGTTTTGCTTATCGTTTCCTTTGCTGTGCAGAAGCTTGTAAGTTTCATTAGGTCCCATTTGTTTATTCTTGCTTTTATTTCTGTTGCTTGAGTAGGCTGTTCTAGGAGAACATTTTTGAGATGTATGTCAGATAATGTTTTGCCTGTATTTTCTTCTAGGAGGTTTATTGTATCTTGTCTTATGTTTAAGTCTTTGATCCATTTTGAGTTGATTTTTGTGTATGGTGTAAGGGAGTGTTCTAGCAGGTCACAGTCTTTCCATGACTTTTAAGATAAAGAATTTTAATCTGGAAAATATTTAAAGACAATATGATTTCTTTCCCTATGTATCTAATGGTTCTTTATATTTCTCTATGCAATTCTTTCATGCAAAACATTAATATGAATATTTGCTATCATCTCATCACAATATTAAAGTTAATAATAATATTAACTTATAATACAAATGATATTAATTTATTCAATAAATATTTATTAATGAGTTCTTCTGTGCCGGCCCCTAAAGATACAGTGTTAAACAAGACTGACATGATCTCTGACCATGAAGCTTACTATCTAATGAGGGAGACATTTGCTAAAAGAAAAGTGGAGTCTGTAATGAATTACACAAAAGGATTTATTTACTTTCAATTGTGATAAATGTTACAAAGCAAAAGCAAATTGCATTTATTGCATTTGTTCATTTATTGAGCACATATTGAAAACCATGTCATATATCAGGAATATGCAGGGTGAAAAAAAATGACTAACACATTCCCTCTGTGAAGCACCCTCTAACTTGGTGCTTCTCGGAAGACAGAGAAACACATGCACAGTAGAAGATGCTGAGTGACATGAAAGACCTATAGGAAGTAGACCAGCAACACGGGGGAGAGATGAAGATTCTACCTGAGCAGGTGTATGTGAAGGCTTCCCAGGGGAGACTGTGTTCAAGGTAAGTAGGAAGAGCAAGCAGAATACGGCAGAGAGAGAAGGTGGGGAAAGAGAATCTAAGTAGAGGAATTTTTTTCTAAAGGAAAAAGGCACCGATGTAAAAAAAAAAAAAAATTTGGAAAACGTTCTTTGCTTCTATCACTTAACATGTGTAGAAACTACTGTATGAAATGCAGAAGTGAAAATAAGGGGTCCTTGCCTTTTGGGAGCCCAAAATCTAGAACTTGAAGGAAAAAGTTCAAAATAAGTAAGTTGTATAAAAATGTTCAATTATTGTATCAGAATTCTATGCCAAATCTACAAAGTGATCTCAAGCAGAAGACCACAAAATGATTTCTTTTCTTGATCTGGGAAAATTAACAATATCCATCAAAACAATGAAAAGAGCAAGAGAGGAGAATAACCCAGTAAAATATTTCAAATACAGTATTTAACCTTTTTGTAACTCAGCTGGTTTGGAATTGGTGAATGAATGGACAATTGCAGGCTCATGAATAAATGTAAATTTAGTAATTGAAGAAATGGCACTTCAAGTCAGTGGCAGCAAATATTTTTTGATAAAAGATGCTTGGAAAAAAATTAATAACTTTGGACCCATACTCGAGGGATCAGTGATACGTCTCCCCCATCCCTCTGAGTTTTCCTAGGCACTCTGGCCTCTCAGCACCTTCTCTTCTCAGTAGTGGGTTGATGGGAACAATTAAGTTTAGCACCGCCCGTTTCTCTCTCCTTTCTCCTTGGAATTGCCTTGTCTGCAGGGAGGTGCCTCTGGTTTACTCTCAAGCACGCAATAAACCTGTAGTGTATACTAAATCCTTCCAGCAGGCAGCCTTTGTCTGATGTGGACAATGTGACTGGATGGATGAGGCTTTTAATTTGGGGGAGTAGGGAGGCGGGTAATATTTAGTAATAGAAAACCCACTGTGATCTCATAAATAAGCAGTGTTTTGTTACATGGGCCAGAATCTGAAAGACCAACACAGTCTGGCACTTGGCTTAAAAAAGTTCAGACTTCTGGTATAGGTAGAGTGAGGATCTTATAGCTACACTCAGGCTTGACTAGGTGCTGACCAGGTGGGGTTTTGACCCAAGGAGCTGGCGAACATCATGTCACATTTTTGCAGGTGTATCCATGGCTATTAATGGCTGCAGTCTGAGCCAATAGCCCTGAGCTGTAAATATCAGGCAGCTAAACCAGGCAGGGTTTTGACCTCGCGGGCTCACTGGAGGCTATGTCAGGTTTGCCCAGAGGTGAGTAGCTTCTCTTACAGGAGGGATGGCAGGCAAGTGGGCTTAACCAAAAGGCAGGCAGAGCTCTTAAGCCCTTGGCTGCTGCAGCTTGAAGTACCTGGGGACAATTACAGGCATCTCGGGGGAGGCTGAGATGGGGTGCTGCGGTTTTCAGGCATCAGTGGGCAGCATAATATTTGCTGCTATTGGTTGCAAGGCAGCTGATGTCCCCGTGAACTAGTGAATTTTTGACTTTAATTACCACTGCTAGACCTAGAGAGGTAGCGTTAGAAAAATTGCTCCAAATCCCATCTACATCCATGGCCCTGTGGAGAGACAACTCTCGAATGTGTGTGCCTGGTCCAAAGGCTCCAGAGTCACATCCTGCCCTGTGGCCCCTAATTGGTCCAAATTCGTTAATTACGCGAGCTCTGACCGCGGCTTTGGTTTCCTCGGATCTAATTTGCGTATTGTCAGTGGGGCATATGGCAGCGGGATTGGCCAGTCTCGGCCCTTGGGGACACAAGCTGGAGCAGCATCCGCAGCAGCTGTAATTCAAGGCTCTGTGGAAGGGATTTCTCCTTTTGAACAAATGCAAGGATGAGGAGAAAACCTCCCTAAGAGATCATTCACAGGTCTGAGAAAGTGCACGGCAAAACTCATTAACCACAGCCGTGATGGCGAAGGGTGGCAAATGCGGCGCGCAGCTAGAACTCACACTCAGTTCATCATGACGATGCCAGAAGCTCAGTGCTCAAAGGCAAAATGGAAATTAAAAGAAAAAAATTTTTTTTTAAATTTTCCTAGAGATGAGAATTGCCAAAGTTAACCTCTTTCCAGGAGATTCCTCCGAAATGAGTTTTAGTTCACTGGTCATTGATTCTGGCAAACTAGTATGGTATTAGGCTAAACTCAAGATTTTTCTTCATCCACTTCCTGCTTTCCCCAGATACCGATGAGACAAGCTGCTGGCGCGATCAGTGCTAGGTACAAGAGGGGTCCTGTGTCCTAACGCTGCCCTGGAGGGCTCCTTGCCTGGAGGGACTGGCGACTTGCTCCCTTTTAAATCGTGAGAATGTATTAGTACAGCTACTTATCCTTTGGTCTTCTTTAGAGTAATGTCACTGACTAGTTACTTCTGATTAGGTAACTTAATAGTCAGCCGTTCCCTTAATGGGTGGTCCACTGTGGGGAACCCCAATGTCACCCAACATGGAAAACTTTCCCAGCTGAGCCTGAGCAGAATAAGACATTTTAGAAGATGGATTTGAAGCTTTTATTGTTTTGAACATTTTATTCATTAGACAAGAAAATCTGATACCAGCCTTAACTTTACTTTAGACTTTAGCTTTGGACTTACAAGGAGATTTCACGTTTCTCCCTGAGAATTTGGTAATTTGACAAGGTTTATAGTAGAAATTTTGCCTCAACTCTAGGATGCTTTTATTCATTATCAGAATATCTTAATTTCATCGCTACATTGGATCAAATGGATAGCCATAGTGTAAAATGGGACATAAATTAAAAATAAACTCTTGGCTTTGAGCACAGCATTACCTTGGGTTCAATTTAATTAATGTCTAATAAGGACTCGTTTCGGAGTCTTCCTGGGTAAAATCTCTACTGCCCTCCAGAAAGATCCAGAGAAGGTCCATGGTTGGGTTTGGGGTGAGGTGGTTTTATGAAGATGTACGCATAAGGGAGGAGAAACATCTTTTTTTCTCTACCCTTCTAAGTTTTTGCCTGGGTCCCCTGTAACAACAGACAGATTAACAAGAGAAAAGCATACATATTTATTTAATACAAGTTTTATGACACAGGAAAGACTTCATAAGGAAATGAAGAAACCTGAGTGCTTTTATGCTAGCTTTGCTGAAGAGTGGAGAGTCATGGGAAAATGTGATAGGACGAAAAGGGGCATCAGGCATCAGGATGAAATGGGGAAACTCGGCAAGGTCCGTTCTCTCCAATTCCCCTCTGCATCCTGCCACCTTCGGAGATGAAGATATCCTTTCCTCCAGGTATAGGAATGGCACCTCTCACATGAGGATCTTATGACTTGCTTTAAGAGAAAGTCAAAAGAATCCTTCCTGCAACTGTTATGTCTGGAATGCCTTCAGCTTGAAATAGTCAATATGCCAAGGGGCTGCAGGTTGGGGTAGCAAGTCCTGAACCCCATTAGAAGCAAGATTGCCTGATTAGCTGCTCACCTCCTTTTCCTAAGGCTGCAGCCACACTCTGCTTGGCCATGGGTGTAATAGGTAAGTCAAGTGCATGCATGTATGTGTGTGTGTGCGCGCGCATGTAGGGGTACCTTTCATCTCTGATCTTCTAGTTTAGGAAGAAGGATTGTCCCTAAACACTAATAGCCTCTTGCTTCAACCCTGTGATTCCTCCTCACAGAGCTTAAACTGAATTAACTGGTATTTTTCCTCAATTCGGTGGATTTCAACTATCTCACATTCTAACCTGGGAGCCTTTGGTCTTTCTTCCCTCTGCCTCTAGCCCTGTCCCCTCACCCCCACAGGATAAGGGATTTGGATATGAGTGTCCTGCTCTGGAGACTCCACATTTCCCTCAGGGGGCTCTTCCAAACACTGGATTTGGGTACAAAGAATCAGAAGAACCCTTTGGGTCTCATACTTTCAGAAAGCTTTAGCAGGAAGTCATAATAGAAATGCCTTGAATAATTAGGTCTTGACATAATAATGCAGCCTATCAAACACCCCCAATCAGTCATTTAGCCTCTGGCTCACAGACCCACGGTTAGGCTGGGGAAGGAGCTGTGCCTCACGTGTCAGTTTCTGGGGCCCAGACAGGAGGAGCAGGACATACCTGGGGCGCGTTCTTCTCACGCTGAAGGTCCGAGCTCCCAGAAAGAGCAGTGGGGGAGCTGTTGTCTCTTGAGGGCTAAGTTTGGAACGGGCACACTCTGGCTCCCACCTATTGGACAAAGCAAGTATCACGGCCAGGGCTACACCTGGGGGTTAAGGAAGTGCCATCCCCCAGCCCCACAGGGGGCTTGGGTGTGGGGAAGGAGCACTTGTCAAACAGCGGTGGGTACCACCTGGAAATACGAAGCCCTAGCACAGCTTCTGACGCAGTTAATGTGGAGAATAGCTTGCCTTTTGTCTTTCCTATTCTGTCCACAACAGACAAATAGACCTCTTTTTTAAAAAGGTGCCTTAGTTTAAGAAAGCTTACTTTAAGTGAAAAATACTAGAAAGAACTAAAATAAGTTGTGTACATAGTACACAATGGAATCCAGAAGACACTGTGTAACGTTTTTGTCCTCCTAAATCCTGATAATTCTGCTCTTCCTGTCTGGAGGGCCTTGCTAATTTTTTTCCCAGAAGTAAAAATAAAATAAACAAAGCAAGGATTTATATTAAGTATTTTGCTGGTTTCCAAAGACCTTTACATTTTTAATTTATTTAATTTTTATATTAATCCTATGATATATATATATATCATCTATATAACAGTATGTGATATACAAAATATATGATATATTATATCATATAATATATATATACCATATACATATATGGTATTAAATTTTTACATGTTTAAAAATAAAGGAAAACCAGGAAGCAAAAAAAAATTTAAATGACTGATGAAAGTCATACAACTAAGCTTAAACTCCTATCTTTGGATTCCCCTCCTATAATTTTTTTCTACCCAAAAATCATTAGGACAAGCAAATAGATCCAATAACAGGCATAGGCTACGCCCATGAAGATAATTTAACATAATATCAGCTTTTGTTAACCATAAAACCTTCCAATGAACAGAAAGTATATCCTGGATTTCCAGTTGTGTTTTGCATCAAGTTTTGGCTGTTTTGTTTATTAGAAAATGGAGTCCTTTTCTACAGTAACTTTTCTGTAGGAAATATAGAAATAAAAGTCCGCACACCTGTATTGATTCTTCTACTGCTCCCTGCCTCTGTCCTGACTCCTGGGTCCACACCCTTACTCCCCCTCGTCCCCGTGTCTGTCCATATATAATCGATGGCTTTACTGACCGAAATGCTGTGGAGCACCTGGAGTGATAGCTTACCTATTCACAGAATTGCTAGAGGAGAAGGAGAGCTAGGAATGGAATACTTGCAGCTCTAAACTTTCTAAAAAGGGAAATTGTAGAGAAATAAGAGCAGTTTGGCAGCAAAGAGAAAATAGGGCAGCATCTGAGTCATTTCAGCGAAATTTGGGAAATGGTAATTTTTTGGAAGGGTGGTTTCCTGTAACACAGAAGTCTGTGTGGTGGTGGCAAATATTGTAAGAGGAGGTGGCAGGAAGAGTGCCAGTGAGCGGTGAGCAGTTACGGAAAATGACACGTCTGAAATCCCGCCTCTTAAAATGAAGGGCAACTAAGGTGACTGTGTTTTGTTACAACAGAACTAGGCGCAGTGTGTTGCTTTGCCTTGTTTTGTTTAACTGTGTCTGAAATAATATTTTCCACTGCTGCTTTCCCTAAACCTGGGACTTTAGAAGATCATAGGTTGGGCGGTATGTGGCACTTAAGCCAGTCTTGGAGCAAAGCTTTTGCACCAAATCAGGTTTATGTTGAGGATTGAAAAATAAACAACTAAAGCATATTCTCATTGTTCACCTTTGCAAAACACTGAGCATTAAAAGAAGTATTTAGGGACAAGAAAACGGGGCAACACTTTACAAAGATTGTCATATTTTGAAATTTGAATAACTACGTTAATCAGCCCCAGCGCGATAGCTTACGGCTATCATGTATCTATAATTGTGTCATGGCAACACCCATTATGGCCACATAGCGCAAGTACTAATACGCTATTTAAAAATTATGGGTTTATACTGTATTTTTTATTAACCTGATAATGTTTTCATAAAGTTTATAAGAAAATATTCTTTAATCCAGCTTTTTTTCTAGCCCTCCCTCAGCAAGGTGCTTTTCATTACAGGCGCATGCATCAAGGAAATCTGGCCCAGGAGAATTTATGTTTCTTACTTGCCTCTATCTGAGAAGGAAAACTTTGCACTTGCGAAGTAAAAAAAGCAAATTGCAAAATATCTCCTTGTGATTTCTGACACCCTAGTCATTTTCAAGCAGTAACAACTATGCATCATTATTAAGGCAGACCAGAGCCTGGATTATCATGGGGATTCGATCACAAAAATTAGTTTTAATGAGAATTACATTTTGTCAGCCAAGCCTCTCTTCCCCTTCCCTTCCTGGATCTAGCAAGAAACAGGGAAAAATACTCAGAGCTAAAATGAATTCCTTTGGCTGGAATGGAGGAAATGGAAACTATAATAGTAAATATTTATATTACTGTTTACAGGTAAAATCTGCAGTGCAGCACTGTTTCAGCGGAACTGTAGCAATAAACTTCCAACGGATTTCCTCGCTTCTACTCATGATCCCTCCCTGTGAGAAATAGGTTATCTATGTCACTTCTCTGCTCAAAACCTTCCAGTGCTTTCTCATATCTCTCGTGGTAAAATCCAGAGTCCTTATCACAACTTAGGAGACCCTCCCCTGTCTGTCTCCTCATCTCCAGGGCAGCTTCCTCGCTGGTACTGTTTTCAGGCTTTGGTCCATCTCCTTCAGCCACTCTGGCTTCCCTTCCTGTTCTCCCATTACACCGTGATCTCAGGACCTCTGTATTTGCTGTTCCTTTGCCGGAAGCATATTTCCCATGGAAAACTGCATGGCTTGGTCCAACGGTACATTCAAGTCTCTGCTCAAATGCCGTTTTTTCCAGAGGCCCTCTCAGATCAATACATGTAAAAGGGCACACCTCCTTCCACTGCCCTGCCCAGCCAAACCACCTCACTCCCCTTTGTCTGGTAGTCCTTATCATCAATTAGCATGATTTACATTTGTTCATTGTTTTCATTGTAAACGCTATAATGGCAGCCTTATAAACCAGGTGTTTACCTAAGATCCTTTTTGCAAATAAAAACAATGAGATTTATAGGGGTTAATAGTTTGCTAAATATCAAGGCTTTACACAGCATAACCATAATTAAGCCCTGATTTTCTGTCTCCAGGCCCTATTACCTTTTCCTCCACTTTACCCTAGGTATTGTTTTCTTGAAAAGGAAAAAGCAGTCCTAGAAGGCTGCCCCGGACCTCAGGTGCCAGTTGCAAATCCATGTAGTTATTTGTACTTCTGACCAACTGTCCATAAATCAGAAGTTCTCAAGATCTTCTCCTTGGGTTCAGTTAATTTGCTAGAATGGCTCTCACACAATTCAGAGAAATATTTTACTTATTAGATCACCAGTTTATTAAAAAGTATGTAACTCAGGCACAGTCAGACAGAAGAGATGCATAGGAAAGGTGTGCGGAAAGGACATGGAGCATCCATGTCCTCTCCAGGAGTGCTGTTCTCCCAGCACCTCCATGTTCTCACCAACCCAGAAGCTCTCTGAACCTAGTCCTTTAGGTTTTCATGGAGACTTCATAATACAGACACAATTGATTAAATCATTGTCCATTGGCAATTGATTCAGCCTCCAGCCCCTCCTCTCTCCCAGGAAATCAGAGGTTAGGGCTAAAATTTCCACCCTTTTATTCTAGGTTGGTTCCCCTGGCAACCAGCCCCCATCCTTAGATGCTTTCCAAAATTCATCTCATTAACATAAATTCATTTGTGGTGGAAATGGACTTGTCATGAATATCAGGACACCCGTTTCACATCAACAGCCCTGAGGCAGATTTCTGGAACTGAGGACAAGACCAAAGAGTCTAACAAAGGATACTCCCATTGCTCTTATCACTGAACCTTGCAAGGAGACCAGATATTTATGAAAAATATATTTTAGTCATCTGAAAGACCAAATATAAATTTCTTATAAATTACAATATCGCATAACTTTATCTAAAAACTAGTTCTCCTTCACCCTCCTTCCTCCAGCCACATTCATGGTTTTGCAATTCAAACTGCTCAAGCTTTAGACTTTGTAGACCAATTTCCATTTGCCTAGAAAACACTCCTCCTGCTTTTCATAGGGCTGAATCAATCTTTGTCATTTGATTCTCAGCTGAAGTGTCACCTACGCAGAGAAGTCCTACATGGACTGTCCAACGTAAGGATGTAAATCCTCAGTCTCTATTGATTAATAAAATTGAGCTTCAGCAAGAGAACAAATTAATGGAGTGGAAGGTGTTTTTGTTTGTTTTTGTTTTGTTTTGTTTTGTTTTTAGGTAGGAGGTGTAAAGGATATGTCATATTGAAGAAAGACATGTTGACCTTAAACAAATGGACCATTAGTTATTTCTCCAGCAAGAATAGGTTTATTTGGAATCAGCAAAGAATTGTGATTTAGGGTCTGCAATCATGGTGGAACATGAGCAAACCCCACAGGACACGGAGAGTAGAACTCTTTCACAGAAGGGGAAAAGGCAGCTGGGAGAGCTACAATAAATAAGGGGTCCGTTGTAGGAATTGAGAGTTCAAAGTATGGCGGCTTTTCATTCTGAGTTGTGACACTCTCATTGGCTGAGCCGTTGCCGGGAAAGAAGAGGAAGTGTTTCTTCTTCCTGTTGGACCCCTTCATCTTTGTAGGGTGTGAGAGCTCCCCCTTCTGGCCTCCTGACTCTATGTCAGTTGAGGTTTCTATTAATGTTCACAGACCAAAACTAAGCAAGAGAACAGGGCATTTAGACCTGGAGGGTGAACCTCCAATGTAAAGCGAGCAGCCGTGCAAAGGCCCTCAGACAAGAGTGAGTGTGTCAGGAGTAGCAGAGAGGCCATGGTGGCTGGAGCTGAGTGAGCAGGAGAACGGTAGAGGGTGAAGCCAGACAGTGACCGTAAGACCGGATCATGAAGTGATTTTGCAGGCCATGGTAAAAAATTTGGATTTTATACTGAGAAAGATAGTGAACCTTTAAAGGATTGTGAGGAGAGGCATTATACAATCAAGAATATACTTTTTAAAAAGCTGAATGATAAATAAATGAAAAAGAAATTAGTCTTAAAACACAAAATCTCTAACTATGTCTCTCATGTTGTCAACATCCGGCTGGTTCTTGAAGAGCAGCAGACGCCATATTTAAAGAGGACCCCCCCGCCACTGCCTGTGCTCCTCTCCTGCTTTACTTTCCCCCCGTAGCACTCATTATCTAATATTCTATGTATTTTGTGTTTTGTCGATTTATTTTTGTTTGTCTCCTTCCACTAGAATGACAGCTTCTTGAGGACAATTTTGTCTGTCTTGTTCAGTGCTTCATCTCGAGTGCCTGGAACAGCACCTAGAATTGTGCAGATGTTTGGTACACAGGTGCTGAAAGAATGAACAAGTAAATGCAGATGGAGTATAACTGTGGGAGTCCCATTGTCCATGTGGCCCCAAAGCATTGACTGCCTAGACGTGATGCCATTTCCTTCTCTGGGCTCACCCAGTGCCCCCATCCTGTGGTTGGGAGACCTGCAACACTAGTTCTTTCCACCCTCCATAAAGTCCCTACGCCTCCTCTCCAGGAATTATTTAACCTGAAGTTTCCCTTTGGAACAAAAAGATGTCCTTCCCTCTTTCATAGTCTAAGAAACACATTGAGAAAACTCTCCAGTA
Organism: Camelus dromedarius; assembly: GCF_036321535.1. Classification (NCBI taxonomy): domain Eukaryota; kingdom Metazoa; phylum Chordata; class Mammalia; order Artiodactyla; family Camelidae; genus Camelus; species Camelus dromedarius. Next base: position 7,445,085 of record NC_087444.1, read on the forward strand.
GTTGAAAAGAGATATTGTTATAAGAAATAAAAATCATCGTTTACTTCGACTTCCAGAAGAACAACGTATATACATCTTATGTTTACTTTTACCAAACCCATAAAATGATGACGGCTTGACCAATTTTGTAAGTGCCTTATTTTCACAATATATTTTCTGCTTACAACCCTTTTTTCTTTTCAGGCTACTAACATATGGCCAAGATTTATCTCACTGAGCAGATCACCTGCTTTTAAACGACATACATGATACCAATAAGTAATTTCCTTCTGTGACAACAGTTGAAAGATTAGAAAATGCTTATCCTTCAAATGCACACCCATAGTTATTTTCCAAGGTTACTTTGAGTGAAGGGATAAAATTTTAAAAAACATCTCTTCTGGGAGAAAATACGTATGTATATGTATATGGTAGACAAGTTCAAACACATATTCTTAGTATTTGGCACATACAATTCAAATTTATACCACTTTCAAGGTCTTTCATAAGCTGAAATTATAGTTGCCACTGGACACTGGAGCTATGATACGGAGTAACACATAGACATGCTGGTGTACTTGTGGGAGCGGGTGAGCTATGAGTGTCCTTCTACTCCACCATCTTGGCCTCCCTCTAGACATACTGAGGTAGATTTTTCTAATATTTTCATGCTTGCACAATGTTTCCATTGTAAATTCTTTTTAAAAAGTACCATTGGCAATGAAAAAAATAGTCTAGAGTTAACAATGAAATATAGCTTGAAATGATTAGAAGCAAAATCTAGTTTCTTCTAGAAAGAAGAAAAAATATACTACATCTTGCAATATTGCCATTTGTATTTGGGGTGATTACAGCTGATGTCTGATAAAGCTTGATATGATAGAAAAGGAAAAAGAGGGGGAAGCTTCTCCATCAATTCTCATTTCCTGTGATAAATATTAATTTCAACATTTGGTGAAGGAGTAGAGAGGAAGAGACAGACAGAAAGATGATTGAGTTGAGAATTCCCTGTGACTTTGTGTTGTAGAATAGAAATTTCAAATGGTGGATTTGAGCTGGGGTTATCCCAGGAAATAATCTTGCATTAAGCTAATTATAAGTTGAAATTAATATTTAACTCTTAAATATTAATCTTCTCAAGAATGTCATGACAATTTTGCAAAAATTCAAATTCTGATTCAATAGGTCTGATGTGTTGCTTAGGGTCTGCATTTCCTACGAGTCTCCAGGGAACGATGATACAGTTAGTCAGAGGACCACACTTTGTCAGTTCCAAGGTCTAGTTCGTTTCCCGGGAAACGTTATACATTTTAATGTGAACATACTGCAAAAGGTGATTATTTAAAAAAAAAACAGCCTACTTCCCAGAATATCATATAATTTATTCCAAGCCACGGTAAATGCTTCCGTATCATTTCCTACTATATATGATTCACACCAAAGTTACTTCTGATTGTGAAATCAGAGACAAATAAAGGGGTGATTGTAGTTTGACACAAAGGCCTTTCCATATCATATTCCAAATTTTCATTCTAGGTCTGAAATCATGTAATAGATGAGATATTGTTAAAATATTGTCCTCAAAATCAATCCATAAGCAAAATTATGGAATGACTAACATGTCTCAGAAAACTTGCCTAAAAATTCCTACTAATATAACTTTCTTACTCTGAATTTCCATCTTTACCAATTCTGAATAGTTCATTCTGGTGTTTATTAAAATAAAAATTAATGCAGAAAACTGGAATTGGGGAGAGTTTTCAGAAGACTATTGTAGTAGTTCAGGAGAGAGGTGGTGATGGCTTCACTTATACACCAGCAATAAACAAGGGAGAAGAGGAGGCGTTGGAGAGAAACCTGGGAAGCCAAATTAATAGGCTCTGGGTATGTGCTATTAGAGACTTTGTTTTCCTATTAGGTTAGTGCTATTTATTGAATAATCTTTCTGCCACTGATTTGAAATGCTATTTTTATTACATACTTTATGTTACAATTCTCCCATATAGGTTTGGCTTTATCTGTTATTCCTGGTCGTTCTGTTGATTTGTCCATCCGGGGCTGGTACCACACTGCTTTAGTGCTACCCAGCCCGTGGAATGTTTCAAAATTTCCCCATGATTGTTCTTCCAGGTGAACTTTAGAAGCATTTAATAAAATTTCAAACATCCTGTTGAGATTGTGTTGAATGTTTAGATTAATTTAGTGCAATCGATATCTTTCCAATTTAAGTACCCCAAATGAAGAATAGAGGATATCTATTTTTATTCAGATCTTATTTTATAGCTCAAAATCTATGGTTTATCTGTATGGATGCATTTATACATTTATTTTAAGTTTTATCCTTGGAAATTTCTCTTTATATTATTATAGGTGACATAGTTTTCCTTCCCTTTCCTTTCCAGCTGAATATAATGAGAAGACTTTTAGATAATTGGACAATTTATTTAGATTATTTAGGTTATTTGGCAACTCAACTTACTGAGCCCTCTTACTGCTTATATTGATTTTTCAGTTAATTTCTTGGCATTTCTAGTTATATGATGATATCATTTACAGCCATTCGTGTATTTTCATTTTTTTTCCCCATTGCTCACATGTTTTATATTTATACAATGGAATACTACTCAGCCATAAAAGAGAATAAAATAAGACCATTTGCAGCAACATGGATGGACCTGGAGATCGTCATACTAAGTGAAGTAAGTATGACACTATTGAATAATACAGACGGCAGTAAACATCCTTCTGTTTTGAATTTCTGACTTTAAGAGAATACTTTTATAGTTTATGCAAAATACAAGATGCATATCATAATTTATATTGATATTTATACAGTGATCTTTTTAATATAATGTGGTTTTCGTGTATAAGAAAGCCTCCTATTTCTATTTTGTTCATAGCTTTTAAAAAGGAAGAGGTGTTGAGTTTTAGCCAATACTTTTTAGTATCTATTGATTCCATCATATGACTTCCCTTGTAACTTCTTACTACAACTAATCATATCAGCAGATTCCAGATGTTGAACTACCCCTTTATTCTAAGGATAATTCCACCTGGTCGTAATGCAAAACTTTTAAATTTATTATCTTAGTGTATTAACAATCTGGGGAGATTGTTATATTTTTGCACCAATATTCACAGGCAAATTTGTTTTTTTTTTTAATTGGATGTTATCTTTGTCAGATTTTAACATATGTGTAACTCAATGCACAAAATACTCAGAAAGATTTCCTTCTTTCTTCTGAGGTCAGATACAGTTCAAATAGGGGGTGGATATAGCTCAGAGGTAGAGCAAATGCTCAGCATGTGGGAGGTTCTGGGTTCAATCCCCAGGACCTCCATTAGAAAATTAAAAAGCAGATACAGTTCAAATAAAAGAATGTTCCTATTTCTAGTGCTATTTTAAAAGAATTCATACTGAAATTGCCTGGATTTGAAATATTGTTCAAGGGTATCTCTTGACAACTTTCTCAGTCTGTTAACAGGTATCAGACTCTAAGTATGTTTCTCTTCTTGGATCCAATGACATACTTCATATTTTGTCATTGATACCATCTCATTCTGGGCGTCAGATATTATTCAGTAGTTGAGAGAAGCACGACTGCATAATTCTCTTTAGTTTTCCGGATACCTTTCCTAACTTAATTTCCTTGTTTTGCATTTGGAGTGTGTGGGTTTTGTTTTTGTCTTTCCTTTGATGATCAAATTCCTTCTCACTCTTCCAGTTGCTGCTGCTGCTGCCATTTCCAAGAACCACATCGGGGCAGTTTGTGACGAATTCCACTTTCTTTCCCTCTTATTCCAAAATTCATTAATATCTTTATTAAGCCATTCCTTCTGCCTTCTTCACATATATTTTGGTCATCTTTCCTAGTTACTTGGGTTGGGTGCTTAACCGATTTCAATTCTTCCATAGATTGTGGCAAATCTCTTTACAATAATACATGCTAGTCTGTGTGCATCTTTGGTTTCATCTCCGTCTATCTTTCTGTCTGTCCTTGGCTCATATAGAATTACTCCTACTTTAACTAGATTTAGGTGTGACACATTCACACAGTGTGGATTGTAGCTTTTTTCCCTCTTTAATTTGAGCTCATACCTTTTTAGCATTTAATTCCGGTTTGATGTTACTTTCTAATTCATATTTTTGTACAATTACATTTGCTTTATTTCCCTCATCTGTTCCCTTCTTTTTGCTTATTTGTTGGTTTTTGTGCTTCCTTACTGCTCTTTTCATATTCTAACATTTGCCATATGGCTTATATGTTTCTCCTTAAATAATCTAGAAGGAATTCTTTTTTCCCATTATATTAATGAAAAGCTAAAAATATTCTTAATGCTAATCAAATTAGATTATAATATGAAGGTTACAGTAGACATTACTAGTGTTCACCAATAAACAGTTTTCCTTGTTTCTGCTGCATGAGAAAAGCTGGACTTCCCTGAACTCATAGTTAGGTGGGGTCCTAGGACTAGTCCTGGTCAATGAAATGTGAGCAGCTGTGACCCGTGTCATTCCAGGTTAAGACACTGAGAAGACTGTGTCACAGTCGTGTTCCTCTCTCCAGCTTATGTGGCACTTGGGAGATTACACATTGGTAGAGCCTCCACACTGGGACCGTTAATGACCCATGGAGCCGAGCTCATGCTGCCAACCCAGCAGTGCATGTGGGTGACTGAGAAATAAACCTTGGTTAAGTCATGGACATTTCAGAGTTAAAACTGTTGCCACAGAAAATCCTAGTTTCTCCCGACTGATCTAAGTAGAGAAGAGAATATAAGCACATGCAACGTAACCTAAAATTAACACTAAAATAGCTGGCAGTGGCAGAAAGTAAGCATTTTGCTCTCAGGAAAGACAGTTTAGTGGCAAACACGCAGGCTTTGAAATCAGTCTTGGGTTGATTGACAAATTGCATGACTATGGCTAGTTACTTAATTTCTGCACATTTAGTTTTCTTGTTTATAAAATAAGTTTAATAACTACCTCGGGAAATTTCTCTGAAGATTAAATTAAAATAACGTTTGTTTGATAAATGCTGGAAAGAGTGTGGAGAAAAGGGGACCTTCCTACACTGTTGGTGGGAATGTAGTTTGGTGCAGCCATTATGGAAAACGGTATGGAGAGTCCTCAAAAAACTAAAAATAGACCATATGATCCAACAATCCCACTCCTGGCCATAAAACTGGAGGAAGCTCTAATTTGAAAAGAAACACACACCTCAGTGCTCATAGCAGCACTATTTACAATAGCCAAGACATGAAAACAACCTAAATGTCCATTGGTAGATGACTGGATAAACAAGTTGTGGTATATTTATACAATGAAATACTACTCAGCCATAAAAAATAATAAAATAAGGCCATTTGCAGTAAGATGGATGGACCTGGGGATTGTCATACTAAGTGAAATAAGCCAGAAAGAGTAAGAAAAATATCATATGATGTCACTTATATGTGGAATCTTAAAAAATGACACAGATGAAACTATTTATAAAACAGAAACTGACTCAGTCATAGAAAAAAAAATTATGATTACCAGAGGGGAAAGGGGGTAGGTAGGGGGGTAAATTAGGAGTTCAAGATTTTCAGATACTAACTATTGTATATAAAATAGATAAACAACAAGTTTAAACTGTGTAACACAGGGAACTATATTCAATATCTTGTAGTAACCTATAATTAAAAAGACTATGAAAAGGAATATATGTTATACATGTATGACTGAAACATTATGCTGTACACCAGAAATTGACACATTGTAAACTGACTATACATCAATAAAAAAATTAATTAAAATAATGTTTGTTAAACATCTAAAGTCTAGTTGGTTCTAATCAAAGTACATATAATTATTACTGAATTTCTATTATGTATTCATATTTCAAAGCAGAGAATTATTAAAAATTTTTGCTGATAAAATCTTACTCATATCAGTGGAACTTATCAGATAAAGGCAATAAAACTAGTTCAACTCTTATTATATAATGATTAAGTCCATATACACAAAAAGACCCAGAAACCTTGATGTTTTTCAAAGAGACAATATTCTCACATATATAATGTGTTAAATTGTCTGTGTTTACATAGTTGGAACTTGATGTTTGAATTCTTTATATTGCAAAGTTTATGTTGAGGTGTTTTCTGTCTAAATGAGTACATAGGTGAAAAAATATAAAATACAGGACTTATTTTAAAATATAAACTAGATATTTCTATTGTCTCTCCAGAATATCAAATAGCCTAGTGAATTTGTTAAAAGACAAAAACAGTCTTTGAACAATTGCTGGCTTAGGTGGTCAAATATCCTTATTTTCATTTTTACTGTTTTTAATCACTGAGAAGTATTTTTGTTGGTCATTTTCAGAGGCAACTGAGTTGATTTTCATTTTTTTAGAAATTAGGAGTGTGTATAAGTGCATGTTTGTGTATAAGTGTACACCAAGATTTTCTTTTTCTTACATCATTGACAGGGAAGTCTCTAAAATATGCTTATCTACCACTATGCTTCATTTCTTCCCTCAAACAAGGATCTTTTTAGTTTGAAAAATAACAATGCTTAGACAAATTCTGGTGGATATGTATTGACTCATACTTACCTACAGTAGAGCCTGGAAATTTTAACTGTTCTTTATCTGGTGAAAATAATAAAATGAATTCAATGCTTTAAAAGTTTCAATGCTTGAAACAAAAACTAAAAACCACTGAATGCAGGCTTCACAAATATTTTTACTAAATCTTTTCATAGAAAATATTTGACCAATTAAAATATTTTAATGTAGTTTTCTTTAGATTGTTACTTCTAATATTAGAAACAGCTGAATTTGCCTTAGCAATTCCAATGGATAATTTACTTCAGGGATGCAAATGCTGATTTTAGAAATGTGATTCAAAATATATTGACCTAATATTTAAAATCAAAACATACCCTAAAGGGCTTCTCTTACTAAATAATGAAAGGGATAAAAAAAAAAAAGTGGGGGGAATATAAAGCTAATACTATTAACTACTTATTCTGGAAAATCAGATGCTAATATCATATCAACTTGAATTTTCTTTTCATTTCTAAAATATATCCCAGAAATGGTCAACTTTTTAAAAAAGCACACAGGTGATAAAAGGAAAAAAAATGCAATTATGACTATGGCAACAGGACAGAAATATTTTGCCAAAGAAATAGTTTTGTGCTTGGATAATACAAATATGGAGAATGCACTCCAGACAGCAAATCCGTGGTTTATGTGGACGATCGTATTTTGACCACCCCAAAGGAATCGTGCAGGCTGCAGTTCTGAAACGTACATATGCTGGGAAGGAAAGTGATCAGGGTTAGAGGTTGTAGCTCTTTTGCTACTGTTTTCTACCCAGTAGCCTATCTCCTATGATGTCGCAAGCCTTTTGCAAAGTGTCTGCCTCCCTAGAGTCAGGTAGTTCTCCTGGTAATGACTGACATCAGTGCATTTCTTACCGAAGAAAAAGTAGCTCCCTGTCCAGGGTTTGAAAGCGATAGTTGAATTTAAGGTTCCGTGTTATATCTCCTAATGGCAGCATTGGTCAGGGATGCTCTTAAGAGACAGAGGTAGTGAAGACGCAAAAGCAACCTAAAAAGAGACATCTCCTGGAGATGGGATGTGAATCGTCTGTTTATTCATGTATTTTAACCTAGGACACAAAAGGCAAATTCCTGTGGCTGACTTTAGCAGATATGTTCACATCTGGGGCAGTTTCCAGAGGCAGCACGGCGTAAGGAAAACAAGTTTTGGGTTCCAGAAAAAAACAGGTAAGACGACTGACTCTCATCTCCCAACACTGGCCAGCTCTGAGGCTAGGGGAAAGTTACTTGGTCTGTGTGAGCCTCAGTGTTCTCATCTATAAAGTGGATTTAATGATAATTATCTTGCAATGTTGTAGCGAGAGTTGAAGCTAACACATTTAAAGACCTGAGCAGCTAGCATTTATCAACAGTGAGCTACAGTCATACTCGCTTCTGTAATTTCAGAGTTTCTGGTGGACTAATCTGGGGCAAGGTCTTAGCCTTTTGATGTCAAAACTGAGTTTCTCTTCCCTTTTCCCTTTCCTTCTTTCCTTTCTTCTTTCTTTCTTTATCTCTTCCTACCATCTCACCCCTCAATTTAATGAATCCTCCCTAATGTATTTTTGACTGTATTTTGTCCCATCTGCTAGTAGTAAATGACATTGCATGTTGAGATTTCCAGGCCACCTTAACTAGGTTACATTCCTGTTTATTTTTCTAGTTTTATCTCTTTTGACATAAGCAGGAAGAAACACCATAGCTGTGAGGTTTTGCAGAAAACATATCATTTGTTTTACTCAGATTTATCCTTGGAACAAATTGAGCTTCCAAGCAATAAAACTGCCATGCACAAGGCTTCTTTCAAAGAAATTCTACTTGAAAATGTATTGGGGACTCGATTATGAGATGGGAGTGACAAGATTCTGATAACAAAAACAACCATTCCTTTCAAAAGAGAGAAACACAGTGCACTTTCTAAGTGCGTTTGAATGTTATTGTGTTTAGGGCAATACTGAACTATACCTCAGTGCTGTTTTCCTGTGAGCATAATTGGGCACTAAGCCATGGAATCATAGTTTGTAAACTAGAGCGCTGGAAAAGAACGTGGGAGGGTCCTGGAGTTTCTCAGCAACACCGGTGTCTCGGAGGATAGCCCTGAGCACGTCCCTTAGCCTCTCGGAATTTCCATTCCCACATTATTGAGTAGCTGGGTTTAGGATTTTCCTTCCTCTTGGGAACAAGGTTGTGCCTTGACTATACCGTGACTCTGCTCCTCCTACTCATCTCCTTTTGATTCTTTCTTTATATCTCTAGTTGTGGAGAATCTTTTCTGGTAGTCTTCAGGTCATTCTTATCAATCATTGCTCTGTAAATAGTGGTAATTTTGGTGTGCCCATGGGAGGGGATGAGCTCAGGGACTCCCTACTCCACCATCTTGTCCACTCCTGACTCACTGTCCCTTGTCCTGGTCCCTGTAATACCCCCATTTTACCCAGGAGGAAACCTTAGGGCCAAGGGTGAAAGTTTGTCCAGGACCTCTGAGCAACAAACATTATCATCATCCCTGGACACCCTGTTGTTCCTAACCCTCATACACGACGAACTCCATGCCCTCGAAGCAAACTCTTTACTGTAATGGATGTATGCAGCGTATTCTTTAGGATTCCAGCTGATGAAGCTAGCCAATACCGTTGACCTTCTCCTGGGGAGAAAAACAATTCACTTGGACAGTAATGTCTCAGGATTTTAGTGAGCCCTTCTTATTTCTCACAAATCCTGGTCTGATATGGATGATATAAAGTTCCCTAGGGGTTCTATTTTGTTGCAATAAATGTAGATTATTAGCTTCTTTGATCTTCTCAAGCCTCCTTACAGGAAGATGGCATCCACCTGCTAAAGCTTTTAGCCTTAAAAAGACATGGGATGACAAGGAAAAATGGTAGTTTGCCCAAACCCGGGTTTGATATTTAGGACGTCTGATGTCAGAACAAGGGCTACACCGAGATCCGGACGGGCTCCATGGTGTCCCAAGTTTCCCCAAACCCAAAACTAAGTGCCAACTGTTCAGTTTTCTCAGACTAGTCGATTATTGCCAAAATTGAATTCCAGACGTCTCTCTTATGGCCAAGCTTCTGTATGTTTTACTAAGAATAACAACCCTGACCCAATTTTATGAGAAGAAGCAGACTACATAGACTTCAAGGACTTAAAAGAGAGTTTAATAAACCCACCTTCCCCTGGGCATCCCAGTTATCCAGTTTCCTTTTTCCTTTTTGTGTATGAAAAGGAAGGGAACACCCGAAACATGGGGACCACCATCAGTCCGTAGCAGGTGATGGCCAGCAGCTGGACCATGTGACATGGAGATACTCCCCTTGCCTAGAGCCATCGTAGCCATTGCCCCTTTGTTTAAGACCACCAAGATAACCATTGTGGGGTCCGCTTTGGCCACTTTTGTGCCTTGTGCAGTGCCTCCTAAATTGTGTTCACACTCAGCAGTTCTCCGTCAGCTGCCTCACCTCTTGTGAAGTCCTGTTGGTAACTGCTCCTCTCGTAACTTGTTACACTTGCCGCTCTTCTCCCGGTGTCTCTGACACAGTCTGTGGCAGCTCTTTAACACTGATGACTCACCTCCTAACGCCTGGTGATGATCTGGAGGGAACTCCTTGGAGTAATGCTGACTTCTTACGGTTCACTGGTGGTTCTCGTTTGGAAGATGGTAAAGGCTACCATTGTGCTGGGTGTCCTACTGCAACTTCTTTTTATATTGTTGAAGCAGCAGCTTCACCTATGGCTACTTTGGCCCGACAGGCTGAACATATGCCCTTGTAGTTTAGCCAAGGGCAAGACTGCCAATATTTATGCTGGTGGCAGATATGCTTCTGGAGTGAGCTCGTCAGTTTGGAATGTGGTGGATGGCTTCCCTTACTGCCAGTGGCAATAAAATTTAACATGGCCCTTATGTTCAGGAATTATTGGATGCAATACTTTTACCTGCCACTTTAGCTCTTATTAAGATTTCAGGGCATTCTAAACTTGACTCCCTGGAAGCTGAGGGGGTCGCCTTGCGGACATTTCTGCAAGGGATGCTGCCCTTAAAGAACCTGTTGCAGTCAAACATTTGTTGTGTTCCCAAGGGAGAAAAACTGGCTAGAAAAGTCCAATAATTGGCCTTAGAACAGGAAAAGCAAGATTGGAAATTCAACAATTGTTGGTTTGATAAAAAGATAAAGCTCTGGTTTGGACCAAACAACCCACTCCTGCCAGAGGCCCTTAAATTCTTGCAAGGAACCACTGTACGTGCATTAAACCATTGGTCTACTGATGAAATGACAGCCTTCATGAGTCAACATTGGTGGGGAAATGTGTGGTGGTAGTTAACAAAGTCACTGAAGGAAGCTTCTACCTATTCAGAGGGGTAAAAATTAAGAGGCAGCATGTGTAACTAGACTGGAGTCTTAATCTATTTAGGCTCCCAAAACAAAAATCCAATAAACTGTGTGGCTTATAAACAATAAGCATTTATTTGCCACATTTCTGGAGGCTGTGAAGTCTGAGATCATGGCTTCGGTGGATTTGGTGTCTGGTGAGAGCCCCTTCCTCACCGACATCTGTCTCCTGACTATAACCTCATACGGCAAAGGGGCAAAGGAGTGTCCTCCAGCCTCTGTTATGGGGCATTAATTCCACCTATGAGGGTTCGGCCTTCTAGTACCTTCACATTAGGGATTATATCTTAACATATGAATTTTGGGGGACTGCAAACATTCCGTCTATGGCAAGTGGTCTTTAGTTGTAGAAGTCTTTTGTCAAATAAGATATTTTAGAGAACTCCAAGATGCAAAATATATAAAAAGGAAGGTACCCTGGGACATGCAGAAAACCCAAATCATACCAGCTCAGACACCTTTCACATCTGCTCCCCCAGACTTGGCAGCACCCGAGGCACCTTCTGGTTATGCTATGGCACCAAGAAGGCCACTGGGAAATAGCTGGTGCAGTATTTTGATTTACAATAAATATGTGTTTGGCCATGCAAAGGACCAAAGTGAGAAGTTGATAGCTGCTCTCACGCCACAGTTCCTGCCTCCCAGCTCCCCAAACCTTTGGAATTTGCTGAGCAGTAAGAGCCATGGAGCAGCTATTGTTATAATATTTATTCTCTTGCTCTCAGTTCTTGACAAATTTCAGAGCCATAAAGGTGAAATGGGTGTCTTGTTATTCACAATAAGCCCTTTTTGGTCACAACTGGCTCTACGTAAATGAGATGAATTTTGGAAAGCACTGAAGGATGGCGGCTGGTTGACAAGGGAACCGGCCTTGAATAGAGGGGTGTAACCTTCAGCCCCACCCCCTGATTTCCAGGGATGGGAGAGGGGATAGGGTTTGAATCAATTACCGACAGCCAGCGAGTTAACCAATCATGCCCATGTAATGGAACCTCCATAAAAACCCAAAAGGAGAGGGTTTGGAGAACTTCCAGGCTGAGGAATCAGAACACTTCCATAAGCCACCGTGCTGGGCCCCAGCCTCCCTTGTTTGAGACCTCGCCCTGTGTATTTCTTCATCTGGCTGTTGATTCATATCCTTCAGCATCCTATATAAGAAATTGGTAATCGATGAGTAAACAGCTTTCCTGAGTTCTATGAGCTACTCTAGCAAGTTAGTCAAGCCCAAGGAGGTGGTGTGGGAACCCCTGATGGATGGCCTTGGGTCAGAAGCACAGACGACAGCCTAGCTTGCGGCTGATGCCTGCAGTTGAGGGCAATTCTGTGGGACTCAGCCCTTCATCTGTGAAATCAGAGTCTATGTCCAGAAAGGTAGTGTCAGAGTTGAGCTGAATTCTCAGACACTCTGTTAGTGTCTGAGAATTGCTTGGTGATGTAGGGGGAAACCCATCCCCTCAACACTGGAATTGGGTGCAGAACCCAAAAGGTCTAGGAAAACACCATTAAGTTGGACAGATTTGGTTTCTGGTCTCAGCTCTGCACCTGCTTGTTCTCAGAACCTGAGCAACTTAATGACTCTGATGATGTTTCCTTATTGTGAAGATTATAAGAGATTATGGCCATAAAACATCAGCATATGAACTGAGTACAGTATAGATGCTCAGTAAACATCTCTGTTGGAAGAAAATTCAATAGACATTAGCATTGAGCTCTTCCTAATAAGTTAAATTGATGAGGCTTGTTGATTACTTAAATAGTAAGGTCACATTTGACCATGTGCATTTTCATTTGGAGAAGACTGTGTAAGTTCTTCACATCATCTCTATGTCCAAAGTGGAGATGGTAAAAACCCAAGAAATCACACAGTAAGACTACTCGTTATGATTCAGAAACGCGAGTTAGAAAGTACAGGTGTCTCTCTGCTTTGAGAGCAGATAACAGCATCCTTTTCATAAATGAAGGTAAAGATAAAGTCACTGTGATAAACATCTCTACAGTAACAAACCAAGAACATCAGAGACAAATAAATACTCCTTGCCAGGAGACTATTTTCTCCAATAAAGACATGCATTAACTCTCACAATAGAGCCATCCAATAAATGACTCATCCAGACACTAATATTTAATCAGTTCATACCTTTAATTGCCCTAAGAACCTTTTAAACACTGTAGCATATTTAAACATACTCAGGGTTATTCATTGTTCAAAGTTAATTTCTTAGTCAAGCTTGTTTTAAAATGAATAAATGACACAAAAACATACCTCATATGAGATGCTAATGTTGCAATTATTTTCTTTAGATAAGCAGATTTTTATCTGCAATATTTACCTTAGAAAATTTTTGACAGTTTAAAAGGTAAATAGAAACGACTTGTAAAGTCGTAGAAGATTTGCTCTCCTGTGATGTCAGATTCCAATTTTTCCATGAAATGGCTTTTTAATTTTTTTACAACATTGCAAGGTTTTACTTACTTAATTTCATCAATAATGAAATATATTTGCTACATTCAGTGAAATGAAATGTGATGCTAACTTAAAAAATATTAATAGATTTTCTTTACATTTAGTATTTCTTCCCAGATATGTAACAATTCTCAGATAAATAAAAGCGCTACCCTGAATTATTGTGCTTTTCCACAAGAGGGCTCTTGAAAGGCAAAAACACTGCTGGTGATTAGTGATCTGCCTACATCTATTGGTAAAAACCTAGAAGAACAAGATTTTTAAATATTTCCCTTAGAATCAACTAGATTTTAAAATTCACTTTGAATTAAATATTTCCACTAAGTAGAATTATCTAATAGTAATAAAAGCTAAAATTTATGGAATGTTTCCTCCGTGCCAGACAACGTGGAAGGTGCTAGAGATGCAGTTATTATTATTAACTGCACTTTACAAAGTCAGTTACAATTAAGTGTGGTGCTCTGGACCAGATGCCTGGATTTGAATCTCAGCTCTGCCATTTTTATTATTTCTATGACTTTGAGCAAGATATTCATTACTTACTTTTATCTACCCTATGTTCCTCTTCTATAAAATGAGGCTGTTGTAAGCATCATGGGAGTTAAGACACACAAAGCATTGAGAAGGATGCCTGGCACCTAGTAAATGCTTTATTAAGTTCTTGCTACAGAGGACAAAACTGAGGTGCGCGCAGAGATTAAACAGCATGCCCCAAACCACAGAGCTAGTGGCTCAGCCAGTGTGCCCTAGCGTACTGCTAACCAGAACACCTCCACTGTGAGAGGAAACGGGCAAGTCCACCCCTATCCCGGCCCCTCAGTGCCAGCACCACGTGTGCTTCTGACTCACCCTTTCCTCTCCCTGTTACCTCTCACTGTAATCACTATTTACAGATCTGTCAGCCCTCTTCAGAATCACCGGTTTATACATTGGGGTTCCAGGACAGCATCTTACTTATTTTTGCTTTCCCAGCATATAGTAGGTACTTACCTTGGTCAGCAAGGATTAACAAGGATGATTTAAAAATAAGGGTATGCTAATCTCTGCAATTGTCCTGAAAAGCTGTTTTTGTTAATCCCATTTAAAAGATGAGTAAATTGAAATTCTTAGAGGCTACAACAACAAGCTCTCATAGCCTGGAAATAGCCAAGCCATTTGAAACTGTATCTAACTCCAAAGTCTGCATTCTTTTTGCTATAGTATCCTGCACAGATGCTCATGATTGCATGTTTACTGACTGAAACGTGAAGGGAGCCTGTGAAAATCCCACGGGAAAACATACCTGAGTGTTTTGAAGATAAATAGGTAGATTTAGATGGGTAGATGGATAGTTTATTTATTTTTTCATCCTACAATAACCTAAATATTCAAATGAGGATTGTATCTTTCAAATAAACTTGGTCAAATTGTGCACTTTTTCCAACAAGGTTAAACATTCTCTGACGATAACTCTTTTTTTAGAATTATTTTTGTAAAACATTTAAAAACCTGTCATCATGGGATGAACCTCGAGAGTATTACGTTAAGTGAGATAAGTGACAGAGAAGAAAAACACTGTATGATCTCACTTAGATGTGAAATCTCAAAAAGCGGAATCTCTGAAAACACAGAGCCGAAAAGTGGTTCCCAGGGGCCAGGGAGGTGGCTGTGGGGGTTGGAGAGAGGTTTTTTAAGGATAAAAATGTGCAACCAGTAGATAAAACTTGGAGATGTAATGCACAGCTTGGTCACTGTAAACAACAATAGTGTTATAAATTGCAAAGCTACTAAGAGACTAGATCTTAACTGCTCCCATCACAAAAGATAAGTGATAATTACGTGACATGATAGAGGTGTTAGCTAACTCCAGGGTGGTAATCATATTGCAATACATAAATGCATAAAATCAATATGTTTTATACCTTAGGCTCCCACAACACTATATGTCAATTATACCTCAATAAAATAAATATAAAAAGGTACTCATGAGCAAATATTCTACTTAATTATAATTAATAATGAAGCCTGAATTTTTCATCACTAGAGATACCACAGTGAACCAAAGCAGGTGTGGTTACTGCTTTCAAAGGCTTTCCATACTATTGGGGGAGGCCGACAGGAATTAAATAGTTGCCCCAAAATGTAAAATCACAACTGTGCAAAGCTCTAAGAATATTAGAGGAGATTTCTGAATTTCTGAAAGTGAAGTGGTGAGTAGCTATCAACCACGTGAAAAGAGGAAGGAGGCATATCACCCCAGGCAAAGGAAACCCGTATGCAAAGGTCTTGCGTTGGGAGCTGCTGCGTGCTGAGAATGAGCTAGAAAAGGTCAGTGGAATAAAGAGAGTAAGGAGGCGTGTGCTTCAAGAAGACGCTGAAGGTAGAAGGCAACTAATTAATTTAGTAAACGTTTACTGGGAGCCTGCTCTATCCCTGGTGCTGCCAGAGGAACAGAGAAGTCACAAAATGTTAAAGCATTTTTCCTTCATGGAACTACTTAACCTGGCATAAGATAAACACACACACACACACACACTCACACCCTAAATACAATGTGATCAGTATTGTAATCGGGGTAAGAACAAAATACAGTGGGAGTGCAATAGAAGGTTTGAGGAAGACCTCAGAGGAAGGAATTGTCGAAGATCTCATTGAGTAATGAACAATTCAGCTGTCTTAAATGTATTCCAGACAACAGCATACAGAGAGGCAGGAGGTATAAACAGTGGCCGCTGAATCTATTGAATAATAATTCCTTTGAAGAATCTATTTTTGGAAACAATGATTCTCTTTTCTTCCTGCTTCCTAGTAACGAAAAACGTGAAACGTTTGTCCTATCATTTGGCATTTCTCAGCTGTCGCCACTAGGTGGCAAACGTTTCCAAACTATGGCAGGAGCGTGTGCTGAACGTCAGAGCCTGTTGGGACACCTTTTTTGGGCTCTCCAGCAGTCACAAACCGAATCGTCTAAAACGTTCTCGTTATTGTCATCTTGAGCATCCTTATTGGTTTTGTGAAATAAAACATAGCAACAGGAACAAAACTGCATTATAAGGTAAACACAGGTTTTATTGGTAGAAATTAAAATTCTGTTCTTTTAACAATAGAACCTTCCACTCCAGACTCAGAACAAGGCCAGAGAAGTAGAGCAGCCCCATCACAGATTCCCATCTCCATGGCAACCTTTTTAGCTCCATGCACAATTAAAGCTACAGTATCAGGAAGGAAAAAAATTGGAGTACTGGCTGGGATTCATTTTTTAGAAGGGGTCAGAGAAATTAAGTAGATTCTAATTAGTGCAGCTGAATTATAGGGGGGATGGAATAGATTTGAAAATGCTTCATATAAGCAGCCCTACATTTCTCCCCCATTAGAAAATGAAAATATGTATTTTGTGCAATTTGATGTCCTGACTTATCACTATCCTCTTTAGCTTTCTTTGACAACAGCTCTTTTGTGCCAGGCTTTCTCAAAAATCCCAATTAATTCCCCTTTAGGCTATATTTGTGGATAAAAAAAAAATCTGTTCAATCCATTAGCAATTAGATACAGACCAGATGGTCTGGAAAGTATTGGGACTCCCTCAGGATCCTGGAATGACCTCGTCTAGGGGTTCTGTGCTCCTTTTTCCTCTTCTGAAGACATTTCTGGGTTTTTTAGTTGTCAGTTTCTCTATAGAGAAAATCTATAAAGCTCAGTCTCCCTTCATCCTGAAGGAGATTGTGCAGATATTCTGAAAGTTTTAGGAAAAAAAAAAAGATTTAAAGGGTTAAAGACTGAACGATAAAGTTTAGCAGAACAAGAGTTTGCTATACGAAGAACAAATGATTGCTGAAGGATTTCATGACTTAATGACTTTTCAAGAGTATATAATGGCATTTGAAATAGCAAAGACCAGCTCCTTCACTCCTTTAAAAAATTATTAATGAAGAAAATAAGATACTGATGGGGCCTGAGCTTTCATGTTATTTCATGAAAGCAACAGCATGGAATACTTAGTTGAATTTAAGATGTTTCTGAGATTCCTGAGGATGGTAGCATATTACTGAGTGTTAGGATATTATCCCATGAAAGTCATAAACATGTATGTTATTTCCCTTAGAAATGCACAAGCATGGGCCTTGCTGAAATCAGAAGGATGGGAGAGATGACTTCCCGTGGACACTTCCAGTGCCAGCACCCTGCATTTTCACAAATATGAAATGTAGGTACCGTGGAACTGTTTCCCCATTCGCTTTAACCATAGTTAATAGCCTGTGTAAATGGCTGGGAGAAACAGAGGCGAGCCTGTGACCCAGCTCACTGGTGGGGAGATGCTGTCATTGCTTTAAGAAGATACTGTTATTATCCCCTTCTTTTTCATGGACAAATTGAAACAAGGAATAGTTAAATGTCTTTCCCGGGGCTGAAACCACCTTACATGACGTATGTTTCTCTCTATCCAGCATGCCTTCGGTTAACGACACTTACTTCATTCTTGTCTAGGTGTGGATGGGGCTGCCCCTATCCCTGGTCCAGCAACAGACGTGGACAAAGACAGGGTTCCAGCTCCTGGCCATTCAGGATGCACTCAGGAATGGACACAGGATGTAAGCTTTGTCAATGGAAATTGTTTATGTTCAGGGAAAGTGAAGATTTCTTTTTGTTTGTGGGGCAAATGTAAACTTGGAATTATTGGTGGTCATTTTTTCCATCTTGTGGGGAGAACTTGTCTTAAAATGATTATTAAAGCAAAGACAATATACCCCCTTATACATGAATAATTTTTGACACATTGATTTAACATTTAGAGACGTCGCAGCCTGGCTGAATTTTAACCAGGAGGTGGAGACAGAAGAGAAACCGTGTCTAATGGCACGTCTAATGAGCTCTGGCAGCTGGATCCTGACAAACTCCCCTGGATCCTTGTACCTTGTAAGCATGGGAAGTCTTCTTCTTTTTTTTTAATTAATAATTTTACTTTTTATATTATCATGTAGTCAAGTTGACTTTTTCATGTTCAGTTCTATGCATTTTAGCACTTGTGTAGATTCAAGTACCTACCACCATCATTAGGATGTGGAAAGAGTTCCTTCTGTGACCTCAAACAACTCTCTCATGCCATGACTCTGTAGCCACACCTCCCCATTCTCTTAACCCTTGGTTACCATTGATCTGCTTTCCTTGTCTATGGATTTATCTTTTTGAGAAGATCATATAAATGGAGTCACATGGTATACAGCCTTTTGAAATTGGCTTCTTTCCCTCTGTGTAACGTATTTGAGATTCACCCAAATTGCGGCGTGGATCAATAGCCTGTTCCTTTCTGTGGCGGAGTAGCAGTCCGCTGCTTGGGTGGATCACAATTTATCCATCTACTCATCGAAAAACTTTGGGCTGTTTCCAGTTTGGGAGAGATGGCTAGATAAGCATTTGTGTACAGGTTTGTGTGTGTGTGTGTGTGTGAACATAGCTTTCATTCCTCCAAAGAGCGGGAGTTGCTGAATCGTATGGTAAGTATATGTTCAACCTTATTAAGAACTGTCGAAGTGTTTTTTGCATTTTCACTGCCAACGGCAAACCATGAGAGTTCCAGTTGCTCTGCGTCTTTTTCAGCACTTGATGTCATCAGTATCTTTCATTTTAGTCTGCAGCTGAATCCCACTGTGGTTTAGGTTTGCATTTCACTTACGGCTAATGGTGTTGAACATGTTAAAAATGTGCTGATTTGACATTTTTATAGCCTCCTCTTTGGTGACTGTCCAGACGTTTGCCAATTTTTGAAATTAGTTTCTTTTCTTAGTGTTGGGCGTTGACGGTTCTTTACATGTTCTGGATCCACGACTTGCATTTTCTCTCAGTTTTTAGCTTGTCTTTTCATTCTTTCAGGAGTTTTCTTTTACAGAGCAAAAGCTTTTAATTCTGTCCCATGTGTCATTTTTTAAATTAAAAATTGTGTTTTGGTGTCATGTCTAAGAATTTTTTGCCTAAACTAGGTCAGGAAACTTTTCTCTTCTGTTCCCTTCTAAGCCCCTGAGGTGATTCTAACACTAAGTTAAGTTCGAGAAGCGCTACCACCTCACCCAGGAACCATATAGTCCACAGAAGTTAATGAAAAGCCCTGGCTTGAGACTAACCTGCAGCCGTTGCTGGATTCAGGCAGAAACAAGTACATCTGGTCAATTTGCCAAACAGAACCTTTGGAGATTTAATTGTATAAAGGACTGAGAAACTTCCTAGCAAAACTCATGCTGGAAGACAAAAATGCCAGGCACCCACACCCAATACCTGAGCTTTGCATTCGGGTGGGGAAGTGTTTCTTCGTGTAACATTGTGATGCTCTGCATTGTCTCCAACTGAGTCCCTGTTTGAATTCTAGGAGATGACTGTAAGTCAGAAGTAAAAGAAACATTTCACTCTAATAATCTATTTGCCCAGTGCATCACCAGGATCACTCAGTGGAATCGGTGATACTGTTTAGCTAAGAGGGTGACACAGTGCTTCCCAGGAAAACCAGCAGCAGTGGGGCACCACGGAAGGGGCAGGGATTGGGGAAGGCAGTGCAGAGTGGGCATGGCAAGGCTGTCTATTTGGAACATGACACCCAGTGGAAAGAGGTAACACCTGGAGTATTTTTAATGCTTGGATTTACATTTTTAATTAAGTCATAACACAACATAACATAAATAAAAAGTGTATACTCTTAAATGAAAAGCCTGATAAAGTTGTGGACATATATATGTGTGTATATATGTATATATCCCCATGCAATCATGATTTAGATCAAGATACAAATCAAGTTGTATCTGGCTCAGCTCAGTCTATCCTCCATGTGCAGGAGTAAATAATATTCTGACTCCTGTCATCATTGATGTGTTTTGCCTGTTCTCAAAGTTCACACAGTAAAGGGAATTATACAACATATACTCTTTTACAGCTGGCCTTTGCAGTCAACATAATGTCGACGAGATTCATTCACATTATTTCATGTATTTTAGTTCACTCATTTTTTTCTGTTGGGTACTGTTGGGTAAAATTCCATTATATGAACACATCCCAGTTTACTTACCCATTCTTCTATTGATGGGCTTTTTGGGAGTTTCCAGTTTTAAACTATTATGAATAAGGTTGCTTGCAACATTCTTGTTTTATTGTCTCTCTGTGTGTATGTGTGTATGGACTTAACATCTCTTAAGTATATACTCAGGAGTTAAACTGTTGGGTCAAAGAAGGTGTTTATGTTTAGATTTGGCAAAAACAACTAATATCTCAAAGCAGTTACATCATTTTATATTGACACGGATAGGAGTATCACATTTTAATCATTTTTGCATGTCTACCATGAGTGATGGTACTGATCGCCTTTTCACAGACTTATTGATTATCTAGATCTCCTTTCTTCCCGAATGCCTGTGAAAGTTATTTGTAACTTTAAAATTTGCATTGTTGGTCTTTTGCTTGTTGATTTGAGGGCCTCTTTATATATTCTGAACATTTGTCAGACGTACATGTTGCAAATATCTTCTTCCATTCTGTGGTATAATGTTTCCCCTTAATGGTGGTTTTGACGAATGAAAAAAGTTTTATCTTTTATGGTTAAGTGCATGATCCATCTCAAGTTAATTTTGAAGTGTGGTATATGAATTAAAGATCAAAGTTGATTTCTAACTCATAGAAATATCCAGTTGGTCCAGCACTACTTATCAGTAAGAACACCCTTTTCTCCAATTGAAGGTGTTGATGTTTTAGTTTTATATCAGGTGGCCAGATATATATGAGTCTACAGCTGGGTCTTCTCTCTCCTGTTCCATTAGTCTCTTGGTCCAGTCTTACTTCTATACTATACTGTCTTATTAGCTGCATCTTTAATTATTGGTAGTCTCCCAATTTAATTTTACTCCTTTAAGATTGTATTTTTAAAAAAAAATCCATTGCTGTTTTGTGTAGATTTCAGAATAAATCAACTTATCCATCTACCCAAAAAATCCACGAATTTTTATTGGGATTTTATTAGCAGGTATCTCAGTCATGAGCATGATATGTCTGTCCATTTATTTGGCCCTTCTCTGGCAGTATTTCGGGATTTTCAGTGTATAGATCTTGCTGCACTAGCCCTCCGCAGACGGAGAGCACACTAATGAACTGAGCCAGAGAAGGACTTCAGGGCAGGGAGGAGACCAGCAGTCAGTGAGGGATCAGTGAACTCCAGGAAAACTAGCATCACCTAGGAATTCAGTTTCCTTCTTCTCAAGCTCCACTTACATTAACAATACATTTTTTCTAATTGAAAATAATTTTATGCCAGCCAGCATAATAATCCCCTTTACTTAGAGTAACTGTAGATGTTAACCACACCTACAAAGTACCCTCACAGCAACACCTAGATTCGTGCTTGATTAAATCACCAGCTACCATGCCCCAGCCAAGCTGACAAAGAAAACCAGCCGGCATGCCAAGAATTCCAATAGCCGCCAGAAGCTGGAATAAACAAGGAATGGACTCTCCTCTTGGTCCCCTGGAGGTAGCAGCTCTGCTGACACTGTGATTTTATACTTCTAGCCTCCAAAACTGTGAGAGAATACATTTCTGTTGTTTTAAGCCACCAAGTTTGTAGCAATTTGCTAGAGTGGCCATAAGAAACTAATCAGAGGCTTTGGAGCTGTAGATTTGGGAATCATGGGCAAAATGGAAGAAGGAAGAAGAATGAAATGGAAGATGTGGTATTACAGAAATGCAAGAGAAAAAATATTTCAAGAAGTGGTCTATACTATGAAATGCAAAAGGAAAATCTTGTGAGACTTGAGGAATCCCCAGGAGAAAGTGTGGGGATGGTCCCAGGAGAGTGGATAAAAAAAAGACTTGCGGCAGAAGGGGATCCATCTTGGAAAAGAAAAAGGGGTTGGGCTGGAGAAGGATGCAGGCAAGCATCGGTGGAGGGATGAAGTTTTACAAGCAAAAAGGAGTGAACTCCTCTTGGGAGAGAAGGGACCATGCTCACCAGGAGTCGGCTAAGTCTCACGAGAAAAGGAGCAAATCTCTTGAGAGTTGCGGGACCCCTTGTGAGACAATGAGGGGATTAACAAAATGTAAGAGAAAGATGAAACAAGGTAAAGACTAAGGATTTTCATGAGATTTAAGAGCAAAGACAGCAGTGAGACTTTAAAAAAAAAAACAGCTTTAAAGACAAAAAGCAGATTTTAACATGCAGAGCGATTACTGGTTAAATGAGGGCTTAACAGATAGTAATTCTAGATCTCTCTCTCTCTTCCCAAATGCTTGATTTTGGAAAGGAGGAAGGGAGTAATGCTGTAGTTAAAGAGATGTGCAGGGTTACTATGTTTGCTCCCTTGTTAAAGACAGAAAAGACTAGCAAGTGTTTAAATCCTCTTCAACCACTGAAATAGCAAAGAAAAAAAGTAACATAAATAAAAGGAGATACTGATAAAACACAGCCCTTGAGGAAACAGGCAGGTTCATAATACAAAACTTTACGCAAGAGAAATAGTACCTCTTCCGTTGTAAACACAAGCATCAGGGAAGAGTGAGTACAGATAAATTGAATAGGGGTTACAAATGGTAGTCACTGTATACAGAAATAGATTTTTTTTAAAGTTTCTTCTGCATAGCATAGGGAACTATATTCAGTATTTTGTATAATGAAAAAGAATATGAAAACAAATATACGTATGTATATGCATGCCTGGGATGTTGTGCTGTACACCAGAAATTGACACATTGTAACTGACTGTACTTCAATTAAAAAAAAAAATCGAATAGGTGAATTAAGGAAGCTGCAGAAGATCTTGTGTGATGGGCTCTGTTCTCCCTGCAAGTTGAAGGTGAGGTTATTTACTAAGAGTGAAGGGTGAAGCCTGGAGGTTTAATTAGAAGGTTTTGAAATGAAATAATAATGTTTTTGAAATAGCCAATCTGGACAATGGGAGAGAAAGCTAGTTAGGAGAAAAAAATAGAATATTTCTGCACAAAGCTGAATATGCATTTTTGTGTGAAAACTGTTAATTTATAGTGGCACCAATCTGCACATAATAAAGGTTCCTGCCACAGTGCTCAGATTCCAGAAGAAAGAAAAAGAGGACATTTGGATTGATCTAGTGCTCGCATCTGATCAGTCAGGGACAATGGGAGGATAAATTAGGAGAAGGACAATAGCAAAGGAATAGTTGAAATAATGGATGTATTATTTCTAGGCTCAATAGGGTATTGTTTTTTTCCCATTGGTTTTTTTAGCCCTGTACTCCAGCACCTAATTGTAACAAAGGAGACACCATGTTGTCCAAGGAAGAAACGCAGTCATTAAAAGAGAACTTCCAAGAGGAAGCAAAGGGCAGGAAGAAATGGGGTGGGCTCGGGTGGAAATCGAGATAAGGGCCAGAGCAGAGTGGCAGGTATGATGGTATTGGATTCTGGGCGTGGCTATACCACTCACTTCATTGAATTTAAAAATTTAAAACGATTATACATGAATGCTTTTCTTGGGATATTTCTGAAGACTCGGAGTGGGAAGGGCAGAGGGAAGTGAGGACAAAGGAATCCAACAACGTGTGAAGGCGTCCCCAGAACAGACCTGCTGTGATCCCCCAGGGTTGCCAAATAAAGCACAGGATGCCCAGGTAAGTTTGAATTCAGATAAATAACGATTAAACTTTCTACATAAATATATCTCAAATATCTCATAGGATATAATTACAACCAAAAAAAGTACTCGTTCTTTATCTGAAATTCAAATGTAACCGAGTGTCCTGTAGTTTTATTTGCTAAATCTGGCAACCCTATCGCTCCTCCCGAATAGAAATGCTTTACAGTTTTGCCAAGGAGTCAAAATACAGCAACATTGCCCCTGGGAGAGATTAAAGTGCCAGATTTTTAAGAAAAAAAAATAGTGCATTTATGCCAGTGCCATGAAGTTTCTTTTGAAGGAGTATTCAAACAAGATTAGATCATGAATGTGTCTGTGTGTGTGTTCTATTTAGAATTAATTCTTCTTTGTTTTTTTCTACAAAAGAAATTGTATTCAGTAGTATATCCTAGAAATAAATCTGATGCTTATTCAAGTGTGACTGGATTGAAGCTGTTTCCAGATTGTGACTGCTTCCCTTCATCCCGGAGATAACAAAATGAAATCTGTCTAAGTCGTGAATGAGTGAGTTCAGTCAGCACATTGCATGGTATTCCGTGAAAACCCGCCCTAAGAAAAAATGTTGGCTGTCTGGAACTGAAGACAAAGAGAAAAGGCCTGATGAGATCTTTTAAATTGAAGTCACTAAAGATGACACAGTAGAAATGAACACATACAGAGTCATGACTCCATGTCAGAGGTTGTCCTAAGTGCCTCGTGTGTATTAGTGGAAGGGCAAGTATTAAAAGTATAAATCAATAACCAAACACAAAATTATGAGTTCTACCACTAGCTGTGCAGATAAACAGAGTGCAAAGAATGACAGTAAGGCCGAGTTTAGATTGCAGGACGTGGTCAGAGGGGGCTTACAGTTTTGTCTGATCCATCTTTGCAGTAAGAGGTTTCTTAAAAACTCTGGCTGGAATGTCTCTTGTTGACATATAACCTAGTTACGGTCTCTGTGCGTGACACTCCTAGTGTGGGCTTCACTCTTAAAATTACCTTCAAATCTTGTGTGTGTCGTAAGTATGACTTGGCCATTTTAACGTTCTACCCCTTTCTCACGGATCAAATGAATGTGAACGTATAGCCCATCACTAGACTTAATTAGTGAGATGAGGCGAAAGACAGTTGATCACACATACGTACATTAGTGAACGTCTTCTAATTTAAAACAGTATCTGGATCTTACTCTAAACCTGTGTGTAGAAATCACCCTGCTAGATATCTTTCCTTTCTGCCTTCTGGTGGAGAGAGAAGCTCTCCCCGGGAAAGGCTGGGCCCATATGGAAATGTCAAGCCTGGACAGGTGTTTTATTCCCTTCACTTTGTGTTTGACAAGAAAAACAACATGGAAAGGAGGCTAATATTGTGGACAAAAAGCAATAAGGCGAACCCAAGGAATAAGAGAACGGTGTAAATTTGGGGCTGATGGAGCTGCTGTGATGAAACTTTCAAAAAATTTTTGGAAGCATTTTCATAATATCATCATCATCATCATCATCATCATCATCATCATCATCATCATCATCATCATCATCATCTTTCATTTCTTACATACTTGCACTGTGTCTGGCCCAGGGCTTCACAAAGACTATCTCACTCAAGTTTCTTGACAACCTCATGAGATCAGAATTATTGTCCTTACTTTACAAATACAGAACTGAGACTCAGAGAGGGAGTGATGTGCCCAGTGTCACACAGCTCATCAAATGGAAGATCCAGGCTTTAAATCTATGTCTCTCTGACTCCGCGGCCTCTTTTCTTACACTGCAAACCTCCTTACTGAAGGAAAACCGTTCACAATTTTCCTAGGCTTTCATGGCAATGTGGAAACTAGTTTTCTCCTGAGCCTAGGGGATGTGGGACAGGTCATTAAATGTGCAAATTGATAAATGTTAAAATCAATGAATTCTGAGTGGCTATTTCACTGATGGCGTCTTATAAGGTGCTATATTTAGTATTTGCATAGCATTATGCCATGCCATGCTTCGGGATAAAACAAACATATTCCCATGAAACATATTTATTGAACACTCCAGAGGCGAATGAAACTCTAAACTATTCTTCACACTTCCATTGATTTCCAGAGGAGCATGAGTATGCTTTCCCTTTCCAGCCCTCTCTAGTTTATTCTGGCATAAACAGGTTAGGATATGAGGTAAGACTACATAACAACGGGAGTAATTTAATATGAAGTGTTCAGAGAGTCCTTGATGAATATTTTAAGTCATAAGAAAGAACAACATCTGCTCCCACATGTTTGGCTGTGCAGATCCTTTGGAGATGCTGAGAAAGGGCAGCTTCATGGAAAATTTAGCCGAGGTCTTTATGAACCTACGGCAAATCTTCACATCCAAAATATTTTATGCGCTTTCCCAGGTATATTCGTTGTCGATCGCTGTGTAACAAATGACCTCCAAAATCTCCTAAAACAACACGTGTCTCATAGTTTCTGTGGGTCAGGAGGCTGGGCCTGGCTGGTGGGGCTCTCTGGCTCAGGGTCTCACCATGTGGCAATCAGGGCATAAGCCAGGGCCACAGTCAGCTCAAGGCCTGACCTGGACGGAACTGCTTTCAAGCTCAGTTGCAGGACTGTTGGCGAGCTTTGGGGCTTTGGATGGTCCACTTCCAAGCTCACTCACGTGGCTATTGGCAGGCCCGACACCCCCACTGGCTTTTGGAAGGAGACATCATTTTCTTCCCACATGGTCTTCTCCACAACAGGACAGCTTGCTTCTCCCAAAGCAGTCTCCACGCCAGGGAGAGTGAGGGATGGCAAGCAAGATGGAAATTATAGTCTTTTTGTGACCTAATGTTGGGAGTGACATCCCATCACTTTTGCACTATTCTGTTTGCTTAAAATTAAGTCACTAGGTCCAGCCCACACTCACAGGGAGACAGTTATATAAGGCCGTGAACACCACGAGGCAGACGTCATTGGGAGTCTTTTTAGAAGCTGCCAACCACGCAAACTAACACTCACTAGATCGTAAGACAAACATTGTTATCATTGTTACAGCCATGCAACAGCATTCACAACTTCTACTTTCATAGTCATTTACATTTTTCAGAGTATTGTAGAAAAAGCTTACCACACCAAAGTCTGATGATATTTTATCAGCAGATAAAATGGGCTTGTGTACAATTCATTCAGTGGAATAGACTGAGATCTATAAATCTGGCCAGTGCTTATGTCTTGTGAGTAAGAGTGGGAAGGAAAATAATAGTGAATCCATCTTGATACGATGCTACGAAGTGCTGGTGTTCTTGTACATAACTTTGCAGCCTAGTTGATGTAACTGAAAAGTCCAAAGTCTATGGCCTTCGGGCTGAAGTTAACTTAACCTCAAGGTGGTCAAACCAATGACCTTGGCCTCATTAACCTTAATCAACTGAGCGCTTCATCCTAATATTAACCATGCCTGAGTCCATCACGATTGTATGGCTTCCAGGTCAATGGCCACTAATGTCAAGGGTTGAAAAACATGGAAACAAATTAAGAACAGTTTATAATGATTTTTCCCTTCAGTAACATACTTCCTAAACCTATTGTATTAAAGTTATCAGGGGTCTGCTGAACACCTAAATTCTAAATGTCTGATAAGTGAAACTCACCATTCAAAGTTGTATCTTTCAACTTCAGGATGAACCCGCTGGTTTCTAACTAAGAGTATAAGGACTATTGACACTGATAAAGGGGCTTGGCTGAGGCTCCCAGGGACAGCACGGCTCCAGAGGTTTTTAAAAGCCCTGCCTGATGGACAGGTAAGCCTGCCTGTTAAAGAGGTGTGCTGTACAGGAGCATGAGCAAAGGTTTTAATGATGAATTCTAGCTCTTTCATTTGCTTACCATGGGAATGTGCCTCCCAGACGCCCTGCTACAGGACGCACACCAGGCTGCTACGCGCTGAAACCCGTGGCTGTGTTTGCATCCAGGCCGTGCTCCCATGGGCTACCCCATCCAATGAACAAACGGGATCAGGTACCAGGTCTTGTTTCTGGGAAACAGGGACTGTTTGCTGGCAAACTTGGGCTTGAATCCTCCCCAGCAGACTTGCTGAATCGTCCTCAGACTGCTTGGCAATCTTGGATGCTTCCACCCAGCCTTTTCTCCTCTGTCTTCTCTCAGGATCATACTCTCATTGCTGTCTGCCTGTTCCCCACCTTTGCTAGCTCCCTTCTGTATTAACCACGTGTGTTTTTTTATTTCCTGTATTCTTATGTTTTGACATCTGGGGCTTTGCTGAGCCTGGAAGGGAGGACCCTCCCAGGGTTAGCAGATTCCACGAGATGGTAACACTTGCCCCCAAGCATGCCGTTCTTTCAAATGCAAACCAACCAACCCAAAGCCCATATATCCAGCCACCTCTATATTGGGCTCTTACCCCATAGGCCACAATTCACTCGCCCTAATCATCCCAAGGCCAAGGTACCAGGCAACTAGAGACAGTCTCTAGGCCCCAGAGCTGCTGAAATTATTCAAACTAGCCAACCCTAAACCTGTCTACCTTGCCTCTGTCTATTCCTTCCCACAGACACTGCAATAAAGGCTTTTGCCAACATCTTCCTCCACTCCTTTTGTGTCCTGACCAACCCTGGTGCTCACTGTGTGATGTGACATGCCTCCTCTTTCCAGGGAATTGTAAGTATTATTTCCACGTCTGTGTGTCTTACCACACCTGATTAAAACAGATCCCAAGTATTCTCTTTTTCAAAATCATAGTCGGTTTACGATGTGTCAGTTTCTGGTGTATGGCATCATGTTTCAGTCATACATTTACACGTATACTCCTTTTCATATTCTTTTTCATTATAGGTTACTACAAGATATTGAATATAGTTCCCTGTGCTATGCAGTAGAAACTTGTTATTTCTTTTACATATAGTACTTAGTATCTGCAAATCTCAAATTCCTAATTGATCCCTTCCCACCCCCTTTCTCCCCTGGAAGCCAAGTATTCTTAAAACACTTTCCTATTTCCTTTCAGACAGGCATCTCCCTAATTACATCCTTGCGTATTTAATTCCTTCTTGGCTTCTCTGAGGATCTAGATTAACTCACACTGCCTGCTAAAAATGGTATTTTAAAAATACTATTGAAGATGGAGACGTCATGTGTCTCCAGGACAGGGTGACAACTCCATCTTGCCTTATCTTCAGATTGTTCCAGAAGAAGAAATCTATATTTTTAAAATATTTTTTCAAACTTATCAAAAATGCTGTGAAGATCAAATAAAATATCGAAGGGCTGGATTTCTTTCATGGAGTGAAAGAAAAGGGCAGAGTAAGAGTGTGGAATTCCATGCAGAGGGGGAGTTTCTGGCACGGGAGGGCAGCAGTGGTCATTTGAGAGCACCTTTCAGTATGTCTACGGGTGAGAGTTGTCGGTGGGCAGGAGAGGCTGGAGAGTTCAGCAGAGCCCAGATTAAGGAAGGCTTTGTCAGCCATTTACGGAGTAGTGACCTTTAAGGGTTTTAAGCAGTGGAATTAGAGAGCTGATTTGCCCTTCAGAAAGAGCCTTTCGGCTGCAATATGGAGAAAAAACTCGAGTGTGTCATAACTACTAAATTGGAGACCATTATTTGCATCTCTTCAGAGGTATCATTTTCTGTGACAATATGACAATGAAATGTGCTTTGTGGACCATGAACAACAAAATGGAGTCGCTTATGTCAAAGGGAGCTAAAATGGAGCCAGGAGGCCATTCAGGAAGTAGAACTTACATATGTCCGTACCCCGATGCAACATAAACTTCTGACCTGGCCAATGATGGGCCACCTGGAACTTATTGAAGATGGGAAAATGCAGCTCAGCCACCAGTCTGCTGCTGACAGGTATCTGAATGCCTGCCAGCATCAATCATAGTTCAGCAAAACAACCTAGGGAACTTCTCTGGAATGTCTTTGTCTGTTGTCTTTATAAACCTTTACCATTTTACTTCCCTCGGGGCACATTTGAGTTGCTGCTTGAATCTGTACCTCCCAAATTGCAATTCCTAAGACCCCAGATAAACCCTTCTTATTTGTAGCCTTCTGTGTTGCTTGGGTGACAGGTTCAACCTAAACCCTTGGGCTATCTCAACTTCCACCCTCCTCTCCCGAACTCAGTCCCCACCTCCAACCTGGAAGTTAACTGGAAAATAACCCCGAGAGTAGTGAAGACAGCCCACCACAGGAGAGAGAACACACACACACTCACACACAAACACACACACGGGCTCTGTATTAGTCATTAATCCCTCCAAAACTTTTATATGTCAACTCAGCATCTTAAAATAACAACAGATATCATTATCTCACAGGTATTATGCGTAAGGAATTTGGGACAGAGCTTAGCTGAGTGATTCTGGTTCAGTGGTTCTGCAAAAGGTTGCAGTCATGATGTTGGTGGGGGGGGGGTGCAGTTATCGGAAGTTTTAACTGGGGCTGAAAAAACCACTTCCCAGATGACTCATGTAGCTATTGGCGTGAATTGGAACTGAAGCCTCAGTTCCCCCCATGTGGACGTCCTCAAGGACTGCTGGAGTGGCTTCATGACATGCGGCTGAAACTGAATATCACCCCAGCCTTGAGATGCCTGCCCATTACTGTTAAAACCTTCATGGTTTTAGGGTGTACCCAGAGGAAAGAAGCATAAGTTCGGAGAGGGAGATCTGATTGGTTTGAACTGAGTTAATCATTCCAAATTTGGCCAACACATCATTGTTTTTGTTTAAACTTACATGCAATCATCTGAATAGAGTTACTTACCAGGAGACAGTCTGGGAGCTCAGAGTCTAAAGTCACAATCAGTTCTAGAATAAACTTCTATTTTATAGAAGTGAGTTAGCTGTCATGAATGGTGAAATAGACACATGACAGAAAGGTGCTGGGGGTGTGGATTAGTTACATCTTATCCTTGGTCCCAAAGATTCTAGGGGGACAGTTTTGATTTGATGAATTACCCTAAGATTGTCAAGGGATCTGGTGGGCCGGTGCGCAGGGCAGTAAGAGAATTTACCAAAAACAAAGAGTGAAAATAGAAAAGGAGTTTATAAGGTACACTGTCACAAACAACAGCAGGCCACACAGACAAGGGGTGCCTGTGTGAGCCCCAATGGTGAAAGCTTAGAGCCTTCAGTGGGAAAGTGATGGTGAACACAGAGGGCTGCCTGATCAGCTTGTGCACAAGTTTTTGATTGGTTGTGGGCTGGTGAGAAAGTTAGAGTCCATGAAGGGGCAGTGGGATTTATGACTCCTACATGGAGAAGTCATGACTTGAAACAAACCAGCCTGAATGACTGTGAGGCCAGGCCTTACCTAGGGCTATTGGTGTATTACACCTGGGGGAACATACGGGAGGAGGTAGGCAGTCTCATATGCTGGAGGAATATCGGGGGAGGGCTCTGTTAGGTCACGATTCAGGGTTGTTTGTTGGGCTAAAGCAATTACATGATGAGAAAGGAATGCTCTTTGTGTTTTCTGGTCTATGTCTTCGCGACATGAGTGATCTGGGGGCACGCAGACATCCTGTGACTGGAGCCCTTGTGGCTCTCTATGAGGCCTCTTACTTGTCCTCGAACCCCACAAATGCCATCTCATTTAAGAAGACAACACTACTATAGTATAATGGGACTATTATTCATACATCTATTTGGGGAACCAAGGATGTTCCAAAATGTTATATTGGTACAAATACACATGAATTCTTAAAGATCCAAGTGAAAAGAACCCAAAGGAACTAAATAATAATCTGAGTGTCATTTAACTTAAGACATTTAGCTAAATAATATTTGATAAATATTCTTTACACTATCAGGAATTCTTAAGTATATTATGCTTCCTTGCTTTAAGTCAGGACAACGGATAAACAATGTAACATATTGAATATAGCTCACAGTGAGACTCTGACTGAGTTCAAAACTAATCTCATGTCTGCATTAGTAAAGCATATGAAAGATTAATGACGAATTAATAATTTAACATTATAAGTGAGCTTAACTGCTAGGATGATTTTCCCCCCCAAACAGGCAGCTTACTATATAAGACATTTGAAAGCATGAAACAAACAAATTATCATTTTTCAACCAAGCCACTCACATTAAGCAAAATAGAATTGTGCATCTTTTTAGCATAAAACCAGGACAAAAGGACATGCTAACATTTTTAAGATACATATAAATTTAATTGATTAAAATCTAAATAAAAAATAAAGTACAGGTAATGAAGAATATAATTTCTCAGTGAAGACTGACCAAGAAATCAAATAAGCATTTTTAACTATGTTTTCTGCATCAACTGAAAATTAACAACATCCATGTTAAATTGCTGCTTTTTTTTTTCAGTTTTGCAAAAGTTCTTCATATGTAACTGAGAAAATGTTTATAATATTCACCAAAGCAAAAATTGTGCTGGACAAAGTTAAACAGGCAAGGAAGACTATATCCAGACCTACTGCAATTGAGGAGAGAAGTCAGAACTCAGTCTGAGCTCAACTCCACTAAAACAAAGGTCTGGAGAGGTTTTAAGAGCTGGAAGGGGAATTGTAGGCCATCTGTGTCTGCTAATTATCTTCACCTACAGGAGGAGTAAACTTGCTCTGATCTTCATGACTGAAGGTAGTTGTGCAGCTTGGTGCAAGGTACCTGCTAAGGTTAGGCTCCCACCCCTGGAAGCAATGGGAGATGGGGGTGCTCTCTTCTTTGATAATTGCATTTCAAAGGCCTGACTCTCAGGTCTAAGAGGAGGAAGTCTTAGGAAGCAAAACTGGCAAAAGACTTTTAAAATTTCACATCTCAAAGGGGAAGAGAAAGAATTTACATGTTTTCTAAAGTAACTTAGTAAAACTCTGAGAAAAGAGAGGTCCGGGGCCTCAGGTCAGGAAGAAGCCTTTTCAAGGTTGAGTCAAGCTTTGGGGAAAGTTCAGGCTGTTTCGATCTTAACAAATTTAGAGTCACATATGTGTATTTGAGCTAATCTGTTGGCCTTCCACCAATGGGAGACTCTACTTTTGTCCCAGATTTCAAGTCCTTTTCTTTTATTCCAACTGACAGTTCAACCGAGGCAGCTGCAGGGATGAGGAACAAATGCCACGCACAGGGACTCATGATTGCACCTTGACATTTATTAGCATAATCTAATAGGAGAGAACCTCTTCTGATCTAAGAACTTGCAACAAAGTGGTGCCTCCTCTCAATGATCTGCTACAGTGTTTACACCCCTCACAGGCAAGACTTTCTTTCATAAATCTAATTAAAATTCTTCACCTCCTATTTTAATGTTCTTCAATCTGCCCTTGGAGATCTTGTCATCGTCTGTGCAAAGATGCTTTGTATAGATGAAGCATGAATTTCTCCCATTATACTCACTTCTTCAGGCTAATTTATTCCTGTCCTATCCTATGTCTTTTCTACAGTTGAATCATATTCGCGCTATCATAGGCTAGTAGAAATATTTGGGAGTCAGAGAAATACACTTTTAATCCCGGGTCCCCTACTTTTTCCTAGCTAGGAAGCCTTGGACATCATTTCAGAGTCCCAGTTTCCTCACTGTGAAGCAGAGCCAATAAAACCTGTTTTGAATGAGGAGGATTAAATGAGGCAATGTGTTGAGCACACAGGAGGCATCTACTATATACTAGTGCCCTTTACCTTCCTTCTTTTCTCAGCTGCCTACTTGATTTTCACCCAGCACACTGGTCACTGATTCTTCTCTATTGAGAAGAGAGAACATAGAATTCACCAATACACACAGCTTTTAAGCTACCATTTCACTGATCATAATGAACACATTAAAGTCATACATTATAACGTGAAGATTTGGAAATATCAGTGAATCCTTTAATTTATTGGAATAATGGGGTAACAATGGTGGTTGGATGAGATTGATTTCAAAGGGGTGTTAGGAAAAACATTTTTCATTCTGTCTGTCTTAAATACCAGTTAAATCAATTTCTTTAGGTTCATGAAAACTAAAAGGACTTGTAGATTCATTTCTACTTTCTGAATAAGAAAAATGTCACATATAAATGGTGAGGATATTTCCTTTGGTACAGAGATGTGGAGGAAGAAATCGGCTGATTTGTTATACCACGGATGCAAGAAAGACATGAGTTTTATTTAAAAGTCCCAAGCAAAAATAAAAACAAATTCTCTTTTAAAAACTGGTTTCTGTCCTCAAAAGACACATGAGAGTATTTCAATTAGCTGCTTAGTACCATGTTAACACAGGGTCAGAAATAAGCAATCAGCTGAGTAAAATTCAAATAAGCTTGTCCTTCCCAGAAAGCTAGAGAATAGATGTGTTTGCTAAATGTATTAGGTCCATAATAGAATACATTGCCAGGGGCTCTAACAAGTTTATTGAATTCATTTTAATGAATTAATTATCTTGAAAATTCCCATCTCAACTCCCTTGATATTCAGAGTCATGTCCTTTACATAAGGCAGGGTTAGACTGGGCATCTGGTTCTGGTACATTTTTTCTTCCAGTCATCATGGTTTTTATGGAGCATTTACCTGTGGAAATCCATGTTTCAGGCACTTTACTAATCACTGTAAGAGACAGAGAGATGGCAAAAACAAGGATGCTTTCTTAGGAAATTTAAAATCTACCTGGAGATGCAAAATGTGGAGAGTGACCTATAATAACAGGCATATTTTGCATTATTCTTTCTTGTCTGAGGATCATCAGATTATTGCTTCAGTGCCTGACAATGAATTTTTACTATCAGGTAAGCAATCAAATACAGAAGAAGACTAGGAATGTGTATGAAGACTACAAATTGCTAAAAAGTTCTCTTCAGTGATGTGAGAAGTCAAAGGTATCTTGATTAAAAGGTGCAGTTGGAATTGAGGAGAGAGAATTAGTATTTGAAAAGGAAGCAAATGCAAATAAATATTTGATGCACTTTACAAATGAATAAGAATGCAGGAGAGTCAGAGTCAGGAAATAACGTAGGAATATAAATACGTTTTCTGATGCCCAACCTAACGTAATTTGGAAATGGAATATTGTCTTTTAAATGAACTCGATATGTGATAGCACAAAGTCGTTAAGGCCCCAACCACTTGTACACTAACATGTATTTATTTCATAGTAGGAAATGTAAACCAGTTCAGAATGTAGACCTTCATGATGGCTGTCCCCTTCACATCAGCCACATCCCCCTTCCTGTTCAGGGAGGCTTTGCACAGCGCAATTTACATTGTAACTGCGACACAGATGTCATTCACCTTCATTCGATCTGTGGAAAATCAAGAACCGATAGTGGCAAGAGCCAAAGTAAAGCAGAGTGGGGGGGATGTAACTTGAGCCTGTCTTTATGATATACACACCTGCTATTACCAGTTGGTCTGGGTTAAATGCCTTTAACTGAGCCACCGATCTGGTAGTGCAGTGTTGCGTAACAGAGAATGTTATCTCTGAGCAGGGCTGCTATTTGCCTCATTTCAAACGACACTTAGGTTTATTCTCACAGATAGACCGAAAAAAAATAATAGAATTTGGTCAAATAAGTGGTGACTTAAAAACTGACTGGCTAAGACTCAACTGCTTCATTAAATTGAGTTTAAAAGAATCAGTTGGAAGACATACCACTTTTTGAAATGACAAAAAAAAAAGCAAACTTCTGATAATGATAGCTTCAGGCAGAATTCAAATCTAGTCCTTTTGAAATAAAAATATTAACTCACAATGCACATCCATCAAAAGCTAAAGTTGATAGAAAAGACTTTCCAAAGACGCACTAGCCTTGTCCCAATAAACCACACACACACACACACACACACACACACACACACACACACACACACACACAAACACACACACACACACACACACATCTCATTAACTATTATTTTTAAACTAAAAAGCTCTTTGAATATAGACAAGCCTCAGCATCTGACAGTATATAAGACTCAAAACAGCCCTCTTGGAGAGGTGCAGGCTGTGAAGGAGGACCTGCCCCTCCGCCCACTCCAGGACCCAGCACGGCTCTCCTGAGAGCTAGACTGGGAATGCAACGTCGCCCAGCCCCCACCCCCGCCAGGCACATGGCCCTCCTGAAACCTGAGGCTCAGTGTGTCCCTCCAGCACACCGCCACACACGCTCGGGTTGCCCTGAGTATTCCGGGCTGTCAGATCTTGTAAGAACAAATACAAATTAAAAATGAGGCTTAATTTTCCCTGTTGAAAACGGAGAGATTTCCATCCCCTCATTTTTCTTAGAGCGTTTATCTTAAAAGACGTATCATTGTACGCACCTTCTCATCTCTTTGAAATGTATAAAAATCCTTTTGAAGGCTAGAGGCTTCTTGCCAGCTTCATGACCCAGGATCACCTTTCTCAAGGACCTGGGAGTCCTCTCTTTGAAATATTAACATCACGGGAGATGACCCCCCTTTTCCCTGATTCTGTGGAAGGGTAGGGGTCTACCTTCAGGGGGTGCCTTGCTCAAAGTTTCAAACTACCTACAGTCATAAAACATGAGATTTGTTTTTCCTCTGGATAAACTTGATTAGCTAACACACCCCAATTACGAGGAGAATTTAGGATGAACTATATATAGCAAATTGTGCTATCAAGTCTTTTTATTTGAGAACCAGATACTGTTTATCTTGAAAATATGTATGTGATGCATGCATGGGGGAAGATTTCTTCCTGTCTTTGAAATCTCTTAGCAGATTGACTGTGATGTGTGTCACATTCCAGTTTAATAACTTATTCAGTAATAGAAGTGTTTTCTTTCTCTGCTATCTTTATGGAGAGGATTTCTGGATTGGAGGAAGGTTTTGGTTTTGATGACATTTCCCTAACACAGGTTGAGTCCAATCAACTGCCTAGGGAGTTGGAGTTTCAGTGGGGAACCCTCAGCCCCGATGACAGAGCTAAGATGTTTATTTACTCATCACTCGCCCCATCTTCCCCTTGCCTCAGTGTGAGGGAGATTTGGAGCAGTTCCTCTTGTCCTAAAGATGCACAAATATTCAGTGACCTCTGTGCTGCCTTTAGATGGCAGCCATGTTAGCCTCTTGCGTGTTAGCTTTTCCAGAGTTGGAAAAAAAATTTGAAGTAAAACTTTGCTGATGTTAAAAACATGTTTGAAAATATGATTTTTATTCTTGGTAACTCATAATATCCCAGATTTCTCAACAGAACAACAAATACAGCAGCAAGCACCAGCACCCCAACCAGTTTTGGATCTGTGACTCCGGTCAAATGTGGAGACAAATTTTCTCCCTTCTCCTTATTTCTTTTAATTGTATTTTTTAAAAAAACACATAATATGAGATCTCCTTAGAACAAATGTTTAAGAGTACAGTGCGATATTGTTAACCATATGCATATTGTTGTAAGCAGATCGCTGTAACTTTTTCATTCTGCATGACATAAACTCTACACCCAATAAATCATAACTGCCCATCTCCCCACCCCCCACCCCCAGCCCCTGGCCACCACCATTCTCCTCTCTGCTTCTGTGACTATGTTGGACACCTCATATAAGTGTAATCATGCAGTATGTGTCTCTCTGTGCCTGGCTAATTTCACTTAGCATAATGTCCTCAAGTTTCCTCCCTGCTGTAGCAATATGACAGGATTTTCTACTTTGTTAATGTATATACCACATTTTCTTTATCCATTCATCCATCAATGGACATTTAGTTTTTTTCCATTTCTTGGCTATTGCAAATAATGCTGCAATGAAAGTGGGAATGCAAACATCTCTCTGAGATCCTCTGTTCAGTTGTTTTCCTTGATATGTTCCCTGAATTGGGATTCTGAATCATATGGTAGTTCTATTTTTAATCTGTTTAACAACCTTCATACTGTTGTCCATGGTGGCTACACCATTCTACATTCCTAACAACAATGCACAGGGGTTTCAATTTCTCTCCATCCTTTCCAACACTTGTTATTTTCTATGATTTTGAAAATGGCTGCCCTTACAGGTGTGATGACTATCTGACCGTGGTTTTGATTTGCATTTCCCTGATGACGGGTAACGTTGAGCACCTCTTCATATATCCTGTGGCCACTTGTATGTCTTCTTTGAGAAATGTTTATTCAAGTCTTTTGCTCATTTTAAAATCAGGCTATTTGGTTTTTTGCTATTAAATTGTAAGAATTCCTTATTTTTTTTATATTAACCCCTTATCAGATATATGTGGTTTGCAAATATTTTCTCCCATCCTACAGGCTGCCTTTTAACTCTGTTGATTGTTTCTTTTCCTTCATGCAGAAGGTTTTTATTTCGTTATAGTCTCACTTGCCTATTTTTACTCTCGTTGCTTGTGTGAGCCAAGAAATTATTGCCAAGACCGATGTCATCAAGTTTTTCCTGTATGTTTTCTTCTAGTTTTATAATTTCAGGTCCTACCCTTAAATCTTTAATCCATTTTGGATTTATTTTGTGTATAGTGTAAGATGAGGGTCCAGTTTCACATTTTTGCATGCGGATATTCTCAACACCATTTGTTGAAAGGACCATCCTATCCCCGTTGTGTAGTTTTGGCATGCTTATCAGAGATCATTTGACTGTATATGCATGGATTTATTTCTGGGATCTCTATTCTATTTTATTTACACTGATATTATACCACTTTGATTACTCTAGCTTTGTAATATGTTTTGAAGTCAGCAAGCAAGAAACCTCTAGCTTTGCTCTTTTCTCTCAAAATTGTTCTGCTATTCAGGGTCCTTTGTGGTTTATGTTACAATTGTTTTTGTTTATTTCTGAAAAAAAATGCTGTTGGAATTTTTATAGAAATTGCATTGAATCTATAGATTGTTTTGGGTATAGTATGGACATTTAAATAATTGTCAAACCCATCCCAAAAAACTGAAAAGGAGGGAGTACTTTCAACCTCATTTTATGAGGCAAGCATTACCCAAAGCTGAAGGCACTACAAGAAAACAAACCTACAGGCCAATATCCTTGATGAAAATATATGTTAAAATCCCTAATAAAACACTAGCAAACAAGATTCAACAGCATTTTAAAAGGATCATGCACCCTGTCCAGTGAAATTTATCACAGGGATGCAAGGACATTTTCACATATGCAAGTCAATCAATGTGCTACACCACGGTAATAGAATGGAGGATAAAAAATGGTCATTTCAATAGATGCAGAAAAAAGCATTTGACAAAATTCAACACTATTTCATGACGAAAACATTCAACAAACTAGGAATAGAGGAAATTACCTCAACATAGTAAGAGCTATTTATGAAAAGCCTGTAGCTAATATCATACTCAACAGTGAAAAACTGAAAGTTTTTCCTCTGAGATCAGGAGCAAATCAAGGATGCTGACTCTCAACACTTCTATTCAACATAATATTGGAAGTCCCAGCTAGAGCAATTAGGCAAGAAAAGGAAATAATAACCATTCAAATCAGAGAAGAAATAAAATTATGTTTGTAAATGATATAACCCTAAAGATTCCCCACCAAAACCATTAGAACTAATAAATGGATTCAACAAAGTTGCAGGATGTAAAAGCAACATACAAAAATCAGTTGCATTTATATACCCTAACAACAAACTATCTTAAAAGGAAATTAAGCAAACAATCCATTTAAACAGCATCAAAAAGAGTAAAACATATAGGCATAAATTTAATCAAGGAGGAGAAAGATTTGTACAATAAAAACTGCAAAATATTGCTGAAAGAAATTAAAGAAGACACAAATAAGTGGAAAGAAACGTTCTCCCTTCTGTGTGGTACATGTTGGTACCTTATGTGTTGATTAACCCTGATCTTCAAATATACGTTTAGTGTGTGCAGCTCTGACCAGAGTCATCTACATGTTAATGGAATCACTTTGCAATTGTCAGTAAGCGAAAAAGCAGCCTCTGGACTGGAGGAAGCAGGTTGAGTGTGTGGCTTGATGCGGAACAGAGGCCCTAAAGAGGCACAGTGGGAAAAAGGGGTAAAGAAGAGACTGGGAAACACAGAGTCTGGGGGGAGTATTGAATCTTAGGAAAAGAAAGAACTGATAAAGTTTACCTTGCCCGTCCAATGAAATGCCTGCAGAAAAGTAAAAGTTTCAGGACACTCTAGACCAAGGATTTGAAGATAAAACTAGCCAGCTTAGAGGTATCAGGGGTAGGTTATGAGATTTCCCTATTGCTGGCACCAACTCAGAAAGGGTCCTGAGCAGGGTAAGAAGCAGTGACGGGTATTACCTAACAGAGTAAAGAAAATCAGCCTTACTTAGTGATACTAACTCCAGTGATGCTGTCAACCTAAAATTTGTCTACTTCCACGTAGTTTATGCACAAAGAATCTTAATTCAGTTGCAAAGTCACTTCTACGCACTATATAATTGTGCTGATTTTCAAAAGTCATTGGAAAGGAAAACTCAGGCCTTGTTCCTCAGATTTGAAGAGGCAAAGTGTTTTTAGTCCCTTGAATGATGCTTTTAGAAGAGACCAGGAGCAGAGGTGGACACTCTCTGTTTAAAAAAAGGTGTTTTCAGACACTTGCCACCATTGTCTATCACACCATATTTGTCTCCATAATTTTTATCCTTTTCGACAGGAATTTTGTTGTTAACCACTGAACTGAGTGTGTCGGGAAGAGAGTATGAAGGTCAGCCTCTCCTATTGCCAAGTCTGACAGGTAGGAACACTGCGTGAGAAAGGTAACGCAAGTGAATTTATTTCTCCTCCTGTTCCTTGCCGAATCTCTGAACAAGCAAACAAAACTGGTTCTGACTTTTTCGCTGCTCTTTCCAAAGACCTCCGAATGAAAAACCTGCTGGCAGG
Organism: Camelus dromedarius; assembly: GCF_036321535.1. Taxonomy (NCBI): domain Eukaryota; kingdom Metazoa; phylum Chordata; class Mammalia; order Artiodactyla; family Camelidae; genus Camelus; species Camelus dromedarius. The sequence continues at coordinate 7,485,858 of NC_087444.1, forward strand.
CTCAGCACCAGCGAGGATGGCGGCGGCACGGATGACACAAACAGTGTCAAATATTGGCTTCTCAAAATTGGAGGGTCAGTCTGACTTGGGAAGGATACCATATAATCAAACCAAGTTTGTTGTCTACATTTGTGGCAAATTGAAATCTATTCATGAAAGAACTTTCTAGTTGCTAAAAAACAGAATCTCTGATAAGCAGTTGGATTTCTTAAGACATATGTGTGTTGTAGATACTGTCTGACTTCCCAGTTTCTCCTAAGAAAGGCTTTAGGGAAAACACAAATGCCGTACTTGAAACTCTCCAGCTGAGCTTTATTCATCATTCTAGCTACCTGCGTGTTTCCAAAGTTCCAATTACAATGATTTATGGTCTAAAGAGACAGCTTTTGCAGTTAGCAACTCTTTAAAAAGCATCAGTGATGCTGAGCAAACAGGTATCTTATTTGGCACATGGGTTTAATAACTCTGATGGCATTTTTGGTAACACATCTATTGCTTCACAGAGAATTGACATGGAAGAAGCAGCATGTAGCACTCAATCGAAGAGCACGTAATGGTGATAATTACTTTATTTGTGCCAGTGCCCTGCATCTCTGTAGAATGAACCACATTTTTAGTCATGAGAAAGAGATAGTGATGTCCTTGAAGAGGACATCTGAGTAACAGTTTCATTATCCAGCTTAAAGCATCTTGTCCTCCTCAAATATTTTCCCACACTATCTCATTTAATTCTCAAACCAACGTTTTAAGAGAGATGAGCAATAGTGACCTCTATTTTACAGGTAAGAATAATAATAGCAGCTTACGCCTGCAGAGTGCTTTCTAATCTATGGAGTGCGTCCACTGTCCTTCCCAAGGACATCGGAGGTAAGTAGTGCGTGTCTTATTTTTTCAGATTTGCTGGTGAAGGCATCAGAGCTTAAAAAGTTGCTCACACAAGTGTTTGTCCTTGTCACTGCTCCTACAGGTGTTCTAGCATCTCCTCTGGGAATTCTCTGAAGGATGACAGAAATACCCACAATAGCTTAGATAACTTCAAATGTATTTGGAATTCTTTACTTTAGCAAACATCATCAAAACTCCAAGAAGTGTCCCAGTAAATCCATGGCCAGATTGATTAACCATTCCAAGTGTGAATGCCAAATCTGTTGGATGTCAATCCTTAGGCAAAATGCCTCTTGATATACAGCTATTGCTTCTCCAATCTCAATGTTCCATAAATACATAAATAGTACAAGAAAACTCTGCCTTTCCAGCAATCTTCACATAAAGGCTTGTCAATATCGAGGTCCGAGATTGGCTTAGGATTAGAGTTTACGTATATTTAATCAAAAATACATAATCTTCGATCTGTTCACTCTAGGAGTGATGATATTTGCTTCCTACAGAAAGTTGTGGTCAGTCAGTTGCTGGTCAGGCCATAGATGCATGTTGTGAATTTGCAGAGCACGTGTTGACACCCGCCCCACCAATCCGTCAGCCAGCAAGTCTTTGCTAAATTTCTACCATTTACCAGTTGCAGCGCCAAGCATATGAAAGATTTAAGTATGAATGAGACAGGATCCTTGAACCGTTGAGAGGACCAGGAGAGCCCATATGTGAAAAATCACCTAGCATTCCATAAATACTTATTAAGCTCCTATTACACACAGGCCCTGCTCTCACAGAATTTATAATCCCTAAATAAATAAAATGCTACCACTATTACTGGTAACTCTTGTTATGACCATACGATTATTCACTCATTTGTTTTTTTAATTGAAATACAGTCAGTTTACAATGTGTCAATTTCTGGTGTACAGCATAACATTTCAGTCATTTATTGATAATAGTGATATTTATGACAATAATCTAATTTATACACTAATATTCAGATTAATACTCTCTTTCATCAGTAGTAACAGAAAAAAAGTAATCAGAACTAACTAGTTAATAACAACCCACAAGATTCAATTCAGTCCTTTCAAAGCACTACCCTAGGCCTTGAGACTGTATCTAATGGCATTTTTTTAATTTCAAAAAGTGATATTTTGCTGTGGACCCTTGGATTAAATTCAGGCTTTTCATTGTTATTTTCAGAGTGTGTTGTGCTAGAGCTTGAGAATAGATTTCTTGAATCTTTTGGCTATTGTTTGGTTGCCAAATGTTTTTTTCCCCCTGCCATGAGCATGTATGCGCTTTGTCAGACAGGAGGGTGAGGGCGCCGAGGGGAGACTGGCGGCCCGAGGAGCGGGCGCGCAGGTCGGACGCGGGCTGCAGCGCAGCCTGGGGCAGAAGACGTGCGCGAGCCTGGAAGCAGGCGGGAGGGCCAAGGCCGCGGGCAGAAGGGAGCAGGACGTAAGTGTGAGAGCAGCACGGAAAGGTGAGAAGCGGTGCCGCTGTATTTCCTCCGCGCGACAGCCAGGCCCGGAAAGCGAGGCGCTTTGGACCCACTAATGACCGTGCCGCTGGGACTGCTTTCCCTGGCGACCTTTGCTCACCGACACAGACCTGGGCTCCGAGTCAGCCAGGCCCGTGCGTGTGCGGTCAAAGCTGAGGCCCGCACGGTCTCTGCGTTTCTGGCTGAGTTGTTAAGAGACTGGGATCAGGGTCCGTGGGCAGGCTGTGGGGCAGGCGGGCACGGGGAAGGGGAAGGGGAAGGGAGAGAGGACCGTACTTCATCAGTCAGCAGGCATTTTGAGACCAGGCCGATGCACTTTTTGTACACTTCTAGGTCCCCCAAAGTATTGACAAGCCTCTTTCATTCTTGTCTTCACTCAGTGACGGGAAAAAAAAAAATAGGGACATTTCAGTCACACTTCACATCACACCAAAGCCGGAAAGCTAAGTCATTGCGCTTCCAAGAGACCAAAACCTTCTAATAACTCAGCTGTCACCTCCCCCCCTCTCCCCCCCCCCCCTTTGGCCTTTGCAGCACGGATACCCGGGCTCTCCCCTCCCCCACCTCCTTGCTGTCTCATGATTGACACCCAGCCAAGCCCCGCCCCCTGCACTTAAGCTCTCTGATCTTTGCTACGCCTGCCCTGCTCTCATTTATGTCTTTCCCACATGGATCTGCATTCTGAATATGCATTTGACCCAATCTGACCTTGTTTGACATTTATATGTCCTGAATTCCTTGTGACTTCTCTATCTTTACTACTAATAAATAACCACCTGTCCACAAAACACCCCCCCACCCCCCACACCTCCCACAGCCCACATGCACACACTCACACATGCGCAGCCCAAGAGAAATCTCCAATTTTCAAATCCTGAGCTTGTGTTTATGCCATGAATGTCCTCTTTGCCATCTTGATCTGAATGTGACCCATTTGAAGAGCCGGCCAATTTTACAGCTCCGTTGAGTCACATTTTAAGCCTCATTACGGGGCCTAAAATGATTTGCATCGCCTCCTACTCTGAAATATAAGCTTTTTAAAAATAAAGTTCTGCTATAAATAGGACTGCTCTGAAATTACATGTGGCACATAATTAAGTGGTACACACTGAAGCACTCAGCTGTTTCATAATTCTCCAGGACCCGATGGAGCCGCACTGAAATTCAGAAAGCACACTGCCCTGACTCTGGGCATCATCAGCCCAGTGAGCGAGGCAGCCACAGCTTTAGTTCATCAGGATGTGGTATAAATAAGCAACGTTTGGAGCAGGGGACCCCACACCAAATGTGTTTTCTTTGTCCAACTCAGAAGCATCGAGACATCAGTACCTAGAATCCGGGCCGCCCCTCCTGGCGAGTCGGGCTCGACCTTTCCTCCCGCTGCCATTGCAGCCCGTGCGTGTGCTGATCAGCATCAGACAAATTTACAGCTCACGCGGGAAGCGGAACTTCCCCCTGGGCAGCAGATCTACGGACACGCGCGTGGGGTTTTCGGTCCTTGGCAGGCCTGACGCGCAGGGCTAGAGGAGCAAGTAACAGATAGAAGGAAAAGATGTCTGATGTCTCTTACCTGCGACTGCACCTACCGCTCCCCTGGCCTCTGCAGAGTGCCAACCAGAGTCACCTTAGCAGATGGCTAGTGTGGTGCCATCAATATTTAAAGGGGGAAGGGGATGGTAGGAGGGAGCGTGGGAAGCTTGAGAAGTCATTTTCATTTCTGAAAGAGGCCACGGAGTATCTCCTTTCCTTCTCTAATGACAAACTGCTTCTGAGCCTTGGGACTGAATGGCAAGGCCTAAAACCAGCCTTCTCTGGGCGACAATCGGCAAGAACAGGAATGCGAAAAGGAAAAGGACGGGACAAAGAGTAAAGGGAAAAAAGATAAAAAGGAGAACAGAGTGAGAAGAAGGGGAGGCAGAGGAGATGGGCACATGGCAAGAAAGAGAATAAAGCAAGAGAAAGAACGAAGAGGATGATCAAATGGAAACGCAGAACAGAAAGAAAATGGAATTAACCTGAGCATGATCACATGCTTGTTCAGGAGTTTTGGGCGAAGATTTCCCTGCTTTTCTAAGCAAGAGAAGAGACAACTATGAATGAGCATCTACCCCTGTGAACACTGCTGAGTGGGACAGCATCCTGGGAGGTGCTTTGACCTGCTTTGGCCAAGGAAAGAATTGTAGAAACATATCATCTAAGTGCTGAAAGTGTGAACAAAAAATATTGCAAACCATATCAGTAAACAAAGAATGCTGAAGTCATCAAGTCATCAGCGGCTGCCCCACCCCCAGTGAAGACAAGCCTGCAGCCCGGCCTCTGCAGCCACTCACAGTGGTGCCCTCTGAGGGGGCTCAGAATAAGAAACGACAAGATACTGGCCCTGGATGGCTAGGTGCTTGTCAAAGGAATGAATTCAATGAGCCCAAATGTTTGCTCCCTCCCATACATCGAAAAGCGCTAAATTCTTTAACTTGAGATGCCTGGTTTTCTTTAGTTAACAAGTAATCTTCTAATGTTCCAACTACCTGGTCTTTGTTGTAAAATTCCTATACATCCTAGCTCCTCCCCTGCCCCTTTGGAGCAGTCCCTCAGAGCCATCTGAGAGGCTGTCATCCCGGGCTCTGAGTGGTTCGAGTCCTCACTAATGTCTGCCAAATAAAACATAACTCTCAACTTTCAGGCTGTACATTTATTTCAGTCTACAAAAGGGAATTTAGAGGTCATTTCATTCAATATTCTATTTAATGTAAGATTGCTGTACAATTTTTCAGATAAGCAGCTCTCTGTCTTCTTACATATCTCTTAAGGTGAGGCGGTCATTACCAGAAAAGTTGTTTGTGTCCATTTTAGATAATGCTCAGATTTAGAAAGTTCTTCTTTCTTTTGAATGAAAAATTGTATCCAAAAATTGGAAAACAAAATTTGTCGCCCCAAAGTGTGTCTCTTTGACATGAGAATTAACCTAGGCTGATTATCTTTAAGAAACAAAAGATTCAGGGAGTTTTTCTTGTTGCCTCTTTAACTGCCTAAAAGAATTTAGATAAAGGGCCTGTTGCAGAAATTAAGCTATTACCAAAGATCTATGCAAAGAATGTGGGGGAGGTGTGGCAGGGAAAACTCAGCAGGGTCTGGAGATCAGAGTCCATTCTGTGCCCCATTGTCTCTGTATGGCTCAGGAAACATGTTCACCAAATATTTGCTTTTTCATCTGCATGTGAATTGATTTTCTCCCCTCTGAAGTCCCAAACTACTACCCCTACTCTCCTCTTCTATCTTTAGCTGAAGATGGTATTTAACCTGAGGTTTTCTGCTATTTTGGCAAGTTACTCAGTTCTCCTGGATCTCTCCCATACATACATATTATTAAACTTTTCTTTGATTTTCTTCTGTTAATCTGTCTCATATCAGTTTAATTCTTAGAACAGCCAGAAGAACCTAAAAAGCAGAAGAAAATGTCTTCCTCCTCAAAACTTCCAATGGTGGTACTTCCAGAGACACAGAGAAAAAAAATCGAAAAGTAAAAAAAAGGCAGGAAGGGAGGAATGGAGGGGGAAAGTATAATGGAAGATCACCTGATAACTACAAAGAATGTATGAAGAAAAAATGACTGAATACTAAAAAGTGATGGAAATTATGACTCTGAAGAAAAATGAAAATTAAAAATAAAAGGAGGTTATAAAAGACATCTACCATTCAGGGAGGAGAGATAGAAACAGAGAAGAATGTTTTGTCATCGAATTAATTTTATTTTCATATTCCTCTGATGACTTTTATATCTTTTCCAAAATGGAACTTTATTGTTCTGGAGAATAATGGTACCAGCTTTAATTGCCTTTTTGTGTTATAATTCTGAAAGTGTTATTTTTCTCTAATTTTCCAAACGCAGCCATAATCTCTACAATCCAGCTTTTGATTCAAGAATGATGAAGCTAAATTTGTGATTCTTCTGTCTAACATGGTCATTACACGGTTGGAGATACAGTAATTGCTTTTTTGTTTTTCAAGTGTTAGTGATTTTCTGTTCTATAAATAGCTGGATGTTCTCTAGTTGTTCATAAACAACTTTCATCTGGGATCCAAAATTATAATGGTTTTGGCTTGATATGTATTTATGAATTGCCAGCATCTGAAATCTACTTTACAAAGAGAGGTTTTCTCTACTGACCTGTTCCTAACCACACATTCCTGAATTTCCAAATAATTTCAAAATGCCCTATTCATTTGTATTTCCTTAAATATATCTTTACAGAAACAATATTCATTTTAATTTTATTCCCAATGCAACAATAAGGAAGCCATGCATACATATTATTACTGTGGAGGGAAGATTTTCACATACATTAGATAAAAAATCATGAAAATAATGCTGTAATAAGGAGATTACTGTCCACTTGTGGGGTTTAAAAAATTAATTTTCTTATCTATTTGTAAGAAAACTTTGAGTTAAAGAATCATTTGAAAGACCAGTACTGCTGATGAAGAAAAACGTTCTTAGCATGTTATTCAAAATAAATGTTTTGTTATGAAAATCCTCCAAATTTTATATGAAATTCTCTCTAATCAGTTTGAATAAACTCTTCCATATGAAAATTACATGGAAAGCTCCATGTGATTGCATCATTTGGATGTTAATTGAGTGAGAAGATGTCTTCTATGGTCTTTTACACTGAAACGTTTTTGATTATTAGTTTTAATTTTATATTCTTTTCATAAAAAATGGCAGCATATTGAGAAATCTAAAAAAGAAATATTTTCTTCTCCAATGTCAGGAGGAGGATAGATTTGAAGTCCAGGAGGGAAAAAGCATTTTTTTTTTTTACCAAACCAAAATAAAAAGCAATGAGATTTTCTTGTTTCCAGAGGTATAGTTAACTCATATGAATGCTAGTGGTAAATGAGTATTGTCATCAGATAAAGGCTGTTCATATTCTGTGATAACTTTTGAGACTAAGATTTTATCCACGTTAGTTGCTGAAATTGCTCAGATGAAAGACTATCCACACTACTGAAAACTACCTTTTTAATAACAAGATCTGAGAATAAGTCAAAGTCATATTCTCCCACTCTGGGATTCAATCTGTCTGCTTCTTTCCACATTCATATTTCTCATTCATACCCGAGTTGGAGAACTTATTTATAAAGTGGATGATGATCAGAATATAAAAAAGATTAATCCACATCAACATGGATTAATCTGGCAACTTTTTCTTCTTCCCACACATTGTTTCCTCTGGGAGAAGTGTTGAGTTATATTGAAGAAAAGACCTCTCTATTCTTATCTCTTTCAATTTTCTACCTATGACACTTTTCCAAATTTTACAAAATACATTCTGCTGCCTTAGCTGTGTAGCCATCATTGACCTTCCCTGTGACCTTGCCCAGCCACTTAATCTCTCTGGCTTTTGTCTTCAAAAGAGACCTTGCTAGAAATACATTAGGCTAAGATCTTGAAGATCCTCTCTAGGGCTCTTGTTATGTTGTATCTTGAAGTTTCTATCCAATAATTATTCACTCATGTTTTAAAAATCCAAAAATTACAAGTTACAGCCTATAAAACTTTTCCAGGGTGGAAGAAAAGGGGAGAGAGATAAAGAGTAACTAAATATTCTTGGTAAGGAGATTAGGTTGATCTATACTCACAAGTGGTGTCATTTTTGCAAAGACTATGGAAAGGTTATTTTTATTAAACTATGCCATGATGTTTATTTCCTTGAAGCAGACTAACTCTTAAAAAAGGATAGCAATACTGTAACTTCAGGAATTTTTTTTAACTGAGAAATAATTTAACAGAAGGAAAAGCAATTTTTTTTTCAGTAGAAGTGCCCTAGAGTTGATATCTTTTATGTAGGAGGCAACAGATAGGCTTCAAAGCATTTAAACAAAATAAATTATTTAACTTATATTCTAGGTACTTTTCTAGGAGCAGATGAAATAATACTAAATAGGACATAATGCTATTACATATATAATAGTACTTCAAGCATAATCATACTAAATAGGCCTGGCCATGTAGTTTGGCATTAGTAGCGTAGGGGAGGAAGAAATATTCCCGTACCTTTCTTCTGGCTGGTCTAAGAATAAAATTGACATGACATAGATTAACAGGAGAAAATCAAAGAAAAATTTAATAAAATGTATACATGGGAGAGATCCAGGAAAACTGAGTAACTTGCCAAAATGGCCAAAACCCTCACCTTAAATACCATCACTAACTAAAGACAAAAGAGGAGGCTGGGGATAGGTATCTCGGACCTCAAAAAGGAGGGAGCACTTGATATGGAGATAGAAAAGCAAATGTTTGGTAAATAAATGCTTTCTGAGCCATGCAGAGACAATGGGACAGAGTGGACTCTGATCTCTAAGAGTTCCTCCACCACACCTAGTCCCTATTCTTTCCATTCTCTGGTGATAGCTCTGTTCCAGGAACAGATCATCTATTTAAAGCTTTTTTAGGCAGTTAGAGGAAGGTTAAAGTTCCTTCCTGAGTCTTTTGGGCCTTGTTTGTTTTCAGCTTGAGATAATCTGCATGAGGGAGACATTTTGGGGTGGCAAAGTTTGGTCCCCTACAGTAGAAAGTTTAAGACACCGTCCAAAATGGACATGTAATCAATGGGTGGTAAATGAAAAAGGATGTGGACTGCTTTGAGAACCTCCACACCCATCAAGGAAAACGTATAGTTCTAAAAGTCACAAAGGAAAACGTACAGTTCTGAAAGTCGCGGGAAGCAGGATCTGGAGAAAGCATTCCTCAGAGAAAGTGGCAGGCATCACTGTTGTCTCTAGCGCTCCCTCACACTGCTTTATGTAAATTGAAAACCTGGGAGTATTTCTATATTCTTTAGCCTTGAGGACACCTGTCTGGTAGAGGAAACAAGAGCTTCAGATTTTATTCTGTGTGAAATAAAATTCACATTTCATGGCAAGACAAGAAAAATTTAAATATAAAAATATCTCTCTGCCTTTTGGCCTCCTCCCTCTCCCCTGCTGTGCACTGTCCCTCTGCATTATCCATTGACCAAACCTCCCCCGTCAGCAGAAATACCTACTCAACCATAAAGAACAAAGTTGTCTCAGGATCAACAACTCCTTAAAAGGTAACACTCCTTCTTGATCTTGTAGGGGGTCACAATGACACTCAGATCTGGATTTTGTAAACTGTCATATTTACATTTGACGCCATTTACTGTACAGCCCTCTGTCTCAAAAATTTATACAGTTGTGCTTTGACTTCTGTAGGATGGAACCATTCTTGAAGCTTTCTGAAATGCTCTTCCTGGGTTATAATCCTCAAATCTGGCTTGAATAAAATTTTCCATTTCTTCGTTAGATCAACTGATTAATTTTCACTGACACCTGCTTTTAGATGAAATGGGACAGACAGTAGTAAAATGGCCTTAGATTTTAATTCTTACATTTAAAAAAAATCAAAATGAAGTTGATTTTCTTAAGCCTTCAGCAGTAATAACGTACCTCCAACAATTCAACTTGAGGTCTTTTGCCAACTTGGCGATATTGCAAAACCTGCTTCCCACTTATGTCTGATTTTTCAAAAAAAGCACAACTCCATGTTGGACTTGAAAGATTTTGGAAAGAAGCTTGTACCAGAAAGCCTGCTGCTGCAACGCTGGTAATTCATTTTTGGAAATGTCATTCTTTCCTTCATTTAATCACAGTTCCACAAACATTTATTGATATCCCACTGTGAGCCAGGTACTGCAGTTGACACCAGAAGTAAAAGAATTTCCAGGACTGAGGAATGAAGTAGAAACTGGAAAGATTTGGTAAGGACGGTGATTTAAGCTGAGTCTTAAAAAGTGTTTGGGCAAGACAATGTATACTTTTCTACATTAACTTTTGTAGGCATGGAAACATCAAATAGCTTGTGCCTAGTGGCCAGAGATTCTGGGGATGCTAAACCACATTTGGAATTTAGGCTTGAAGGAAGGAATAGACACTAAAATCAGGGGGCAAGTGTTGAAAAGTGTAGGTGCTTCTAACTTGTTCAAAAAGAGTCTTTTATGAGGGAAAGCTGTTCCTAGTAGTGAAGCATTCGGGAAATTAAAACTTGCTCTAATTTCCACACAGACTCCTGCTGTATCAGATGGGCTTGTCCTTTGCCATCTACTCCTGACTGCTGTTGCTTGATTCCTAATAGCCCTGACAGGAGCAGAGCTCTAAGCCACTAATCCTGTCACTCGTGAAAAGTCCCACTCTGATTCTGGGTACATTGCAACCATCCAGGAGCCTGTCCCAAGGCATAGCACCTGACAGGGGCTCTACCCACATGCTGCCCATCAGTTAGCCAGTGGCCACAGTGGGGAAGGACACCCTGTGAGTTTTCATCAGGTGCCATGTGTCAGACGTCCCTGAGGGAGACCTCATGAAGTTATATCTCTTTATTTCAATCCAGTGATGAAACAGTAGGGTTGCATAAAACACAGAAGCAAATGATTTTTTAAAAACAACTGTATGAGCATCAAGTTTATATCATCTAGTTACAAAGCTAATTTCTAAACATACTTGATATAAAAGCTATAGCTAAATATTTATGGTCATGCTATATTACTAAATGAATAGAGCACCTACAAAGTAAAATCTAAACAATATTGTTTTGGAAATTGTACATATGATTTGAATATGTAAATACATGTGATACTGAAAGGACCCATCAAAATGTTTTAAGTGATCATCTTTTGGTAATAGGAATAAAAGGTATGTTTCCTTTGTGATTTTCTGTGTTTTCAAGTGGTTTTTGTTGTTTCATCGGGGATTTTAATATCAAAATGCTATATAGATGAATAATTTGATAGTATTAAATAATTCAAGATTGGAATCATGCACAGGAGAAGCATATATCTGCATTATGGTAAAGGTTATGAAAAAATGGTCACCTGACATCTTTAGAGCTATAATTTCATTTGAGATTGGAATCTTTTGTCAATTAAAATGTAAAATGAATCTGGAAACAATGTTTGCCTCCATCAAGTGAAAAGGAAAGCATCTCTAAAATCTGTTTTAGGCAAAATAAAGTTATGGCCTCTTCAGCCTGGTGTCCTTTGCTAACAGGCACTGTAATAAGACAAAAATATGAACATGCATTATCTTTGGGTTTTCTGTCTCAACTGCGCCATCGAGCACATTTTGTAGACCTCCCTGGCTTTTCTTGTTTCAGAACACCAGTTGGATGTGGAAGCACACAGTGTGCTATGAAACATTTATTCCTCCTACTCAAGATTTGTTCTGACAGATTCTACTCCATAATTTCCCTTAAACTGCATCATAGCCAGTGTCATTACGGTATTAACCCACTGCCAGCAAATATAATGCTTGGTAACTTTCATTACAATGGAAACTAAGCTACTGATACTGAATCAGGATTCTCAGAATGCTAATTGGAGTCAATTTGGACCCATCCTGTATTTTCTATTATTAAGAACCCAATGAAATAAATTGTCATTCCTTTGACAAACTTAAGTTTCATATGAAAACCAGGAGAGGTTAATGGAATTCCTGCTGCACGTGCATTTGTTGAATCTTACTAGTTTATGCTGTTGGAATAAATGCCCACACAGCACCATAGATTTTATTCTAAGTTGTATCTTTCTGCAAAATTCTTGGATGTTGTTAAAATTCTATTCTGCTTGTATGGTACCTTTTCTTATATTTTTAATGCAAAATCATAAATGACAGAATAAGAATTTCGTCTTATTTAATTTATTTGTAAAGAATACATTGTTCTTTGAAACCAGGTTTGAAAGAAATCTAGCATATATTAGCTTTTCCTAGAGAAGGATATAATTTTAACCTCTGTGTTAATTCTCAGCTATGGTTGATGCAAATTACTTTCAGCACCTTTTGTTTCAATATTAAAAACAGCAGCAGTAAATGCAGGTAATAATTTAAAGTGTAGAATCATTATTATGTTTCTATTATAAATATCTGCCTGAGTGATTGCTGATTGTCTTTATAAAGCTTTTAGGCATAGGAGACACTTTGTCACACCTGGAGTTATCCTCTTCATGTTTTCCCACATCTTGTAATCCATGGGGCCTTTATATGCAGTATGAGTTGATCTGTGAGACATCAGGAAAATAGCTTCCCAATTGGCCAATCTCTTGACTTGACTTGACTGACTCAACCTTTGGTATTCCCTTGGGGAAGAGGAGTTTTGTAGCCGCCTTTGGTTGGGGCATTCTCAGAAGTCCTAGCCCACTGATAGAAAGAATAGGGAAAAAAAAAAAACAACCAAGTCTAGCTTTTCTGCAAAGTACCTCTGCCAACCCGTAGAACAGAGCAGTATATTAGTGCTTCCTAGAACATTTGTAGGCAGAGCTGGTATTACTGGGAAGCCACCCAGGGAAGGACGGTTGTATTACAGCAGGTGGACAAACCAACGCAAAGCACACGTGGCACGAGAGGCCAGTGACGGAATCCCCTGAGTGCAGACGTGCAAAGCGACTTAAGCTCCATCGCAAGCAACTTCCCGGATGAGAGTTTCAGGACAAACCGTGATGTCAGCGAAATTTAGTGCAGACAATCTTTTCAGAACTTCAGCTTCAGGTCCTCAGAACCTAGGAGCCTCAAGTTACTTTGTAGGTTAAGATTAAAGCATTATTTATTGACTGTGTGGCACTTTTCTACATACATTATTCCCATCGCATGGGTCTCGAATCTGTTCTGACTTGCCACTCCCAAGTCTTTGATCAACAAAAACCAATAGAATAAACTAACTCATGATGAAAAAAGAACACTTTCTTCTTCAAAGGTTTTTGTAAGTGCTTTCTTACATGATTGTTGTTTTACCACTGCAGCCAAAAAGAGAGATATTAATAAAAAGGACTTTGGAGAAGCAAGAAGTAGAGAACAGATCCATGGAGGGACATTGTGAAAAAGGAGCTTCTTTCAGAGGATCTGTCTCAAATAATAACCCACAAATACATATTCTGTATTCTATAATATTTGTGCTCTATATATTTATACATAAGTCTATTATACATATATTATAATATATTGTTTTTATGTATGTTATATATACATATTATGTTATAACGTCATATACGAATAGCAGAGTAAATTGTCATAATTTGTGGGTTATTATTTGAGACAAACCCTCTGAAAGATGTTTCTTTTTTATAATCTCCCTCTATGGGTATATATATAAAGTAAAAATAGATCCTTAGGGGGAGAATATATATATATGTATATTGTGTATATACATATATACACATATGCATAGACATTCTCACAGCATTGCCATGTGACCCTTTAATTTTGCTACATAGTAAGGCTGAGACTTTTTTCCTGAATCATGCTTTTTGAAGCAGGAAGGGACTCCTGGGAATAACGCAATCCAACCCTCTTATTTTCAGATGCAGAAATTGAGAACTAGCAAGGTTAACAATTTGCCACAGCAAACAGATAATTAACGGCAGAGTCCGGTCTAGAAATCAGGGAGCTTGGCTCCTACACAGGGAGCTGGTAGGTAAGTTCCACCCTGCTTACAAGTTTCCAAGCATCTGAGAAGCAATTTCCGGAGCGGTGCCTTGGGAGTCAGTGGAGCTTCCCAAAGTGCCCCTTTCTGTCCTCGAGGGAAGTTCACCAGCAAGAATAATCTAGTTTATTGTGTTCAAAGCAGCACAAAACACCATGTATTTTGAAAATAAAAATATCATCTTCCAAATGAGTGCTTCTGAAAGAAACTCTAAAACACAAGCAGATGGTTTGTGTATCTTAGAAACACGAAGAGGAATAGCTTGTTTTCTTTGTGAAATCATTACAAGCAATCCAACACGACTACCTTTTCTTCTTTAAGAGAGTATCTAAAGCTGTTGATGAAGGGCAAGCTGCAGAAATCAATTTTTTTAGATGTCAGCAAAGTATTGGATGGTCTTTTGTGATATAATGATGGCAAAGAATAAAAACGAATAATAATAGAGTTATGTGGACAGAGTTGATTAAATAATGAGAACCAAGGAAATGAATTTGTCACCTAAGGAAATCATTTGCCTCCAGCAAGTCTCTTTTCTTGGCCGTGGCTTGAAAATATTGAGACAATTGTTATCAGACACTATGGTCATTTATGTTCACTCTTGTTCCAAAAAGAAATTTGATGTGGCTTGTAATGATACCCATACTAAAACATGAAAACATTATTTATAACACCAACTAAGAATTGGCACTTGACATTTGCCCCTACAAGGGTTAAATCCCGGGCCACTGTAGCCGCTGACCTTCAACATAACCCAAAAGGAGTTCAGGGTGGAGATCAGGAAGGAGGCACGCTGTACTCCGGGAAAAACTGGCAGAACAGGCCTTCAGATAGTTAGATATTTTCAGGAGAAGATTTTATGACCCAAAATTCTTTCATCTCTTTGTGTCTAGAAAAGCACTAAAATCATTAATGGAGACATCTGCTCCTCGTGACTAGCAGCAACCTTCACAAGACTAACAGCAACCTTCTGCAAAAATGTGTGCTTGACTGCACGCACCCCCTTCACCAAAATCACATATACACTGACCTTCCCCTTTCTTCTTCAGAGCAGTTCCTCAGACCTATCTGAAATGCTGCCTCCCGGGCTATAGTCCTCATTTTGCCCCAAATAAAACTTAACTCACAACTCTCATGTTGTGTGTGTGTGTGTTTGGTTTTTTTTTTTTTTTTTTTTTTGTTTTTTTTTTTAGTTGACAAGAATAAGAAAAGAGAATTGAGACAATGTGAGGAAATTTAAGCCAGGAATGAAGTTAGTACTTTCAACACATGTTACAAATGCCATTCGTTATCCACAGAGCTGTCGAAATTTCACCTCATCTCTTAGGATTTTGTGATTGAGAGACAGAGTTTTAGAGTCAGGTGTATAAGCTTAGTTTCTGCATCTATAAAAAAGATATAATAATAAAACCTACCTCATAGGTGAGTTGAAGGTTAAATGAGATGATATTTTTAAGATCTTTAATACAGCTCTAGGTACAGAGTATATATTAAATTAATATATGTTGAATCAACATCTCATTTATAACATTTATCAAACTGTATTTTCTTTTAATTCTGAGTCTCTCATATCTATCTTAGTACTTGAAACAACGAAGGTGCTCCATAAATGTGTATTTAAAGGAAGAAATCTTCAAGTTGTGTAATATTTTTATGAATAGCTAATTTAGAAGATAATATATCAATATCCACAAACTTTTAAATACATTGTAAACGTGGGCTTCTGCTGAAATGGAGCAAAATATGCCATCCCCAAATATGCCTCTTTGGCATATTGATTATTCTAGGTTCATTATTTTTAAGAAACAGCAGACATTGGAAAAGCTGTGAAAACTGAGTAGAAGTTACCTTTTGTAAAAAAAAAACAAAACACATTTATTGGGGAAATCTCCATTTGTAAGAGTGTCTTCCTTGCTGTACCAGGAAGAGAAGGATAGATAAATCTCTAGAAACTGTTATCAGTGGAGAAGGCTATAACTTAAATCTGCATAACAACCATACTCCTGTTGACTGTGCTTTTCCTGGTAACCTCTCAAACAACTTCAACCCCCGACATCTTTTGTCTTTAGCTGAAGATGGTATTCTTGGTGAGGGCTTTGGCCATTTTGGGGAGTTTCTCAGTTTTCCTGAGTGTCTCCTATGTATACTGGAAAAATACATATTATTAAAGTTTTGTTGGTTTTTCTCCTATTAATCTAACTTATATAAACAATTATTAGATCAGTCAAAAAACTTAGAAGGAAAGAAGGGAACACTTTTCTGTCCCTACAGTTTTGGAGGCCCAGGTGGGATAATAATGATGGAACTGACGGAATGTGGAGGGGGAAGAGAGGTACAGAAGATGGAAGATGAAGTCAGAATATATGGAAATTTCATACTATCTAAGGTTGATGGTTCAAGAAATGGAGGTTTAAGTGTGCCATTTAGCTTATAAATAAAACTACTAGGTGAATGAGAAATGTAGATGTAATAATAAAACGAGAAGAGAACAAGGGTCAGTAATATTATCTAAAGTTGATGAATCAAGAAATAGATGCACAGGTTATGCCAGGAATCTCCAGAAGGACTAAAACAACAGTTGAAGTGGGGAGAATTGCTGCTTTTCATTCCGAATGCTTCCAAACTCTGGGGGCTTTGAGTATGTTGGTTCACTCTATCTGGCTCCCCTTTCAGATTTGAATCAATTGAGAAGTAAACTCAAGGTAAAAATATTAGCTTTATTGCTGATAAAACTGGAATCAGAGAACATAGATGTGTAGACATACTGGGTTTCCTGTTTCTCCATTTTCCCACCCCTCTCTCCCACACAGTCATTCACAGACAGGAAAGCTGCATAACCAGGGATACAGCTTACAGGCATATCCCAGGGAGCTTACAAAATCTGAAAGAGACAGAGAAAAATACATGCTCACTGTTTTCTTGTTTGTCTCATCAGAGATGTCAGTTTGCTCTCACTCAGAGGAGTAGAGAAATGTATCAGAACTGGAGCTATTCTTTGGGAAATAAACATGAAAGTGCTCTGTCTGTCTGTCTGTCTGTCTGTCTATCTATCTATCTATGTATCTATCTATGTATCTATCTATGTATCTATGTATCTATGTATCTATGTATCTATCTATCTATGTATCTATGTATCTATCTATCTATCTATCTATCTATCTATCTATCTATCTATCTATCTATCTATCTATCTATTTTGATAAAGAGAGTGTCTGTGCCCTTCTGGAGAAACACATCAGGAATTTATTGGCACAGATCAGCTTCCATCTTCATAAACCCACTCCCTAAATGCAACAATTCTGTGTCTTTCTGAGAAGACTAAACATATTTCATAAATTATATTTGGGCAAAAAAATAATAAAATTAACTTCAAAGGCATGCTACAGTTGTACTGAAAATTCATTCACTGTTCTTTTCCCACATAAAATTTTGCTCAGCTATGTTTTCCAATATAGAGGCAATTCCTCCATCATTCTTATCATTGATTCTCCACCTGTAGCTTTAAGGTTCAGCCGCCCAGTTATTTCCTATATCTGGTTCCTCCTGAGAGTCATTTACTCTCTAAAATGTTGCCTTTTTTCTCTTAGGTTAGACCATACTTGGCTCTAGCCATCCTTTCTGATTATTAATGACCAAAATCTGCTCTTTTTTGAGGTGTCATTTTTGAGAACTACTTGATTTGTGTCCATCTTCTTTTCTTTTCATTGTTGTGTAGCCTGGTCACTCCCAAACTCTTAACCTTGTCACTACAAGTTTAACCTTTTAGGAAGAAAGCTACTTTATCTTTTATTCTCCCACTTCAGTTCTTGCTATCATTTCAAAATTTACTTTTTCCCCAAAGCAATCAAGTTTCTCTTGGAAAATCTAAGCCAACTTGATTTCTACAAACACGATCCAAACTATAGCCTCCTTAAGGTCTGTATCAGTCTGGCAGTAATTATAATAATGGCACTGACTTAATTCTGTCCCTGAGTCCAAAAGATGATATGTCTCTAAGCCTTCTCTTTTTGATGTTGGTAAGTCCCTTTGTGGTAGAAGCCAAATGCTTCAGACTGAATTGTGTCTCTCTAAAATTTTTATGGTAAAGCCATAACCACCAATGCAACTGTATTTAGAATAAGGAAGTAACTAAGGTTAAATGAGGTCATAAGGGTAGGGCCCTGACCCTATAGGACTGGTATTCTCATAAGAAGAGATACTAGAAAGTGCTCTCTCTCTCTCCACCATGTGAAGACACAGAAATAAGGTGACCTGTCTGTAAGCTCGGGGGAGGACCTTGATCTTGAACTTGTAGCCTGTGAGAAAATTAATTTCTGCTGTTCAAGTCAGCCAGTTTGTGGTCTTTTGTTATGGCAGCCCAAGCTGACTAATATACAAAACTCTGGGTCTCTAACATACAAAACATAAATAGAGCTTATAAAATTAAAAACCTAGCTCAACATGAGCCCACTAGTGATGAATTTAAGAGCCTCTGGACAAGAATTTAAGAAGTCAGCCTTTCCAATGTCCCTTCTTGACCCTGGATAATGTAGAACAGAATTTGGACTCACAACCAAAGTGCCAACTCCTTGTGTCTGGCCCTCCACATTTAAGTTAGAATCTCATGCACTAGGGCTCTGGGGGCCATGTAAATTTTATTTGTGTTTGCAGCATAAAGTTTCGGCCTGAAGTTCTAGATAAGAATCAAAATAAAGAGAGCAAAACAGGTTCCATCCACCAGTACCAAGAAGGGAAATTTTAAATGATATGCTTCATTTTCTGATATCCTAACTCCTGTCTCAGCTGGACTCTCCACAGGAGCTATGGCCTGCTGTGCACGTTGAGTGATTATTGCTGTAGCAGCATGAATGCACTGTGCTTACTAAGATCCACAGGGCCTTGGCTTGTTAAAAACAGTGGCTTGCTTATGAGTCCGGTCACCAGAGTGACTTCAGAAGGCTGGATGTCTTCATGTAGTATTTGTTCACCAAATCTTGTGGCCACATCAGACTTTCCAAAACTAAGCGTTGAGTTTTCAATGTACTAAATAATCAAATTCTTCTCTTTACCTAGGGGTTAATTCTAAGAAAGAAATAATCAGAATTATAATTTTTTTATGAGAAAACAAACTTGATACCAACTCAAATGTCCAACAAAATATACAAAGTACATATGCTAATGTTAATAATTACCACAGGGTAGTTGATTTTATGTGTGCTTTCCTGGATTTGCAATTTTTATGTATCAAATATTTATTAATTTAACACTTTTTAAAATAAAGAATATAAAATGCCTAGAAAAGGAATTGTTAACATTTTTGGTGCATTTTCTTTATCACATACCTCCTGTTGCTAAAACTGAATTAAAACATTCGGCCTCCAATGGTTCTGACAAACAGCTTGAAAAGCTCTTTACTTGGCTTTAGTAAAACAATGGACTGTCTGTGTCTGGCCAGATGTATGGTTATGATTACAATGCCATCTTCTCTTAAAAGAAGGACTACTCAACCCAGATGAAAGGCCGTTCACAAGCATGCCCTAAATAAGTGGACACAACTGTTCTGAAGCTGTTTATGGCAACTGAAATTAAATTATATTCTGTTGCATGCTTTAGACTCAGAAATATGTGAGAAAAAGAACACACAGACAAAAAAAGAGAATGCAAGCTTAACACGATTTCTATTTTTTTAAATTTATCGAATCACTTATTTAGCAATTATTTATATAAGACTGACGAAGCAAAGATGACTCATACTCTATGTATGTCCTCAAGTAACCTACAGCCTAGCGGGAAGTACCAATATGCATGTAAACAATTGTGCAACAATGAAACAGGTGATGGAATAAGCTATGAAAATAGACACCAAATGCTGTGGGAAGAGAGGCAGAGAGTGACAAACTGTAAACGATGGACAAATTGTCCATGGCTTTTTCTTTCTTTATTTGTGCAATTGGATAATAATGTAGTGGGCAGAGTAGTCTTACTGTACAATTCGAATCAGGATCTAAAATACTCGATGAATAGTGTCTCCTGCAGTTTGCATCATGGCAGCACTAGATGAGGAAACCATCCCGGCCTTAGGGGGTTTACAAAGACCTCCAAATGGTGGCTTAGCATCCACCACTTCCTAGCCCTAACAGTCAGTAGTGCTTTTGGTTGCAAAGCTTCAGGTTGTGATTTATGAAATAAAGACATCATTATCTCAAATAATAAAAACTGAAATGAGACATTCTCTCTTTCTTTTTGAGAAGTCTATTATCAGTGCTCTGCTTCTTCTTTGTGCATGGATCATCTGCTCCTCCTTCCTGACATCTGAAGAAGGTGAGGGAGAAACCATGCAGGTAACTTAGGAAAGAGCGTGCCAGGTGTCGCGCGATCAGGCTTCCTCTGGGCACACAAGCTGACGTGGGAGACTGGTTTCCTTCTTGTAAACGACCTTCCCAAATACACTTTATGAAATAGTTTTCCCTGGCCTTCATACATATAACAGTGACCACGCCTCACTCTATCCTCCTTGTCTTTCTTTATTTTTTATTTTTCGCTCCATCATCTTTACCACCTGATGCACATTTAGTTTTTTATTTGTCTGCTTCCCTCCATTAGAATGTAGCTCCTCGAAAGGCAGGGACTCCGTCTTTTTTGTTTTCTGCTCTATTCCTCATGCCTGGACTGTTCTTGCATGTAATTGATGTTCAGTAAATGTTTGCTGAATGAATGAATGGAAAGCCAGTATAAGTGCATGGCCATCGTACTGTGTTTTCATTGTGTATGAGGCATGCAGTTTGTGCACTTCTGCTGTGCTGAAGTGGGACTTTTTGAACTCCTGCTATCTGACTTTCTTCCATAATGAAATAATGGAATCCAGGAAAAACCGCAGCGCTTGGCATGCCCCCTTATCTAGGCTTTTTAGCTGTCCCCTGCTTCTGCTTACTTTGGGGAATTAATTTCCCAGGATGCAGTGCAACACTACAAGTCTCTGCCTGTTGCTTTTTGGGAGTTGTAGTCTCTAGATGAAGTTAGGAAAATGGGGATAGTTGTACAAAAAGCAGCAATTTCAAAGAAAAGTAATAGCCACTCAGTTTCCTGGCTTGTAAAACACTATTGCTTGGGCCAAGAGCTGTTTAACTGAAGAGGAATTAATTTCCTTCTGTCTTCTTTAAGGAGAGAATTTACTTGATTTCCTATAACAAAGTATAAGGTATTGGTTACATTTCTCAATTAATGAAAATTCCACCCTGGTTCTAATGAAAGATTTGTTACTGAGCAGGGCCCTGGGGGCCTTTCCAGGGCAGACCCATCCCCTATACCCTCTGCTGTAGCTCCCCTCGGAAGGACCCAGGTAACAGTTTCTGATGCACATTTCCTGAGTTGTTTTACAGATGTGAGAACTCCCACCAAATGGAAGACACTGACTACCTGATGACCATGAGCACAGAGCCCCAGACCTACTGGAGCCTCAGGACTGATAATGTTAATCCCTGAGACACTGCCTGCTGCCTCACCATCAACCCATCAGAGAATTGTCCCCAAGGTGATCGCATACCCTGGGACCCACTCCCTCACCTGGCCCTTAGAAATGCTTTCCTGAAACCCACTGGAAAGTTGGGGCTTTTTCAGCACTAGCTGTCCCGGACTCCTTGTAGGCGGCCTTCAGTAAACGCTGCACTTCCCTTCTGCACAACCCACGTCAGTAGATTTGGCTTGACCGTCCGTGGGGAAGCAGACCTGAGTTTGGTTTGGTAATAGACTGTTAATATTTTCAATGTTGTATGTTTTCATTATTCCATCATTTATTTTAATTTTCTCACGTATTTCTGGAAAACATGCTTTTTGTTGTAATTCATTAACCATATGATTTTTTTTTACCCCAGAAGTCAGAAGCGACCAAGCAGAGCCTACTAAACACCTGTTAGTGACGTTAAAGAAAAAAATTCTTAGATTGCATTAGATAAAATTTAAATTTTCTTCCACCTTTCATTTCCTGTTGACAGTTAACAAATTTGAAATTGATTCAAAGAAAAGATGCCTTACAAATATAAACCTATTGCCTTACATTTATTTCTTGCGTTAGAGTTCACAAATTACCTACAAGAAACACTTGGCAGAAACTGTTACTCGCTTTCCCGAATGATTTTGTTGAGGAAGACAATGTGCCTACCTTGAAAACTAATTGCACAGACTCCTGTGCAGTTTTTGCCCTGCTCTTAGGTGGAGAAGCCAATCTGTGACAAAATAAGCGTAAGTGTGTGGGTAAAACAAGAAAAGAAACGTAGGTCTCTGATAGATTCACAGAATTTCCGTACCAACCCTGGACTATCAACTTTCGGCACTGCCTTTTGAAAAACAGTAAACTCTTGATTTGCTTAAGCCTCCTTTGTGTATGTGTGTCTTACGTCTGCATCTATCTCTTTGTCTGTATCTAAGCTCTATCGCCTAGATCTCTATTACTTTTAAACTCACCTTTTTTAAGCTCCCTTTGCTCCCCTTCTAATTTTGTCTCTTCTTCCAAGACCATGGAATCTTTTTCTAAGGTTGGGGGGTGCCAAGGGTGGTAGAGAACACAGGGAAAACGATCCACTTTTTCTTTCTTATTATAAATTTCTTTTCTATACCAAGAGCTGTGTTTTTGGCTCACTGCCACATATTTCACCTGCTCTCCAGACAAGGTAGGCTATAATATAGGAGCTGTTTTGAACAGAAGAAAATATCATGAGTTGATAGAAAATATTGGCAATAAAAATTGCGTTAGAATATAAAAATTCTCTCTCATTCCAAGTATACCAGTCGGAGTTCTCAGTTGCAAACAAGAGAAACCATTTCTAGCTGATTTAAGCAGAAAAGAAACTTATTTACAAAAGAATCTCAGCATAACCAGATAAGCTGAAAACTAGGCTTGGGGAAGAAGAAAGAAAGAAAGATTTTGCAGCCAGAATCCCAGGCAAAATCATTCTAGTTGAAATAGCTTTTGCTGTGTAATGAGTCATTAAAAAATTTAGTGGCAACTGTTTGTTTAGCTTACAGTTTTGTGATTTGGCAATTTGGACTCAGCTCTCTCATGGGTCTATCATCAGCTGCCAATGAGCTAGGTGGCTCTGCTTCTGGTGGAGGGGGCTGGTCATCCAAGGACACAATAGGGCTCTTTGATTCTCATCCGCTAGCAGACTAACTCAAGCTCATCTATATCGCTACTACCCAAGGTTCCAAGAGAATGAGAACATGACATTCTTTTGCTTTTACAAAAGGCAGATGTAATTCTCACCCACCTTGACTCTTGTTGTAGTGTACCAGGTCCTAAAAATGCAATCTAGGATTTAATATGCTGAATTTTGGCAACTGAATTCAATTAATTAGGATTGACTTAGCCTCCTCAGTTGGAGATATGCTGGTCAAATTCTTAATTGTAAATGTAATAACTATTAACCATAAAAAGATTGATCAATTTATGCATAATAATTCTTGTGTTTATTTCTCTGTTTGTTTCATATATTAAGTAGTTTGAGTGACATTTGAAATAGATTTAGCACAAACATGTAAGTTTTTACTTGAAGTTAATGTTCAAACTCCAAAAATAAACAACTTCTAATTTTATAGGTTTTTTTTTTTTACTCTTAAATAAATTTCACTTGATAAACAGAGTGCTTCTAAATCAATAAATAAGTTATGGTGTAGAGTCATTTGCTATGTCTTGGTAATATAGTTTGATACACTTCTAAAAAATTGAGAAAACATATGACAATAATGTCTAATTAACAAAGCATTTTTCAAGACAGGCAAAATTCTTTCACATAAATTTTCTAATCAGATTGTCAAGTTCCTCTAAGGAATATTTTAGAATTTTCTTTGGGACTGCCTTGAATTTATAGGTGGCTATAGAGAGAATTGACAATTTTGTATTATTGAGTGTCGCAGTCTTAAACAGAGTATAACTTGCCATTTATTTAGGCCTTTAATTTCTCCCATTAATTTTTTTTTTTTAGCTTTCACTGTAGAAGACTTGAAAAGTCTTAGATTAGTTCCTGTAGGAACTCGATAGCTTTTTATTCCATTATAAATTAATACAGCTACATCAGTTTCTTCTGGCTAAGTTTTCATTTGGTGTATTTCCTTTCTCTGCACTTTCAAATTTTCAAAGTCTTCTGGAAATAGGATATAATTAATTTTCAAACCTGATATGCTAGTTCTCGTATTTTAACTAAATAACTTAGTCAATTTTAGGTCATGCAATTATTTTTATAATTGTGGATTATATACATTATGCAATATGAATTGCACGCTTATATCTTTCATTTTCCTATGTGCATTTTTGTTCCATCTGAAAATTTTTTCTTCAGCTAATATTTCTTTCCTTCTTTTTTGCTCCTTTAATGCAATGAAGAACCTTAGAACACTGTAGATTTGACCCTTTCTTGACTTACATGCTATATTCATCATGTTTATTTTTCCATCCTTATACTTACATGACTCTAATCTGCTGTCAAACCTATCTACATAATTTTTCAATTATATGATTTTTAGTAATTCCTTTCCAATCTGCAAAACTAAGTTCCTTGACAATTTTAAGTTTGACTTTTATCTCCATGAGAAGCAAAAGTGTTTGTTTAGCCTCACATATGTCTGATAAATCCAATGTCTGAAGTTCGTTTGGATCTCTTTCTTTCTATTGCTTCTGCTGATTCTGACTCATAAATTTATCTTATTATATTCCTTGTAATTTTACATTATTTGCTGGCCAGTTTTATTTGAAAAAAAAATCTTCAGAAGAAGTTTGTCACTCAGTGCACTATTACCTTCTTCAGGAAAAGATTTTATTTCCTGCTCCCAGTCACCCGTGGATACTTGCAGGACAGGATCAAGCTTTGAGGGTTCTCTGAGCGACCTGTGTTGTTTCCCTGCGGTGTTTGCCCATCGCAGGGCTGAGCTATGCTAGGTTTCTGCCTTTGGCAGTTATAGAGCTCAGGGCCACTTTCCCGCATCTCGGAGAGTCAGCCCCAGAGCTGTTTGCTGGGATTTCCCTCTCAGTTTCCCCAGTCCCCTTACTTAAGCATGAGTTACCTTCTCTCCATGGACAAATGCCCCTGAGGTCAGCAACTCCAGTCCACCTCCTTGTGGCGTTCACTCTCACTCGTCTAGAACTGGTTATTCCTCGCTGACTTACTGTGTGTTTGATGTTGTTGAGAGGATATTTTCTGTATTATGTCTGACTTTGTTTATCTCTGCTTAGCAAGAGTGTTAGTGTACACCTAAATCACCTTTACTGGAAGCAGTTCTTTTTCATTTACATTGTTACTGAATGAAGGTAAGTATCAGATCATAATAGTATTTAGATTCCATTGGATGCATGTTCTAAAGTGAGCTAACAGGTTTATCTAATATTGCCAATGTTTACCACATGCAAAAATTACATTGTTTACAATAATCTAAAAATATGTTGAAATTTAAGATACTAACATAAAATGGGCAAGGAAAGGACTTTTTCGTATTATTTTAAGGAGTAGATGAGAAAAAAATTTGAGGACTTGGTATCTGTTTTCTAAGCATTTGATTTTGCATAAGTTCCCTTAGCCTAGAGTGAACTCGCTGAGAACGGAAATGTGCTTATCCATCTCTGTACATTTAGTACTCAGTGCAGTGTCTTGAACAGAGCAGTCCTGCAATGAATATCTGTTGAATTATTAAATGTTTATTTTATTATTTATATGAATATATGCAAATATATGCCAAATATATGCCAGAGGCAAATACATGCCAGAATGTAGCTACATTCCTCATACATATATATTTACTAGGTATATATCCAATATATACACTTTAAAAAATTGAATTGTGTAAGACGGGAATGAGTCACTGGTCAGTGGAATATAACATTTTTTCCCTGAATCTAGTCATATTCTTTTCTAATCAATACAACTGCTGCTTTCAGTGTTCAAATGACACTAAGACCAAGATTCCATCTGCTTTTCCTGAAAAATTGGTTCATTTACTCTAATTTGCATGCTATTTTAAATAACTGAAAGAACTCAGCACACTGAACAAATTAAAGATATTCCTTTAACATGGCCTTTGCCATTTTACAATACTTTAGGGCTTCAAATTTTCTCTGAATAATATTTGCAAAGGCAAATGGATGCCTGAAATTTAAATGTAATATTAAAGCTATTACTCTACTGTATTTTGTGGCATATTAGGAAATATTTTAAATTTCTGTCAAATCCTTAAAGATACACTTTAGATTCTATTTTGTGTTCCTATTATTTCTGTGTGTCTAAAGTCACATTAGAAATTCACTGTGCTCAGTGAATTCATGTCCTTAGAATGTGACGTTAAGGCACTAGATATTGCAGTGGGGTTGAGTGTTGTTTAAGAATTCAGCTCTGAGAGAGATGGATGAGAAATGGTATATGAAGTCATGGTCCATTCTGGAGACAGTGAGAGCAGCCCCGTGGGTTCAGAGTACACTCAGAGACTAGACTTGGGAATTAGTGAGAATGAGACTAGACGGAGTGAAGGAATATTGGTGACAGCTATTGAATATCAGGGGTCACCAGCATTTTCTGTAAAGGACCTAAGCGTAAACATCTTGGGTTTTATGAGCAATATAATCATGTCCCCACTATTCGACTCTGCCTCGTAGTGTCAAAGCAGCCCCAGACAACACAGAAAGGAAGGGGTGTGGTTGTGACTCAGTGACACTAGAGAAGGGGGCTGGATCTGGATTTTGTCCTGAGACCAAGGACCCCAGGGGCTGATTTGTTGCTCAGTCTGCTTCCAGTGCCAGATGAGAGAGAATCAAAAGCCTTGTTGCTTAGTTATTCCATTTAGCACAGGGAACTATATTCAATATCTTGTAGTAACTTATAAAGGAAAAGAACATGAAGAATACACATACGTATATTTGTGTGTGTAACTAAATCGCTGTGCTGTACACCAGAGACAACACGACGTTGTAAATCGACTATACTTCAATTGAAAAAAGAAAGAGCCTTACTTTTTCAGTGGCATTTTGTCCCCATTTGCTGCCACACCCTGGCCACTCACGGCCCAGTGCAGGCTAGCCTAAGGCTGCTGCGATTCAACGGTTTGCAACCCCACACAGGCTGCAGAAGCGCCCCACTTTGGGACTAGCAGGTTAGAGTTCTCTGATTTTGCAATCTCATGCTCATCCATTGTTCCTCAAAGCACCAGGCTATGTCAGGGTCAAGTCCAGAGGGCTAACCATGTTAGTTACATATCCCTCCAGAACTATCCCTAACCTTGACAACTCTTGGACTCCATTATTTTGGACTTGGGTCATCAAATCAGAAACTCTTTCCTTCCAGTGTATTCCTCCTGTGAGTCTTTATGTCTTCTTCTGCCAGGAGACCTCTTGTTTACGCTTACCCTAGGTCACCTGGATTGTCTCCCTTAACTTTTATCCAATAAAATAAGGGTCAGAGTCTGGGTCTCTTTCTTCTATAAAGATCCTAGCTTTTTATAGAACTGGTTCATGTCTCAACACACTAAAGAAAACAGAAAAGCAGCTTTTCTGGCCACAAAAATTGTGTGATGTCCTTCTTTAAGGATGTTGGGTCCTATTCAATGTACATTTGCCTATGTCGACCCTTTGCAAAGCAAAGATCTGCTCCAAGGTGACTTCTTTCTTTGCCTGTAGAATGAACTTGCAGTTTGTCGTCATAAAAAGAAAATTTATCCCTGTTTAAAAGAAGCTCTTCTTCAGGTGTAAGCTCATTTTCTTGGGATGCAAGAAGCTCTTTCTGGAAGGACTAGATTTTCTAAATAGAAGAAAAGCTAAATTATCCAAAATACAAATTAAAAGAACACAGCACATTTTAATTCTTTTAAATTGCCAGTACTCCACTCATCTTTATTCTGACATCACCTCACAAGTGCTGGCCCATCACACAACTTGCACAATTCACCAATCAAAATTTGCCAACTTCAGTTAACCCCAGTGAGTCATGTACTTGGGTATATGGGTGCCCACAAGTAGAGAAGCCCAGAATCCCTACAGAAGAGTGGTTCATGGACATCCTTATCACCCCTTCCTGCAGGTTGTGGGCGGACGCCAATTTTGTAGTGGTGAGTTACACTTGTGTTGAGTCCTACTTTGTCTATCATGGCATGTTTCAGGATGATGGCATAGTAGGATTGTAGCTTGAAATCAGTTTGATGCTGACTGTTAACACCTCATACTTTGTTCCCAGAGGAAAACTCTTACAACATCATTAGGATCGTTCTTAAAGAGTGTGTATTACACACAGATTTTTGGTCATAGGTGACAAGATGTCAAAAAAAAAAAAATACTCAGGCAGAGGTGGGTTGGGGAAGGAGGTATCACTGACCCATGTAGCTGAATCTCTCAGAAGATTGTTTTGCAGCTGGTCTTGTGGTTAATGGAATTCAAAGACTCAAAACAAAATTCTCAAGAATCTCTCTGTATCTTTTATCTCTTCTTTTCTCTTAATTCAGCTCTATTCTCTTCTACTACTGTAAGCCTTTCCTCATTTGGTAGAGGAAACATGATCACAAGTAGCTTGGGACTTCACACGTGTTCAATCTTGCTACCAAAAAGAGAAGGGTACTCTTCCTTCCTAATTCTAGTTAGAAAACTGCAGGGAGGGTACTCTGACAAGCTCCTGCTGGTTTTATGACCATCTCTGGACAAATCTCATGGCCATGGGAAAGGGTACCATATATGACAGGCCTCACTTAAGTTGTTGTGTTTGCTCCATGACCAATATGGTAAATTTGGTGACACTAAATGCCCACCTGCCTTGGAACCACGAATTGCTTTGTATTTGGACAAGATGTCTTATCTCGGAAAAAAAAGTGGGCTTAAACCAAAGCAGCACATGTTTTGCCTGGAATCTATAAAAGATAAAAAAATTGATGAGATAATATTTCACTAGACTACAAATCAACAACATATAATTCCATGTATAAAGTGAGTCAGTGAATCTGAGAATTCAAGAGTTGAAATGGGCATCTCCTCCACATTTGCAAAGACAGAAAGATATCCTCTGCCTTTTGTGACTCCACACCTGTGTGAAATCAAATTTGCATTAATTTTGTACATCAGAATAAAGTCCAGCATGAATATGGCTATTTTTCAAATATCAGTGAACAAATCTTTATCAAAGGTATAGCTATAGGAGTAAAAAATTGTTTTAAATGTGTAATTTTTGTGTAGTTTATCTATTACTATGAAATCAAACAGTAATTCTATCTGTTTTCTTTTAAAGCTATAAGGTATCTTAATTGTAAGAACTATCATGCTTTAGCTCTTTTCATAAGTGCTTCTAGAACATACTGGAAGAACAAAAGCGGTGTGAGTGAAGGCAAAGGTTAAGAACCACTTCTTTACATTATTTTATGCTGCTTTCCATGTCTGGGAAGGTGCTTCTTTTCAATAATTCCTTCTAAAACCATTTGGACTCTTGCCCTAATTTTTCTTATAATTGGTTATAAAACATAAGCATGGTGACTACAGTTAATAATACTGTATTGAGCGTTTGAAATACTGTATCTTTGAAAGTTGCGAAGAGAGTGGATCATAAAAGCTCTCATCATGAGAAAAAAATTTTGTAACTATGTATGGAGGCAGACATTAACTACACTTATTGAGGTGATCATTTCACAACATATACAAATATTGAATCATTTATTTTGTACACCTGATACCAATATAATGTTATATGTTAATTAGACCTCAATAAAAAGAAAATACGATGGTCATCATCATATTGGTCAAATTCAGAGAGCACATAGAGAAGCCAGTTTAGTACGACAAATGAAACAGAAGCCCCAGCCCGCAGAGGAGCTGCACAGCTAAGGAGACCAGGACAGTCGAGAGGATGTATGCAAGGACCGCGGAAGTGCTCAGGGGCTCAGAGAAAGAAGAGGACAGCTAGCACATGGATTATGGAAGACCTCTAGCGCTGTTAGAATCTGAAGACAAGCCTAGGAGATTTCATAAGAGAAGTGAGTCTTCAGTATCACTTCCGAGAATTTGAGCTGCAGTTTTGCAGAGCGATCATGGTTGGCTAGACGCTGGGAAGAGGAGGGAGGAGGGTGAAGGCCTGCTTGACTGGGCCCACTTCTCAGTAGCTCCAGACAGACACTCAGCATCCTCTTGTTGGACTAATTATTACACAAACTCTGGCAATCAATGAATAATTTTGAAAGGGTTGAGAGAACAGGAGTCACTCTGGACTGATTACAGTAAGTTCTCATTTGTATGTGTCAGACTCTTTTCACACATCTTGGGAAAGTTGTCAGTGCTCTCAAAGGGCTGATAGAGAGAAGGAAGGCAAGGGAGTGGGGGAGACTGTTTATTCCTACACAGAACCCTAAATTAATCGGGAGGTACTCAGAATATCTACATTGTTCTGATACTGTGTTAGCCACTGGAGAGGGGAGTAGAAATTATAGAATTTACTCATTCAATAATACTCACTGAACTTTTGATATGTACAAAATACTATGCTGAGAGGTCAAGAAAAAAAAAAAGAAAAGAAGGATGAGTTAGACATAGTCCATACTTTAAAGAAGCAGAGTACCTTTGAGGAAAGTAAGACGATCAATGCAGAATATAAGATGATCTACAAACAACATCCAAGGAGAATCCTAAAGGATCATAGACATGGAAAAGATCTAGGAAGCTTCATTAGGAAGTTGCTTTTTGGCTGCAAATTTTGCGAGTGGGAAAAGGAAGTGTACGCATACAAGGCTTCAGTGCAGAAGAGTATGGTTTATGCAGTACCATGTAGGCTGGGGCAACTTAAGTGTACAGGGCGGATGGGAGGTGAGATGGTAAGATTGGTGGAGCCCACGCCAAGGAAGCCCTTAAATGCCAGGCTAGAGCCTGGAAAACCGTGGAGCGTTTTTGAGAAAATGAGTGGCATGATCAAAGGTGTACTTTAGGAGAAGCATCCTGGTGCAAAATTAAATAACTGGTCAGAAAATGAAGAGATGAATCCAGGGAAATTGGCCTGGAGGCTATTCCAATGTCATAGAGATAATGAAAAATTGAACAAAATGGTGGAAGCAGAGGTGAGAGAGAGGGAGACGGATAGAGGAGAAATGGTAAGTATCTCTCCCCTAATTTGCTCCTACAGCTGGGAGTACAAGATTTCTTAGAGTAGATCAAATAAAACAAAGCAGTTCATAATCAAGTGCTGGAGTGTGCAGTGCAAAATAAGGACCACTGGTGTTCAGAGAGAGGTCACTGAAAGTTGGAGCAGCACGGATGAAATTCAGAAACGTGAGATGTTAATGCATTTCAGGGGGAGGGAACAGCAGGTGAGAAGACGCAGGGACTGAATGAACGTGGTCCAAGTACGGCTTACACAAGCTCATCGGAGGCCAGGACACCGTGTGCAGAGGGGGAAGCAAGGCTGTTTAGCTGAGACGAGGAGGGGGTTGGTAAAGCAGAAGAGCATGGAGGTCACAGGCGACTTTTGCAGGAAACCAGCTCTTAACTGATGCCGGTGGAAACAGGGAAGAGGCTAATAAGAAAGAGCAAAATTTCACTGGAAGTTCGAAAGGACTTGGAGACGATCAGGGCTAAGAGGCGTGAATAAATCCAAGATGGTAAGATTTTTAGACTCTACAGTTGGCTCTGTCGTACACTTGAATTAGTTGCTTCAGTGTCTTACCAGTAAGACAGTGGAGAACCATTTGCACCATGTGGCACCAAAAGAAAGGAAACAAACAGTTCACGTTCATGTATTTCTCAACCTTTTCACACGTGAAATTGTGCATTAATACAGAGGGTTAAACTGGAAGGACCTTGAGGTAAGTAAACTATATAAAACTTAGTGGGAAAAATGAAGTCCATTTTTATAGCATATAAACACGAAGGTTTAAGGAAATACTTCAAATATAAAACTTCCAAATAAAATCTGTCTAATTTTTTAATGAGACACTTGAGCTTACTTTCCATGAATATGATTTTGTACAAGGAAGGGCTACATACATTTTCTGATCGAAATTAAAAATTTTGATCTCTTTAACTTCTTGATAGTCATCATTGAAGAGAAACTGTCTGCATGGTAGCTAAGAAAAATCTAAAATCCTTGCTTCACACTCACTGAAAGAATAGCAACCTCTGAAATTACATGGGAAAAAAACCCAACAGCTCTGTTTTCATTGACAAAAGTAACCTTTAAATTTTTTCGTGATAGCTTGGATGTTTTGAAATCCAATTAGGAATTTTACATCAAACGTGTCAACCTGAAAATGATGCTCTTATTTGCAGAATGGGCATGTATTTGAGGAAAGTTGCTGTGTGGCTGCCTGAGGCACCCCTAAAAGACACATTAGCAGCCCATGGACAAAGTTAAGACAGGAGTCCTAGCCACCAGCTTTAGCTGTGCCCATGAGGAGACCGCTGGTTCTCGCCGCGCTCTCATCACCCCCAGTATGCCACACCTGGGGCTGTGCCAGTGACACAATCTGCAGCTGACTGTCCAGGGGTTTGTCCAGTAGGTTTCATGTTCTGCTCAGCGGGTGTCCGGGTGGCGGGGCTCCTTCTTGGCTCTGTTCGGGACCCTGGGGTGGAGCAGCAAGTTCTGATGCTACTCTTCTCGTTTTCTCGCCTGCAGCCCTCTGGCCATGCTGTCAGAGGATGCTCCACAGCAACCTGGATGCTCGGAACCAGAGGCAACCTGCACTGAAGTTCTTGCACAGACCACACCGGGTCCCTGAAGAGATAAATATTTCGTCGGAAAGTTGTAATCCATTTCCGACTCATTAATATGCCAATGCACAAAGGCACACCCACAGCAAAGCTCTGTAATGCAATTTTTTGCTTTGTTCCCTGTGTCTCTGCTATGAGACATCTTGGGATAGTCACCACTGCCCAAGCAAAGACATATTCTGTGGAATGGCATTCACTAGAATTGTGCAGATCAGCTTCTACCATGCCCTGGCAGGGGATCACAGAGGACGATGGTGGGCAAAAGTTACTGACTGTAGGAAAATATAAAATTTGAGTAAAAAGTATCTCAAATATCTCCTGTATCTTCTGCCAGAGAATACTGTTTGGTGTTAGTTTTTTTTTTGTTTGTTCGTTTTGTTTCGTTTTTTTAAGGTCTTAAGTTAATCCTTTAGCAAATGAGTGTCTTGTGATCCCTTTGTATTAGGTAGGAATTTTGGGTCACAGAAGTGGACTCTGGCTAAATTAATCAAAGAATGAGAGAAGAGGAGAGAAAAAGAGGGAGAAGAACTTATTATTTGGAAGGATACAGGATGTGCCAACCAACAAACCAAGCAGAAGGGCGCAAAGGCAGTTCTAAGAGCTGAAGGACCAACACTGATCGCTGCTCTCTCTGCTTCCACCGTGAGTTACCACCAAGAATGTTCTCTGTCGGTATTACTGTTCCTGGGAGTGGAGTCCAGTTGTCTGCTTTGGCTCATCATTCCCCTCACTCCAGCTCTGACTGTGGGGAGTGAGACAGTCCATCGGGAAAATTCGAGAAACCAGCTCAGGAAGGAACAATGGATCCTGGACACACAGAAACAACAGATGTCCACTTTGCCATTCTCATCCCATTTCTAGATGAGGAAACTGAGTCCCTGAGGTAAAATGTTCCCCTCCATAGCCACAGTCAACGGTGAGGTCAGGCCTAGAACATCACTTTACCATCTTCCAGAACATTCCTCGTTTCGGTACTTTTCCTCCTTCACACATCTGCACATTCGGTTCTTTTACACATCTCTCTCCCTTAGATAAACGAAGTAAAATCTTATATTGTCTCCTCAAAAGGCTGTGAAGTGGACTGATTTCTGGGAAGCACATGACTAAGTTAAATACACCTTTTTATGACCTTAAAGATAAATGTCAGACAAATATCTTGAGGATGAATAGTTGCCAGGAAGCTGAAAAAGAGTTTGTCTTCGACTGTGGGACCAAAACCAACACAAAGGAAATCTGCTTCCTTCTTATCGCAGGCGTCTGACAGGTTTCTCGATGATGTCAATGCATTTTCAGGCGTGCTTTCCCGGGTTGTTTGTGCCGTGTGGTACTCTGCCTCGTACACTGTCAGAGGGCCACTTTTTCAGTGGGTGCCGTGTCTCATTTGAATGCCCTGGAACAGGATTTTCATGGAAAACATTCAAGTTCTGTGAGGCATATTGGATTGCTTTTAGTGGCACTGTTGCTCTGAGGAGCTGCAGCTGGCAACCTGAAGCAACGTTCAACACACAAGCTCTGTCCTCGGCCTAAATGTGGACTTACCTGGTGAAGGTGGCATGGGGAGTAATTTTTAGTTCAGGAATGTCCCCGAGTAGCCTCAGTGCTATAAGGGGCTTGGATGTCAACTCCCCCCAAGGCCTCCCTTGGCCACCACACTTAACACGCTTCTCATAGCAATTACAACTGCATCCCAATGCTTTCTTTAGTAGTGTATCTCACAAGATGTAATTATATGTTTGTTCGGGGAGGCAGTATGTGTTTGTAGCCCTTAGGATCACAGAGCTTGCAGCAACCCACTAAGTTCAGAATCCCAGCTCCACTAATTATAGTAATTACACTTGTTGCATTTGTGTGCCGTAACTAAGCTCTCTGACTCTCGGTTTCCTTAACTGAAAAAATGTGACACAGTGGTCCCTAATTCTTAAGGATGCTGTGGGAATCAAATGAGGTACCACGTACGAAGCATTTTTAACAGAGCCTTGTCCACAGTGAGCATCGTGTACGTGTTCTCTGCTGCTCTGACTGAGGTTTTTATTGTCTGTGTCTCTCCCCTCTCCACGTGCTTTAGACTGTGAGCTCTGTGAGGACAGGAACCATATCTACTCTTCTCTCCAGTGGGTACCCAGAAAGAAAAGGACCTCTAATGCAGTGGGGGAATCAATCAATATTTGTAGGCTGAATGGAGGAATGTATGAATGGGTGGACCAGTTGGCAGTTTACCAAGTGCTTTCATACATATTGTCACATTTGAGCTACAGAACGTTGCTGTCAGATGGTACCAATATTTTTCTCATTTTATATGTTAGGAAAGTGAACCTGAGGGCTATTAAGTCACTTGCTCAAGGGCAGATTTCCAATACAGCAAATCCTGAGCTTGGACTCAGGTCTTCAAATCTCAGTCTCCTCTTGTTCAGCCATCTGATTGTTTGTTTCCATCTCTGAATCTTGTCTACAAGATTTCTATATAAAATGGAGAAATAATTTGCCCCGTTTATTGCATTGTTTTGAGCATCAAAAGTTCAAAGAGGTGAAACACATCAAACTGTTACCCCAACGGAAGCCATTATGACCATGTTTTATGTTTAGGGGATTGCATAAAGTAGCTTGATTGTTTTGTGAAATGATTTTAAATGGGAAAGAGAATATTTTAAAAGAAGAGGGAGAGAAAGAAAGAGAATGTGGGCAAGGGAGGGATAAAAGATTTGCAGTAGGAACTGGATGTGAATTTTGAAGCATTTCCCAATGTTTCATGTGGTCAGGGTCAAGCTGATCACACTACCTGGAGAGGGAAGGACAGTATCTTTCTGATGTTTCAATAATTTCTTGAATTATTGCGGTGTGGCCAGTGTGAATCTCCAATATTTTATTACATATTTTCAGCTCCTTGCTATTGAAATTAGGGAGCTATAGTTTTAGCCTTAGCTTTTGCCTACCCTTTATATATAAATGCTGAGTTTCCTGGATGATAAATTCAAAAGTTTTAACTTATTTTGTACCTTCACCAAGAATTGTAAATTCTGTTGAGACACTAAGAAATTTAAAAAAGAAAAGTCATAGACACGAAGTAACTTTGGTAGTAGTGAAGAGTAGAGTTATTGATTAATAGCATGATAATAAACGGAATCAACTAACAATTACTGAACGTTTAGTATGTGGAAGAAACTCTGTTACATGACTCCATATGCATCATTGAATATAATTGATTCATTCATTTCCTTAACAAATATTTACTGAATGTCTATTATTTGCCAGGAGCAATCTCAATAACTAGGCAGACACATAACGATAAAGAACATCTTGGCATTATGGAGTTTACATTCTAGTGAGAGAGGAAGGCAATAAAAAAAAATTGGCCGATGAATACTTGATAAACTATCAGACAGTGATAAGTTCTATGATGAAAAAGAAAATAATTCATAAGAATAAAGAGTAATGGAGGCCTGGAGTGACCACTCAGATGGAGCGAGTGGTCAAAGAAACCTTCCCTGAAGAGTTTAAATTTGAACAGAAGTATGAATGGAGTGAGAGGTTAATCTCAGTAATGCTGGCAGAACAGCATCCCTACACAAAGGAACAGTAAGTGCAAAGTCCCTGAGGCAGTAGCAAGCGAGAGTGAGATTTCCACACTAATAAGGCACAAAGCAACATGAATGAGGTGCATGAATCCTCAGGCAGGGTCCTTGGGTAGGGCTTTGAGGGAGAGGTGGGGAGTCTGGATTTTCCCCTGAATGTGATGGAAAGCTCTTGGAGGGTTTGGGCAGAATGACACAATTGGATTTCCTCTTCAAAAGATCATTTGATCATTCTGGCTCTTGTATAGGGAGTGGTTCATAGGTTATAGGGGTAGCAAGGGTGGAAGCTAGAAGAACAGTTAGGAGGCCATTGTGCCAGTTCAGAAAGTAGACAGTGGTAGCTATGGACGGTGGAGGTTGGAGGCAAGTAGTCAGCTTTGGAAGACAGCAGAGTTCTCTTCTGATTACTTTCATTCTCTGAATGAAATAAAAGTTGAAGTCATTATCTGAAAATGCCAGGATTTGAAGAACTGGAGAAGGTATGAGTTGATCCTCAGAGAGGGAGAACGTGAACAGACTATTGGAAAATACTAGGATGTGAGGGAGTGGGGGCCACTTGAAGTTGGTGGTCATGAGTCTAATGTGAGACAAGACCATGTGGCCGTGTGTTTTTCTCTACCCACCTCAGTTAGTCTGGCAAAGTCAAGGAATTGGGTTTAACTGGGGCTGGGATTTTGCCAGGTAAGTGTAGTGAATAGAGAGCAGGAAATGAGCGATTATACTGCCGGACTCTAGAACCAAAGTCTGGTAGTAGAAAGTGAGGGCAGGACATGGTAATGGCAGCAAAATGTGAGCATTGGTAGATCAGATAGTCCCCAGGATGCCAAAGATCTGGTGGAGTATGTGATAGACTGAGTATTTGTGTCCCCTCAAATTCATACGTTGAAATCCTAACCACCAATGTGATGGTATTCGGAGGGAGGGCCTTTGAGAGGTAATTAGGCTTCAGTGAGGTCATGAGGGTGGTGCCCTCATGATAGGATTAGCTCTCTTTTTCTTCCGTGTGAGCATACAGCCAAGAAGAGCGTCCTTACTGCAACCTGACCATGCTGGTACCCTGATCGGGGAATTCCAGCTTCCAGACAGTGAGAAACAAATGTCTGTTGTTTATGCTCCCTATTCTGTGGTTGTTTTGTTCTGTTTTGATAGAAGCCCAAGCTGACTAAGACAGACTAGCCACTAAAGAAGTGAGTTGAAAAGTGGAATGGGAACTGGCCTTCAGATGCTTGAAACGGAGACTTCAGAGATACTGGAAACGGCCAAGGGCATGTGGTCACGGAAGTGGGTGATCTCGATTAGTATAACGTGGTGTTTTGTGTTTGCTGCGTGTTTTTCTCCTGTCACTTGACACTTCTGCGTTGCCAAAATAATCACAAAACTGAGACAAGCCAAGAACACCATCATGAAAGTGAAGGACTTCATTTAGATGGTTAATGTCCGGGAAGTGCCCGTTTTGCGGTTATGCCCGTAACACTGCCGCGGTGCCGGGGTGTGACTGAGACCTAAGGGCGTACCTGGGCTTTGGGCTCAGCGAGGATGCCCACACGTCGGCTTCCACTGGTGCCGCCCCACTCCCAGACAGGCCACAGTGAGCGTTCATCAGCAGGGGAGTTAGTGCTGTAGGGAGTCAGGGAGACTTCTAGGCAGAGAACCATCAGACTGGGAGGTCATTCCCGGATAGAGGCCAGCTCTCAGCGAGTTCCCACCACGGCCTGCTTTTCAATATGGGATCCAAGTTTTAATTTCGCGCAGGTAGAGGTCGGCTTTCACGCTGTGGGTCAGTGCGCAGGAGCGGGCTTCTGCTCGCCAGCAAAACTGAAATTTGAGTTCCTGGAGGGATCCAGGAGGCTTCCGGGGGCGCGGGGCAGCGGGGGGCGTGGGTGCCTGGTCGCCTCCAGCCCCGCTGTTGCAGAATCCAGGGGGTGCATCCCCCTTTCCCGATTCTTGACGTCAAGCTCCGACCGCCGCGAAGCCCGGCAAGGGCGGTGGAGCGCGGAGGAAGGGTGGCAGCGAGGAGAAGCCATTGCAGCAACAGCTTGGAGGAGGGAGCTGGACATCTCCGCCGAGAATCACAGGGGGCGGGAGCCCGAGGAGGGGAGGCAGAGGACCTGCCCGCTCCGGGAGCCGCTGGGTTGCTGCAAAGAGGGGCGGGGAGAGGCGGGGGCGCCGCCTGCACCGCGCTGGCTCCAGCGGTGCCCGCGGGGAATGTGACATCAGCAGCGCCGGGCGCTTGTGGCTGCAGGAGGCATCTCGCCTCGGCTGCGCTGTGCACACCTAGCCCCGGGGAGGACGCAGACCCGGGCAGGCGGCAGGGATGTCGGCGAAGGAGAGGCCAAAGGGCAAAGTGACCAAGGACAGCGTGACCCTCCTGCCCTGCTTTTATTTCGTGGAGGTGAGTTGGCCCAGCGCCTTGGCATAATGCAGATCCTCCGAGCGGCTCCGGAGCCAGTTCGGGTCCCGGACCGTGTTGGAGGCGCGCAGACCGCGCCAGGGTGCGCGCTGCTGCCCCCAAATGCCCGCCTCTCCCCCTTCCCCCCAGCTTTCTCGGGAGCTTCCCCGAGTGTGCCTGCGAGTGCCTGCCGGCCAGGGGTGATTACCACGAGCGATGCCGCTGCTCGGTGGCCTGCAGGCAGGAGATACCTGTGGGAGTGAGTGTGGGGCTAGTGCCCTGGCCCTCCGGCACTGCCTATGTGCACAGCCTGGTCCGTGGCCCAGAGGGGCCGTGACGCTGATATTTCGAGATCTGTGTCCTCAATCTGCTAGTACGTTATCTAGAACTCTGTGAGCTTTCTGTAGGAATTGAAATACACACGGCCATGCCCCGGGTGTGTGTGTGTGGGGGGGGGGTGCATGAGGGCCGGAGATGTTTATACAGCATTAGGAGTATTGATTGTTTCATTACAAACAAAAACAAAACCGGAAAGCCCTTCCGCTTTTATAATTACTGTGGTGCTCACATCTGCTTCTAAAATTGGGTCCATATCTCTAGGCATCCATCTATTGGCCCTTTGCCATGGTTAACAAAAATTATATACATATACACATGTATATGTATATATGTATATGTATGCATAATAGTTTAAAACTAAGTGACATCATCTGATTTTGCAAGATTTGTACATGTGTATTTATTCTCTGCTGAGCAATATTATACATAAGCAGTTAAAATGCTGGTGTATTCATAATGAACCTCTAACTTACCAAAATGCAGCATTTAAGGGAAGAACAATTTATGGGAGGGCTATGAAGATTGACAGGTACAGTGATTCCATGCACTGTGGTCCATTGCATTAGGAAGACATTTTTAAGCAAGAGGTTTATTAAATCATAGGTAGAAAAAAGATGTGAAAAGATTGATAGGTTTACTGAAATCATACGGTTTTAAGTATAAAACTATATTCTGTGTAAGTAGAGTCTGGATTGCATAGAGAATTTTAAGACTGTTGCTGAATTGTAAATATCCTTCCTTGGCCGTCTTTTCAGCTGAATATGGAGGTTTTGTACTTCTAAGTACAGATAGTAGGTTCTGTATTTGATGACTGCAAGGCTTTTCTGTGTTGAGGGATAGTCGTTGCCTTGAAACTTGGGACAAGAGACATTGTCAGATTGTTTTTATAGATAACAGTGTATTTGCAAGTTTCTCTTGGGTCTCACAATTTTACAAATGGTTTCAGTGTTAAGAAACATGTATGTGATTTGCATAAGTCTCAGAGAAATGATGGGTGACTCCTTCATCCATGACCCATAGAAAAGAAGGATAAAAAATTGACCTGTTTATTTAGTTAATTGATT
The DNA here is from genome assembly GCF_036321535.1 of Camelus dromedarius. Taxonomy (NCBI): domain Eukaryota; kingdom Metazoa; phylum Chordata; class Mammalia; order Artiodactyla; family Camelidae; genus Camelus; species Camelus dromedarius. Next base: position 7,525,763 of record NC_087444.1, read on the forward strand.
TGCTAATTTTTGCTCCTCCTGTTTTCACAAGGGATTTTGAGGCCATGGTTTAGATAATTTCGTTGAAAGCAAATGAACAATTTTCTCAAGAAAAAACAAATGTGGCAGCAGAAGATTCCATGATAAAAAAGGTAAAGGGGTAGAGAGACAGGCTCCCTGCCTGTAAGTTCAACCCTGTCAGGCCACTTGTATGGCTAGTCTGCTGTGGTTTTGTCTGAAGACACTTTCATGCACGTCTAGACCTGTTACATCTGTTTAGGAGAAATCGGTTAATTGCTGGCTTCCACCTCCAGGACACAGCACATCTGAGGTCAGCTAGAAGCTGACCACATATGGATAGTAGCTATATGGCTTCAAGGAATATACTTTCATGAAAGAGGATGCCAGCCAGAGAATTAAGGATATGCCTTTAAAGAATCTATGTGTGGACTTTTCAGATACCTTTAACAGGAGTACATTACCTTTTAAACTAAAATTTTAAAAGAAAAAAGATGCCTCTTAATGCATTTTAAATGGGTCTCTAGGAACAAACATCTCACAGATGTGAGTTCTTTTCCATGAGTGTGGAAATAGCCCCAAATCATTACATTCACTTTGACCCATTCAGATGCCTTCTACAAATTCCTGAGCAGGGCAAAGTACAGAACGGTTCCTAGACTATCAGTCATGGAGTTGGAATGAGCATTTATGGCGTGATGTCTTAGGGGTAACAGATTTCAAAGGGAAAGATACAAAATTGGACTGCAAATTGTCTCTCTGAAACTTAAATGCTTGATGAACCACTGAAGAGCCTCTAGAAAATGGGAGAAGACATTAGTACACCAATTACTTAAGGGGTTGACAGAATGCACTACTGAACTCCTTTGGAATGACTCATTCTGAAGCCAGTGAGAATGAGCTTTGTATCTCCTTTGGAGGCTGAAGAAATATAGCAAGAATTAACGTGTCAGTAAAAATGCTGGAGAGTAATGGCACTTTGCTTCGCAACATATTCTCCTAGACCTTAGTAATTAAAATGCAAAAGTGAAACGTGAGTTAATCTTTCATCACATATCAACCCAAAGCACACATTTCAAGCCTTTTCTGTTACTTCAGACAATAAGTAGCAAAAAGAGGTAAAAATGACCAGAATTTGAGGAGAAAACCATCTCTGGGTCTCAAGTCAGTGACACCATGGACAAGTTAAACTTGGCCTTTCTTCCAGAAGTTCGAGCTGTTTTAAATTGCTGCTCATCATGGTAGGTATGAAATGTGAAGAAGTTAACTAGAAACTGAGGGGCAACTTTCATTCAGACCAGAGGGGGCTGAAGTCAGGTTACACTGAATGATGGCAGGAAAAACGGCACCATGGTCTTCTGGGAAAAGCCTGGGCCTTACAGACAGGTGGACCTGGTTCATGTACTACCTACGCCACATACTGCTTGGATAATTCTGGCCAAGGTACTTCTCTCATTCTCAGTGTCTGCATATATAATAAAAAACTATGTGATGCGATATCAAATATATATTGATGGGTAACAGAAATGATAATACTCACATCTTACAGTATCTTATGAGGTGAAAGTATGTAATACACCAGACATCATTTCTGAGCCAGAGTCGGCACTCAGGATGCACCAGTCTCTTCTGCAGTGTCAGGTATGGACAGTGTGGGCTGGGCTGACGTGTTTGGTCGCTAAAACCAAGTCTTCTTGGCCCGGTTCACCACCAGACTCCATGTTAAGCAAACGTTAAGGTAATGGATAGAATTAAGCTTTTCTTACCTCTTTGGTTTTATGCTACCAACTGTTTATGCTGATAAAGGGGTTTATGGTTGACAGTAATTAAATATATCAGTATCACATGGTAATTTGGAAAACACTAGATGATTTCCAGCACAGTACCTCGCTTTATGAACAAGTTTGACAGTTCTGTTTTGCATTGTTCAACTTGGGAGAAGAAAGGTCAAGTTATGAACGGAACTCTCAAATAAGGTGAACAGAAAAGCTGGCTGTCTGTGTGCCTAATGCATTTCCTTTACGCAGAGCGTTACAATGGTCCCACCTGTATTCAGACTCACAATTCTGTGCTCATGAGTCATCCTGTTCCAAGATATGAGTTCACATTGATTTGGTATGTAAGATAAACAAATTGTAAATTACCCTTTAAACCGAAAAGATGTAAGTTCTTAATAAGTAAATGGGGAAAAAATTCTTTTCATTTAAACATTCTGCTTTGTGGCATACATTGTTTATTACTAATCTAATGTTTACTTTCTGGGGGTAAAAGAACTATGTTTGACCTATATGCAGAGATATTTTTATAGGGCTAGAGATGCAGATGGTTTGAAAATTCTTGTTTTTCATACACACACACATAAACACAGACGGAGTAGGGGCATCCTCTCCCCATTAAATGCAAAAATCACTGTATCTGAAGCATTACAGCAGGCCTGAAATTATGCAGAAAGTTTTCACTAATTCAAATGTTGCACTTAACAATGGGTGTGTTTCAGGATTTTGTTACTGCAGGTTGATTACTACAGTTTAGGGTCAGTAACTAGACGGTGTGGAGGAGTAAAAGCCATTGTTTCTCTGTTACCATCCTGCCCAAAGAAGTTCAAAGAGTCTCTGTTTAAGCAGAAAAACCCTAGTTAGGTCAGTCTGAACATCATACCTAGACATTAGTGTGTCTTGACAGAACCTTAATATGATTTTTACTTTTTCCCACTGGAAAGTATCACAATATCTTAATTGTAGCAAACATGAATTCACAAGATTTCTGTTCCAGCTCAAGATCTATGTGAAAATTATATAACTCGTTTGATCTTCTTGCTGGGAAATCTAGCTAGCTGATTTTTACATAAACTTAACGTCAGTAGGAAGTACAAAATCACAACATTCTGCATCACACGTACCAAAATAGCAACTGCAGGTTTTTCCCTTTGCTGGATGGCATAGATAGTCTGCTCAAAGAGGTAGTCCAAACCCTGCCAACAGAGATGAGCTGACAAATCTTTCCTCCTCTTTTACAGTCACAATGTGCAAAGCTCTTTGGTGAAAAACAAAAAGGAAAGAGAGACGATAAAAGAGCCCTAAGTTTTAGGAAGACTACATGAGGAAGGACATTTCCACAAATACCACGACCAAGTGCTGAACATGGAACCTGCTGTTAGGGAATTCTGACTGTTCCTAGGTTCCATCAGGATCTTGCTGTGTCTCCACAGTCAAGTAGTCCTGGTCTGACTTTTCTGTAATAGAAAAAAAAAAAAAAGGTGACTTCTACCAAACTCAAAGGGATAATAATAATAATTCTAGTAACAACAAGGAATGGTCAATTTCCAGCCCCCTTTATATGACAGACCCTGTGCGTACATTATATTTAATCCTGAGAACTACCTCAGAAGGTAGTATTAATTGTATTAAGGTAGTGTCAAGAAGGTAAAATCAAGAAGACTGTCATGATTTTTTAAATCAGCAAACTGTAACTCAAAGAACCAAGTATCTTTCTGAGGACACAGCGACTAAAGGAAGGAGCCATGATTTGGGTGCGGGTCCATCTCCAGCTCGCTCTTGCGTTGTGGTTCCATGGCTCCACCTCACACGTGATTCTCATGATAACACTGAACCTAACGAAGGAGGGGGGTCAGGAGACCTGCCTCTGCCGTGACTTGGCGAGCTTAGCTCTGCGGTATCTGCAGGCAAGTACTTGGAAGATGTCATGACGGGGTTCTGTCTGAGTCGTAGAGTTTTTCTCTTCATTCAGCTACTGAACGTGGCTTTGTTAGTGCCATCTCCTGCTTCAAGGAACTGACTTTATTCTGACACAGAGGTGCAGCTGGCACAATGACTATCTACCTAAAAAGATGCTTCCCTTGGGAAAGCACGAATGGTACCCCTGAGATTCTCGTGGAGGGAGACTCAGTGCAGAGCTGTGGGTGGAGCTGGAACTGGAATACAATTGAGAAGAGTAGGCTGTGTGGGTCTATGAGAATGATGGCGTTTGGAGAAAAGAACAGACAGACAGAAAGCCTGGGCCAAAGAGGATTAGGAGAAAAAGCCTGAGAAAAACGGAAGGTAGGAGTGAAGTACATGTGAGGGTACTGGGTATCTCATCTGTGAGCGAGCCATGGAGATTAGATTCCTTTAGGCATTTGAACTGTCTAAGTTGGCTTGTTAAATAGAAAGCATTTATGGCACAATTGTTACTGTTTGCTTTGGGAATGTGTTACAGATACTACGCAAAGGGATTTCCTCCCAGCATACATACACACACACACACACACACACACACACACAACAGGCTAATTCTCGTGCAACCTCTCAACAACAACAAAAAGTGAGGCAATGTATTATTACAGAATGACGTCTAATCAAATCATGTAGTCCAGGAACATCTTGTTCGATTCTTCCGTCACAAGTGAGAAAATGGTGGCTTGCAAAAGTCAGCTGTGTTACCTAAAAACACTATGGTTCATGTCATATCAGAAATAGAACTCAAGTCTCCCGACTGCTGTTCTCAGCCTTGTTCGCAATTATACCATTTCTATAATTCCTTATATTAGAGAGTTCCCCCTGGATTATAACACTTAAAATACAGATCATTCTAATTCTACATGCATACAAATTGTGCCTGCTGTTTGAAAGTTCCATCTAAATACCTAGGGTCCACATGGCATAGCACCACATGGCGTTAAACAACACGTTATGAATGGATTTTCTGCTTTTCCAAATTGTTAGGCTCTTTGAAAAGCATGGTTACAGTTAAAGAGCACACAATGGGGAGTGATGTTTCTCTTTCTCATTGCCTAATTGTCCACCTATAATTTCACAATGACTTCTCTGGACATGGGGTCCCTGACAGACAGTATAGAAAGAGGAAACTTTGGGAGGAGTGAGGATGTAAGTCACACCATTAGTAACAAAATCACTTTGAACTTTCTATTATGGTTTAATATAATTTTTTCATACACATTATCTCATTTGATCCTTTAAATACAACTGAGGAGTAGCTATTAAGTCTATTTTACAAATTAACTGAGACTCATGGAGGTCCGAGAACTTGCCTGAAATCCAGGTGGTGCTGGCCTCCCCTGTGCTACAGTGAGAGAAACATTTGTATTTAAGCTATGAAATGTCTAATTATGAACATCTCTAGATGGTCTTCTAGAATTAATCAGCTGAGAAATGGGCTTCCAGATAACTATAGAATGGAGTACTCTCCTCAGTCAAGTGGATTTTGGAATGTGAAAGCCAGGGACAGAAATGCTAATTTTGACATAATTAATGTTGAGGTGTTTTTGTCCTGGCCGTAATTAGACACTGAATCAATTGCCTCTTAGGTCCATCACTGTTTGGTTGTTTTTTAATCACAAAACATTTATGTTAATCAGCATAAAGGAGAATAATTGCTTTCTTATTTGCTATAATAAGTTGGCTTCTGTACATTCTTCTAAAACTGGCATTAGACCATTTAGGTATAAATTAAAGACAAGGGTAAATACGAGTAATTAAAGTCAATGCATTTTCAGGAAAAGGTAGACAAGGTGTCAGTCCATCTAGCGGACTGTTGATTGGGAGTGAGACCCTGGAAGTCTGTGTGGATATGTTGTTTACAACTTAATGTTCTCACCAAGAGCTCGTGCTGTAGGAGTGCCTTGGAGGTAAAACTGCTACTTAATACAGTTCTAATTATGCTTCAGAAACGGGGCCTTCATGGATAGTCTAAAAGAGACCAGTCTTACACTAAATACACTCTAAAAGGGGGTGCCAAGATAAAAGCCAGGATGTATTCTGTTTGTTCTGTCATGGCAATTTATTGAATTTATTGAATAAATATTTATTGATTGCTTACTACGTGCCTTTTGGTTAAATTAATGGAAATAATATGGACTCATTACTGGTGTACGTCCTCATCTCTAGTAGAATTTCAGTAAAGATTCGCTGGATGGATGGAGTAAAGCAGGACTCGTAGTGATGAACATATATTTTTCCTTAACTTTCTTTTCCCAGCCAGAGGAGACATTTGTATTTTTTTTTTAAATTTCTACAACAACTTTATTTTGAAAAACCCGAGGGCACTACTCTGTCATCTGAAACGATAAAGGATTGAAATCAAGTTTTAAGTGTTCCTGAGACAGGTAGGAAAAGTAAACAGTCTCACCCTACAACCTTATGGATGTCACAAAGTGGTTTTGACCAGAATAAACCAAGTCAAAGACTGAATAAAACACTGGGTTTATAAGAGATGAAGTGAGGCCCCTAGGAGCCAAAAGACGGTAAATGAGTCTGCAGGTTATGTTTCCTCAACCTCAGGTTCCAAACCAGTAAGTACTTGTAAAATAAGCGGTGATAAAGGCTAAGATTAAGTCAATCTCCAAGGCCTATGAGTCCTTATGCCTTTTTTTTTTTTAACATTTTTTATTGATTTATAATCATTTTACAATGTTGTATCAAATTCCAGTGTAGAGCCAATTTTTCAGTTATACATGAACATATATATATTCATTGTCACATTTTTTTTCTCCGTGGGCTACCATAAGATCTTGTATATATTTCCCTGTGCTATACAGTATAATCTTTTTTATCTATTCTACAATTTCTTAATTATACTTACGCTCATTTTATCATCTAGAGCATATGCATTATGTGAGATTTGAGACTTCAAAGACAGACATCATTTAAACAAAGAACTTAGAGTTTTAATTTTCACAGAAAATTATTTTAGTTACACAAGGAACATATGACAGCAAAGACCATTTTTTGTGGGTATGGTAGGGCAAGCTATTAGATACTAATTTTTTAGTAACAAAATGTGCTTCTTTGTCATATGTACTTGTATTCCATGTTACACTGTATTTGTTTTGTATATTTGTTCATGAGTTTTGGATGCATCTCATAATGAAACACATAAAACAATCATGTTTAATTTAAAAATACTTTTAGGATGTTGGAAAATAAAAGTTATTAATGTCCCACATTAACAGCCCTCCTTCCATATCACTTTATTCATCAACCCCTTGCACAGATACATTCAAATAAATAAAGTCTTCAGCAGCCTTGCAAAATCTTTCATCTTAAAGGTGGACTCATAATGTGCATTTAAGTATGATCTAAGCGTGTAGGAGTCAGGCTGGGAAGGAGAGAGTGATTCACGAGACATTGTTAAATGCTCATCTCCAAAAGTAGATTGGAAATCCCTTCTCTGGGTAATTTACAGCACACATGAAATATATCAGGTACATAGTATATACCCAATAAATGTTTGTTAAATAAATAAATTATTACATAATAGAAAATATAAACTTCTATAGTGCTTAAATGAAATGGTTTAAGGGTAATTTTGATAACCTGAATTTAGTAAACAACTCAAAAAAGTAATTTAAAAATACTGATGTCTCTAATTCAATAATTTGTATGTATATAAATAAGACTGTCACATTAAATATCAAAATCAGAAATTTATTTCTCTTATTCCACATCTGAAATACAGAATTTTTAGTTAATTTCATTTCTCTGACATTACTGCAATATTTCCCCCTTTCATTCCTATCTTTTGATATTAATAAATACGTGTCAGATCCCAAAGGTACTATATTCTTTTATAAGACTGGTCAGACAAAAATATAGATGTTTTTTTCTGTGTGAGCAAAATAATCTCACTAATAGTGAAAATACTATTTAATCTGAGTATTTTAAAATCTTACTTTTTAGGAGACATCAAAAAATATATGCACAATACCCCTCACAGCAGAAATTGTAGACTGACAGTCATGGTATACAAAGAAAAAAATGTAGTTTATATTAATTTATTTTTTGCTATTTTTCAGTGTCTTTGGGAAGGTAAGCTCGGTGGTAAAAAATGTGAGCAGGAGGCAGTAGGTATAATGACTGCAAACATGAACTCAGGTGCTAGATCTCTTGAGTTTATAATCTAGTGGATAAACTGTATAATCCTGCACAAATCATATAATTTTCTGTTTCAGTTACCTCATCTGTAAAATGGGGATAATAATAGTACCTCCATCAAAAGGGTGTAGTGAAGATTGGATGAGTTCAGAAAAGTCAAGTATATACTTTAAATGGTACCTGCCAAATATTAGTAGCATTGAATTTTGATTTGTACCATATTTTTAAAACACAAGTATATGTTCTAAGGGTAAAGAAATTACAGCCGTAAGAAAAAATTTCAAGGCAAGTACTTTTAAGAATTGAAATGCAAGTCCCCAGCCTTAGGTCTTAGTCTCTAATTAGATTCAAAGAACAAAATGCTTTCCAAGACAATACACATGCTTCAGTGTCTAATTATATAAAAGGAGCAAATCAGGACCTGAGGTTAGAGCTGGTGACTACAAAGCTTACTACCCCAAGCCTAATGCTAGATCAATATTCAGGTGATGAAGCAGTCACGTACCATTATTTTAAACTTTACTGTTGGATCATTGAGTGACCGTAATTAGTCTTTTTAGAGCTGTAAAGACGTAATTTATACTTGGGCATGAAAACATAGGACACAATTTTCCCATTAAACTTAACATTATATTAGGTCTGTTTGCTCTTCTCTATTAATTACCATTGCTATTCCGAGGACTTGATTTGAGTTTCTTGTGTTTTTAATGTTAAAAAAATATTAGAATTCTAGATATTCACAGAAGAGGGGTTTTCCATGGTGGAAATAAACAAGGATCTTTTTACTTGGGGATTGTTCTTTTGTCATGCTAATTACACTACAAGAATTGTGTAAACATTTGACATTTCTGTTCAAATCATCCACCCAGGCATTAATTTATTTTACACTGAAGATACCCGGTATGTTGGGTCCTTCCTGTGGACAGAGACATGAATGAGAGAATCCCCTGCTCTCAAGGGTCTTGCCATCGAGCAAGAGAGAAAAGTAAAGGAGCAACTGCCCACCCATGGCAGTTGCTGTGACAGAGGCATTCAGCGGGCCACCTCCGTGCAGTTGGAGAAAGCCGTCCAACGAAAACGCGACAGGAGAGCTTTAGATGTGCCCGATTCCTGACATTTGTATTCGAAGTCATTCACTAAGGGAAACAGAAGTGAAGATAAAAGCAGACCACATCCAACATATAATGAAGGGGTCTTCTGATATTAACAAAAAAACAAATTAAAATAACATCGGAGAAAACTTCCCAGGGTAGAACGTCGGAGACCTTGGGCTACTATACAATGAGGAGTATGATTTGAAAGTGCCTGCCACCCCTTCGCTCTTAGTGTCATGAAACCCCATGTACACATGGCCCGCTCTCACGTCTGTCCTTTAAAGTGGCTTTTCCGCTGAAGCCTGGGGCCATCCTTTCCTGAGAAGCCCCAGACTGGTGCCAGATGGCGACATGTACCAAAGTGGCAGCAGGTGCCGTGGGGCTGGTGCTTCCAGGAATGGAACAGATCGGGTTTCAACGGCTGGCCTGTACTTAGACTCCAGGCATGCTGTTTAACTTAACTGGAGCAGGGGCTTCATCTTAAAATTTATCTAAAAATCCCCAGGGAGGTTGTGAGTATTAAATTAGGTGATTTATGGGGAAATGTCTAAATAAAAAGTCAATAAACGTTCTTTTCTTTTTACCTAAGAGTAGGAGCTCCATAAATTCTTTTGGTAACTGAAAGTCAAATGAGCTCCAGAAAGGAGAGATACTAGACTGGAGAAGCAGTTTCATGTTTGAGTCATAAGGAGATGCTGGCAGAGGAACCGTTTAAGAGTATTTAAGAATTAAGAGCAAGGGTGGCTTTTTTCAAACAGCACATACCCTCTGCAGCATCCTCTTCCTGTCTGGGAACCGCAGCCATTGTAGCAATGTCGGGAGGGAGAGTGGGTGGAGATCCATGAGCAAAGCAGCTTAGCTCATATTTCCTGGACTAGAGCAGCTGGGTAGGAATCTGGGCGCTCCACTCACCTGCTCTGTAACCTGTCTATGTCTCAGTTTTCTCATCTGTAAATTGGGCGTGCCAATAGATGCTTTATAAAGTGTAGATTGCAGTGAACTATTATCGAACTTAGCACAGTGTCTGGCACCTAAAACCTCAACACATTCTGCATATTGTTAAGAAATTGTCCATTTTTTGTTTATTTGATGGCAATGCCCTGATTTCTTTTGATTTAATTCAATAAATATTTTCTGGACACCTAAAATATTCAAGACACTGTGTGAATTACAAAGGTCTCACTTTGAAGTAACAGAGCTTAAGAGAAGGGCTAGTAATATGCAAATAATAATTACAGTTTAAGGCAGAATAACAGGAGCTACAATAAAGATACGTATGGTGCCCATGAGGCAGAATCTTCAGTCCTGAATGGAGACCATGGGGAAGGCTTGTGGGAGAAAAAACTGTGATATCGACTTCTACAAGGACAGTTTTTGTGGGAAACAGACGTAAAAATGTAATATAAAGCAAAGACTAGAACATGCCTTTTTGGGGCATAAGTGTAATGGGGACTTAGGCTGTTTGTGGGTTGACAGAGTGCACGGTAGTTATAAAGCCAAATTAAACAAGACAGGAAGATCGACGCTGTAATATAAAAGGTCAAAGTGTCATTTTAGGAAATTTGCACTTTATTTTGTAATTAGGGGGGCACTATTAAAGGCATGATTAGATGTGAATTCCAAAAAAATTAGCCTGGAAGTATGGTGGAGGATGAAATGACTTGAGGGGAAATAGAGGTTAAAAAAAAGAATCTAGTACATTATATATGGTAGTGAGAGTGTGAAAGAAATGAAAGGAATGTTTCTTACACCGTGACAGCACCTGGAGAATTTTAGAACTAGCTGCAATGTAAGAAGCCCCTCTTTCCACTGATAACAAATAAGGCCCAGGAAGGTTAAGTGACTTGCTCCAAATCCCAGAAACTAGTGGAATAAATGAAGGGAGAATGGATTTTGCTGATTCTGAAGCCAGCGTTGGTTTCCCCCAAACACACTGCCCCGTTTTTACGTGTATCTGTGCGTGTCTCATCAGCCACCTCCATCCTATTTGTGAAAACTAGTTTAGATTTCTAAACCTCGAATAATGTTATAGACTCATTCTGCCCTACTCTCAGTGACACTACAAGTGTTAATGCGCTTTTTATAGACTATATTTTTGAGGTTGATTGTAGTTAATCCAAATATGCTACAGTTAGAGTGAAGACAGTTTAATAAACCATAAAGCTCTAAACTCTGTTATTATTACTACTATTGTCAATATTTAAAGGGAGCATTTATCTATATCAGCTAGAAGGCAAAAAATACTAAGGAATGTCATTAAAGACTGAGCTGTAGGAAATGGAAAATTCTGTCCTATTTCTTGACCAATGGCAACCTACTTCTTGCCATAAGCTTTAATAAAATTACTTTGATCTGTTAATATTTCTTCCGGTTTGAATTTCATTTCAATAAAACATATTAATGTTTTAAATGTCACATTTTATATGATGTGGGATTACTTATCAGGATTGGTTCCCAGTCTCCCATTTAAAATTTGTTATTAATATAACGAATGTTCTTTTTCTCTGAGATTCTCTCTTGTACATGAATGATACGAAGAGACACAGTTACCTCCTTTGGTTCTTATGACATTATTCATATCAAATCAAAAAGTTAATTTAACTTTTGAACTTTCTTGAGCAAGTGTTGCTCCTCTGCAAGTGGAGGTGATGTTGCAATCATCCTGTATCAATGACTTGCGGCTTTCTACCTGTAGCCTTGGACTCCCTCAGAAGCCCCAGGTTAGCGTCTTACTCTTTTCTTAACAGCTACATTTGGATAACTAAGAGGCACCTCAGTTTTAATATTTCCAAAACAGAACCTTAGATTCCTCCTACTCAAGGATTTCCCAGCCTTCCTCACCCCAGTAAATGACACCAACAAGCCCCAAGTCCTCGAAATCAACCTTAACTGTTTTCTCTCCGATAGCCAACCTGTCAACAAGTGCTGTCATTTCTGTCTCCAAAGTTATATCCAGAATCTTCCAGCTTCTCTGTATCTCAGGACCACACCCTAGAGAGAGCCGTCATCGTCTCTTGCCTGGATTACTGCAGTTGCCGAGCATCCTCTAGCAGTTAAGCGTCAGGAGCGCAGGGTGTTTCCTCTGTTTTGTTTACTGTTACGTTCCTCACACTTAGAGCAGTGCCCAGCACATACCTGGCACTTGATAAGTATTTGCTGGGTTTTGAAGAGCCTGCTAAATTTTCATGCTGCTTCTACTTTTGACCCACCACAATCATTCTCAACCCCAAAGCCAGAGTGATCTCTTAGTAAAATATATTTCAAGGCTTACTATACCTTTCCAAAGTATTTCCAAACATACTTTGGAGAAAATACTAACTCCTGCCATGGCCTGTAAGTCTGTGCAAAGTCTGGCCCCAAGTCCACCTCTCTGACTTCATCGTATATCACTTCTCCCTTCTGACTCCGCCTTTTACCTGGTTTTTATGTGGTTAGTTCATTCTTGCCCATCCTAGTCTCTGTTTAAATGACACCTACTTAGGTAGGACTTCCGTGGTCTAAAACAGCAAACCGGGCACTCAGTTACCATAGCCCCCCCTCTTTTATCTTCTTTATAATATTATAATTTGAATTTTTTTATCTGCCTTCTTCAGCAAGAATGAAATCTTAATCAGAATAAGGACTTTGTATTTGATCACAGCTGTATTCCCCGGACCTAGAACAACGCCCAGTGCTAGTAGGCTCTCAATAGATAGTTGTTGAATGATTAAATAAATAAGCCATGAATATCACGTATGGTACATGACTCCTTGTGACCGTGATCCCACCAGTTTTTGAGTGTCTCAGAGGACTCTGAATTCATCAAGACTATGAAAAAGGAAAAGAATGGAATTGACGTGTCTCCCTGTAGGCTGGGAGCAAAGCGAACTACCCCAATGAGAAATAAAGTGTGTTCCTGTTATTAACATACTAATAACAAGTAAGCTTTCTGACCCAGATAAAATGTCATGATAGATTCCATACAATGTTTCTCTAAAATTGATGTATACTGTAGATTTGTCTCTTTCAAATTGGCATCAGAAAAATCAATATTATCTAGCAAATGTCATCTTTTGAAACACATTTCTTTTGTTTGCCCTGTCCTCTAAAACTGTCATAATCTTCTCTTTAAAAATTGCTCTATTATTTTTACTCACAAGTTTCCTGGCAGATGGTAATTATAAGAATCAATCTTTTCTTCTTGAAAACCATTTCCCTAATCTTCAGATAATTTCCCTCCTCTGTATTGCTGCATAAAAGTAGCATGGTTCACACTATTTTTTTGGCTACAACATAACTAGAAAATAAAAGTCCTAATGCTTGACTATGTAGACCTATTAAAATCTCTATTTAAATCTCATTTTAAATGCAGTCAAAAGATGTCTGTGTGATTTTTATTATATATATGTCGATTCTAAATCTATGCCAAAACTAGCACATACCGTCTGTTAAATTTCTTACGTTCGAAAGAAAGTTCTGTTGTTGAGCAATTCAAAAGACCAGAGATATCTCTGAAGACAAGATGTTGGGAGCAAACATATAATTTAATTCATTATACGTATGATCTTTGATGGCCAAGCCCACGCCTTGTTTGCCTTATCATAGTTAGGATCCACATAGTACCCAGCACACTGCTGTTTGAATGAATGAATAATTGAAACCAAAACACAAAATCTAGAAAGTAAATTGTGTCTAGTTGAGGTTTAGCAGACAAACTAGCGGACATCCAGTGAAGTTAGAATTTTAGATAAACAACAAATGATTTTTAGTATAAGTAGCTCCCAAATATTGCACGGGGCATGCTTACACTAAAAAATATTTATTACTTACCAGAAATTCTCATCACTGAGAAATTCACTGAGTGACCTGTATTTTCATTTGCTAAATCTAGTAACTCTAGTCTAGCTATTGTAATGAATTAATATTTACTAGTTTATTCAATTAGCCCTTTATCATCAAGTGTTTATTGCTTCATTAAATTACTTAGTGATGTACTGCATGCCTACCATGTGCCAGGGGCAATTCTGTGTCCTGGGGACTCAACAATAAATAACCCTGGCAAGCTCGCACTTCATGGAGCATATATTTCAGTGGGAGACGGAGGAAGAAGAAAAATAAGTAAGTGAAGTATTAAATCGACAAAGTAATTTCAGTTAATGATAAATGCCATGAAGAAATCAAGCTAGATGATGAGGGTTCGGGGGGGAGGGTGGATCAATGGTTACCTTAGAGAGTACAGGAGATCATCACTAAATGATGAGGAGAAGCCAGTCAGACAGAGAGCTGAGGGAGAGCACAAAAGGAAGCAGCAGCAGCAAGTGCAGGAAACGCTAGATAGGACTGAATCTGACTGTTACCAGAAAAGAGTAAAGACTGTAAGACCATGTCAGCCTAGAAAGCTACTGCCCAGCAGAGGAAGCCAGCACAGAATGAAAAGGCAGGCTACTAAATGGGGGAAGATATTTGCAAATCATATATCTAATAAGGAGTTAATGTCCAAAGTAAATAAAGAATTCATACAACTTAACAGATAAAAAAATTATAAAATGGGCAGAGGATCTGAATAGCTAAATTTCCAAAGAAGACCTCCAAATGGCCCACAGGTATATGAAAAGACACTCAGCATCACTAATCATAAAGGAAATGTAAATCCGCAATGAGATACCACCTCACAGGTGTTAGGATGGCTGTTATCAAAAAGACAAGAAATGATAAGAGTTGACGAGGATGTGGTGAAAAGGGGGAACCATTGTGCACTCTTTTGGGAATGTAAATTGATGCAGCCATTATGGAATGCAGTATGGAAGGTCATAAAAAATTAGAAATAGGACTACCATATGACCCAGTAGTTCCACTCCTGGGTGTTTGTCCAAAGAAAACTAAAGCACCAAATGGAAAAGTTCCCCCATATTCATTGTGGCATTATTGAGAATAGCCAAGACATGGGTGTAAACTAAGAGTCCACCAACGGATGAATAGGTAGAGAAAATGTGGTGCATACACACAATGGAATATTGTTCAGCCTTCGAAAGAAGTTAATGTTGCCCTTTGTGACAATGTGAATAGACTTTGAGGATATTATGCTATGTGAAATAAGTCAGAGAAAGACAAATGCCATTTGATCTCACTTGTGTGTGGAATCTGAAACAAAAGCAACGACAAAAACTGAACTCATAGATGCAAAGAACAGACTGGTGGCTACCCGAGGTGGGGAATGGGCAGAGCGTAAAATGGGTAGAGGGGGTCCAAAGTTAGAAATGTTCATTTATTAGTCAAATAAACCCTGGGGATGTAATATACTATGAGAACTACAGGTAATAATACTGTATTGTATGTCTGAAAGTTGCTAAGAGAGTAGATCTTGAAAGATCTTATCACAAGAAAAAAAGTTGTAACTGTGTAGTGATGGACGTTGATTAAACTTATTATGGTGATCATTTTGCAATATATAAAAATATTGAATCATTATGTTGTACACCTGAAACTAATATGTTATATGTCAATATATGTCAGTTATTTCTCAATTAAAAAAAAAAGTGAAGGCCAATTGGATTGTAGTGGGTAGGGGGCTGGGAAGTGATATAAACATGGTATAAAAAGATGTGAGAAACAGAAGCAAGAGCCAGATCATGTAGAAACTTGCGTTCTGTGATGTGACATCTGGATTTTACTCAAGTAGGATGGAGATTACTGGAGTGGTTAAGATAGGGAGTGATAGGACCTCAAATGTTTTCAAAATATTGGGGATGTTGGGGTAGAAAATGGATGGGTGAGGTGGGGGTGGTAAGAGCGAAAGTGGAACCGCATTTAGGAGGTAATCCAGGAGCAAAGGTGAGACACCACATGGGTTCAGAGCAGGCTGGTGACAGAGGAACATGAACTGGAGATTTATTTTGAAGGCAGACGCTACAGTACGTATGAATGGTTTCACCTCTGAGATCAGAGAGACTGGGTGAGAGAAGGAGAAAAATACACTTGTTTCCCACTTCGACGTGCACTGATTCTGCGCACGACCTGTGTACAAGAATAAGGTGATCTGTGTCCTTCATTCTCAGTTGCCGATATTGGCATCATCGGTGGTTAGCCTGTATTTCCTTGAACTCACGGATGTCTTCAAACCTGTGCACTCTGGATTCAGCTGCTATGACCGGAGTCTTAGCATGCCGTACATCGAACCCACCCAGGAGGCAATCCCATTCCTCATGCTGCTTAGCCTGGCTTTTGCCGGACCTGCAATTACGGTAAGAATTGCCCACAAATTGTGTTGGTCAGTCCCAGAAAACGAAGAAATGACCACATTTATGTGATAAATGGGTTAAAAGCAAACAAAAAATTTTCTGATACATTTCCTCCTTAACGTATTTTTGGTGTGTTCACGTTGTATCTGAAAGTCTGGGAAACTGTGGGGAATAAACAAATCTGCAGCGGACAGACTTTCTTCTCAAAAGTGCACGTTGCTCTCACTTTTGAGTAGATGGGCACTCTGTATTGATTCTGAGCACCAAGCATCAACTGTGAAGAAGGCACAACTCACATTCCTGACTCCCTGCTCTCCATGTGGGATTAAATAGATTCAGAACAAGCATTTGCATTTTAAAATGTGTAAGATAAAGAAATGCCCTAACCTACTGGAATTAGATTAAAAATGTAGTTGTGTATATATATATATATACACACACACACATAGAATGTGAATAACACATTTTTTAATAAATCAATGAATAGATAATACTGGCCAAACCTTTATACCATCTTATGCTCCCAGAATCTACTCAAAGGACAAGAAACATGTTTCAGGGTTAATAATATTTATTTCTAATGGCAGGAACTCTTATTTGCTTTTATCATGCTCATGATTGTCAGAGGAAGTGGTTATTCAATAAAAAGCTGTCTTTGAATGGAGTTTTTATAAGATTCCCTAGTGAATTGGTCTGTTCTGGCTCAGTACATCAGCAGTTTTAGGAAAGTCTCTTCATAGACCTGTACTTTTATATAACTGTGGATTTGTGGGTTTTTTTTTTTTCAATTTCCCTATACTAAATAATCATAACATGCTACTTACCCTATAAATAAATTATATAAAATGTTCTCAGAAGATAAAACTGGAACTTAATTTTCCATAGTACTTAAAAGTTGTCAAAATACTTTGTCAATAAATGAGTTCTTTGAGCTCCAGTAACTCCAGGGTGATTGGAACTATTAATGAGTTACTTGGAAGTAGCTGGGACTCAGACTAACAAAACATATTTAAAGCGCAGTGTTGCTTGCTCAGAATAACTATTTTCTGGTCATTTCACTAAAGACGTATTTTTGAAACCCATATCATCCAGTCATTTGACATGAGCAAAAAGAGTATTTGCTTTAAATCTATTAGACCAAGAGCATTTCTCCCAATTGGAGTGTAATGTAGAAATTTATTACAATTGATATATTTGAAGTAAAAAAAAATAAAATAGTGTCCAGTTGTTCATGACTCTGCTGAAAAGACTGTGGTGATACTTAATCATTTAACTAATTTGCTTTTTATATGCCCAGAAGTCTTCCTTCCCCAGGGTGTTCTACCAAGGGGCTGGGAAGCACGTCTAATTGTGGCAGTCCCTGCCAGCACCATTTATTTCACGGTGACCCCTTTACTGACACTGTTATGGGTCCTGAGGACAATGACCTTGGCCTCCTCCTTGTCTTCCTGCTTCTCTGACTCCTTCATTTCCAGTAATAAATTCTCAGCATAAAATTAAGGATGCTTTCTGGGGGATTCTGGGTCGATGCTTTCTTTCCTGAGCCCTGAGGCGTGAAGGAACAAATCTACCGTGACTCCCTTCTACAAAGTTGATGTGGAGAGCCCAGGGCCAACTCATTCCTCAAAGATCACCTGAATTCCTGGGGCTTTCCAGGGCCTTCGTAGCAGCTGCACGCCTCTTAATGGAACCAGAGGCGAACTAGAGAAATATTTACATCACAGGGTCCCTGATGTCGCCCACATCACTTAAAGCTTAAGGATATTCCAGGGTGTCAGTGGCTCTTTTCTTCCCCACTGATTTCCTGGGTTTTGAGTAAATAACTTGATGGTAAAACAAATCCTGGCTTTGCCGACGTCAAATACTGTCTTTCACAACCTTTCTCTCCAAACATGCATCATGTATCTTCTAAATTTCTTTCTAAGTTCATTTTTCCTTCTGTTTTTAAGGCCTTTTCCCAAAACATTGGTGCTATAGTGTTTGGAGTCATCATGTTCTAGAACCATGAGTCTGTCTCCAGTCTTACCACGTATGCTACTGCTCCAACTCCTTTGCCCCCCATTCCTGAAAGTGCAAATAACAGACTCTAATCTCTGACTTTCAAGGATGCCGTCTTCTTTTGACGTTTATGGTGGCATTCACCTGTGCCAGAATGGAGCTGGGGGCAGGTAGAGAGGCAGGCTGAATCCTTCCTTTGCGGATGGCTTTCAGAGCCCATTTGTGTGAGAGGCATTTCCTGCTTTCACCCATCCGTGTGAAGACAAAGCCAAACAAAAGTCCTCATGTGGGCAATAGTCTTTATAAGGACCTTTATATGAACAAAAGGAAGATCAGCTGATTTTTTCCATCTGGGCATTCACGTATAAATCATTTAATGTTTGCTTCTCAGATGTTCTTTATTCTTTGAGGGATGTTTTAAAAATAACTTGCCATCGTGATGTTGTTCAAGAAACTGTAAAACTTCCTTTCACGTCTGTGAAATGCATATTCTTATTTCCCAGAGACTGTCCGTTTTTAAATTGCAAAATGTCATCCTTAATATTAAATTTTCATTTACGTTAAGGCATTTTGTTCAGTCCTTTGGAGACCATTTCCCAGGGAAAACAACACAGAATATCTGGGCTTATCATAAATCTTCATAAAATCTACGTGAATAAAGAAATGTGTTATGTTCTCTTCCCGGGAAGTAAAATTTTATTACATATTATTAAAGGACAAGTGTATCTACTTTTATAGAAAAATTGTATCGAAATTTGATTATAGTAACCTTAGCTTTAGGAAACTATGCGGTCTCCTTCAGGAGGCCCTTCCAAGGCTTTTCCGAGGGCAGTGTCCATGTATGAAGCAATACATTTCCTCTCTGCATCTCCCCTGAAGCAGAGTCACTTCAGAATCTCTTCCAAAAACCTGTGCATGATATCTCACATGCAAAAAAAAAAAAAAAAAAAAAAAAAAGATGCTGTTTCTTTTCAGGCATAAACAGAATATTGTGAAAACATACTTGCAGATACAGTTTGCTATTTACAAATGACAATGGCAACAAATAATTTTAGTTGTCAACACCTAATCCCTGAAACCATATTGCAGCACGAGAGCATGCCATTCAGAACGAGGAAACAAGCAGGCACATTTGGAAATACATCAGGAGGCGTCTCCCCTTCCCCTGAGGAGAATTGTGTCTTTAAAACAAATGAAATCATTTTTGAACATTCATGCAATGACATATAGGTTCAAGGTTAAATGAATAGGTGAGGAGAGAATTGATGTGCTCCTTAGAGTTGGGTGATGTCAAAATACTGACAAGAAGCCTCTATCTATAATCAAGCCAAAGAGTGTGAAAGCACTCTCTTGACATGAGTTTTGAGCATATTAAACAACTAAAATAAAACTCCTGAAATCTCAAGGTCACTTGAGATAATGACTGTTGTGTTGTATGACAAGAAACAGCTTCCTAATGGCACTGAACAAATCAGCTCTTACATAACTTAGCATTCATGGACAAGACTGAATCACTATTTACATATATAGTTAAAAAGAAAGAAACAAAATTATTCCCAGAATTATCACTGAAGGAGTGAAGATGAAATCAATCTCTTTTAACGCACTTCAGAATGCATTTCATAGAGAGATTAATTTTCTTGAAATGATGAATTTGAGATAACCACTATATCATTCTTGTGTGTGGTGTGTCACATCATGTCTATCTGCTCGGAATATAGAAACAATTGTGTTTCTATGTCTAACTTGAAGCAATAATGTATGATGATGTTTTCAAGAAGTATAAATAATTTACTTAGTATTCAATGATTTGAACAAATTCCTTTTGATTATTTCTTTGTGATTGACCATAAAGAAATCTATCATGCATGTCACAAGACTTTCACACATGTGTGGTTATTGGTAGAGTTTCATTAAGAAAATTATTTTATATAAATTAAAGTTCTTTACAATTGTACACACACTATATTACCTGCAGAACTAAATATAGCAGATCGAACAGTTAAAGCAGAAGATCATAGGCTTAACTTGATTTGTTTAAAAAAACATAATTTTAAGTACTTAGTAAAATAAATGCTAAGTTGGTACTGAGAACGGGAAAGTTTCCCGTGGAAAATCTGTTTCAGTGCATAATCATGGTTATAATCTTTAAAGTGACATGATCACTTACATCTAAGGGGCTGTCAACATCTCATATAATCCTATTTTTTATCAGCTCCACATTTTTGCACATATCAATTCTAATTTCACAATAATCTCTTAGGCCCAGTAACCCCAAATATTTGAAATTTTTTGCCTAAATAAAACTCATAATTTCCAATCTTGCTTTCCTTATACAGAATAACTACCAGCCCAAGTTCATTAGTCAATGAGAACCCCACAGTGAAGGTAACGAAAGCAAATCCCAAAGTGTCAGGCACTGTGCTAGACAGTGAGGATCAAAGGTAAGAAAGAAATGGTCTTCCCTCAGAGGGTCATGGTCTAGTGAGAGCTAGTCAAATGAATAACTGACGTACACTAATGAAGCTACGCTAGAGGAAAGGAAAGATACGAAGGGAGCCACAGAGAAGGTGACGTAATTCAATGTCAGGAAAACTTCCTAAAGAAAATGATGCCTGAATATATTGAGGTTCTTCACTCATGTCCAATGTCTTAGACTCCTAAAGCAAGAGCACTGGTCTTTATCTAATGACAGTCCTTCTGGTACCACAGTGTTGTTCTCTGTCCACTGTAAATACAGTTTCTGAATATCTCACACCTAAGAAATACTACCCAGTGTGATTGGATAACTCTTCAGAAATTACCACATTGATTCCATTTCTATTGTCCTGGAGTGTTTTCATCCAGAAGTTACTCTTACAGTCTGCATTCTCCAATAGGAGAGTTACTAGCCACATGTGGCTATTTCATTTTAAATCTGGTGGATTGACATTTTAAATAATTAATTAAATACAATGAAATGAGATTAAAAAATCAGCTCATCAATGGCAGTAGCTAAATTTCAAGTGCTCAATAGCCAGTCGCGCTAGTTCAAGTGCCCAGCAGCGGCTACCATATTGGACAATGCAGAAAATCTATCTATCATGGCAGAAAACTTTAGTGGCTAGCTCTGCTTTAGATAGAACCTTTCCACCCTCATGCATGCTTTTCATGAGCTGATCCTTCTGCTTAGTCCCAGATTGGTTTATTGAAATAATCTGCTGATAAAATGTTTCGAATCCTAACTTTGGTTTATTTTATTCTCCCCCCAGGCATCTTGTTTTTGTGGTTTTAAAGATAAAACGCCAAGATTCTGCGAGTTACGGCAGAATCGGTCACCATGTGATTAATCAGTTAGGTGTCACGGGGTATGGTTGGGCATAAGGCCACAGTCTGGGTGCTCCAAGCACATTAAAATGCCAGGATGCTCTCACACCCTTGACTGGTTTATAGGAGCAGAAAAGATCCAGCCAGTGCTGGTTACAGGGCCCCCATTGCTCACTTCTCATTGCTTCCTCAAATAATCAGGAGAAATTGCTCACATCTCTAAAGCTCTTAAGAAAGATACATCTTCATGTCATTGAACTGCTGGCATGTTAAGAGGTAACTTATAACTCATCTGTGCCTGTTAAGCCCGTTTTGAACACCCTCTTGTCTTTGCAGATTATGGTAGGGGAAGGAATTCTCTACTGTTGCCTGTCCAAGAGAAGGAATGGGGTTGGACTGGAGCCCAACATTAACGCCGGAGGCTGCAACTTCAACTCTTTCCTTAGGAGAGCCGTCAGATTTGTTGGTGGGTGTGGGAAACCACAAAGAAAGGAAATGTTGTTTTTCAAATAGAAATGTTATATTTAATTACAGATATTAAGTCCTTAAGGCTATAATTTAGATGTATAATTTCAGGTACATGATGAGTTTTACATTACACACACACAAAAAACTGATCCAACACCCAGATTTGAGCTTTGTATCTAAAATGTGTTATTTACAGTTACAGTCCTTGTTTTGAGAGCTAACATGCCATGCATTTCAGTATATTTTTGTCTTCGCTCTGGTGGAAGCATGAATTTATTTTGAAATGGTTTCACTGGATCTGTGTTCATTTATTAAAGTGGAGAATAAATGTCAGCAGGCCAGGATGGATGGATAACTCTTCAGAAATTACTGTAGCCACATCCATGGTTCCATTTCAATTGTCTTGGAGTGTTTTCCTCCAGAAGATACTGCCCATGGAAATGTGACCACAGAGCACTGCATCAAGGCTGTTTTTCCTTGGTTATATCTAAATTTAGCTCCTGTTTTTATGAAACTTACAGAAAAATCCATAGGCCTGCATCGGAATCCAACCAGCATCTAAGCCTGCATCTCTTCTGATTAGCATGTGATTATCTTAATATTATTCGAGTCACAGGCCTTTTTTTTCCCCCTGAGTTGAGAAGTCCAGCCATCACACCAATGTGAATGTTTTACATTTATTCCTAGTAAATTAGTAAAAAATGATTTTCACCTTTAACCTCGAAGCTCAAAAGAATAGGCGGTTTCATGTAATACCGAGTAGGTAATTAAATACAACCATCTCTCCTACTAGAGGAAAAAATCTGGTCTCAGTCATGTCCTAGACTCTGCCCGCTAAGAAAGGCCCATCAGGACTGCATGGTGAGAACAATCCCCTTACCAGGGTCACGATCTAAGACAAGGAGGCAGAACTTCAGGACATACAGCTGATCTCGGAGAAATTTTTCCTAGTGAAACAAAATGCTGTGGCAAAGGGGCACATAACCCCTCTGAAAAGCCTCCCGACTGTGAGGATGGGCCGTCCTGCCCTAGAGAGCAGTGACCCAGGGTCAGCAACGCTCATCTGTGGGGCCTGGAGATTCTCATCCTCCGAAGGTGGAAAGGAGTGGGTTCCTCACTTCTCCGCACTCCTCCCCAAGGGCTTGCTTGATGCTGGGAATTAGCATGAAGAAAGAAAGGTCCAGAGCCATGAACCCTAGGTGCCTGGGGGGAGATGGAATTGGAAGAGTGGTTGCTAGGTGACAATAAGCAGAGAAGGAAAATGCAGAAGAGGGTAACGTGCAGGCCAGCGATCTCGGTCCAGATGGGTCCCCGACAAGCCACCCAGGTGCCTCTCACAGTGATTTCTATGAGCAGATCACGAATCAGAATCCAGGCTGTCATGTCAGAGTGGATCCAGGGTGTACAGACAGTGTAGACGGAGCAGGCGGGTTCAGACCGTGCTTATGTGAGCAGAACTAGACTTCCAAGGATGAGGCCGGGGACTTGAAGCAGTGGGGGAGGTGGAGTGTACAAGCCTGCGTCAGGGTCTGTGAGTTTATGGTTTAATACTCGCCCCAGGAGACAAAAGAGAGACAGAGTTTCAACTGGGAGGTTTAAGAATATCGTCTCTGAATTCCAAGCTTGCCGGAAGCGCCCCCGGCCCTGTGCTTGTATGATTACCGTGCCCACGACAAGGCTGGCCTGCCCGCTTCTCTGTCTTAATTAGCACTCCCGGCGTGACTACCAGGAGTTAGACTGATTCTGATTCCGTGGCTGGAGTCAGGGACTGCTGGGGAGAGAGAGCCCTGAAGCTCAAAATGCTGAGCAACTTACGACGGTTTTGAATTTTGCTTCGTTCCCATATCTAGTCCTTCTCAGCCACACAGTGGGTCACCTTAACACGTTCCAGGTGTTTGTCACATGACCTCTGGTTAATAATATGAAGAGTCGGCCCTATTTAACCAAACTAACAAAAATACCTCCAGTTACTGCTTTGGAGAGCCTCATTGCCCTCATTCTGGCCTTCAGTACCTGCTCCGAAGGTTAGGAATTGTCCTTACCGTCTTCTCGAAATAAACTTGGAGAGGGTGATCACAGCGGTTTGGCGGCTGCGAGGTTAACGCGCTGTGAGCGCGGTCGGTGATGTCACGGCGCCAGCGGCAGGCGCTCGCTCGGTAACGGTTTCCTTCCGCTCACAGGCGTCCACGTCTTTGGGCTCTGCTCCACCGCGCTCATCACCGACATCATACAGCTGTCCACGGGGTACCAGGCGCCCTACTTTCTGACGGTGTGCAAGCCGAACTACACCTCTCTGAACGTGTCTTGCAAAGAGAATTCCTACATTGTGGAGGACATCTGCTCAGGGTCTGACCTTACAGTAATCAACAGTGGCAGGTTAGAAACGGGGATTTTGGAAATTTCCGTGTCCGTGTTTTCATGGCTCATGAATAGCTTGGGATATCATCGTAGGCACACATTTCTCAGTCGTCATGATTTTATTTTATTTTTTCAATTCAGTGAGCTCTTCAGCAATTATACCACAGAAACCCAGTGGTGACTCATTCCAAATCCTTGTCTCTGTCTCCAGATTTCAGCCTCACAGTCATGCCACTGATTGTCATGTGATCAAACCCCACTCGTGTTCTGTGATCTACCCTATACTCATTACGGTTTTAGGTGATCACAATTGGTTTGTTTCAGATATTTACAGTTAGTTGTGGCTTATAGTCAGGTGTCATGTATTAACTTAAGGGGAAAACTAAATATCTATGATATTTGCAGCTCCATTATATATTTTATTAAAAAAGAAATCATGAATTTCCCTTGTGGTAGAGTTTTTAAAGGGGTACCACCTAGAATCGCATATGTCCTCTTTGAATAAATCCAGAAGCTCTGTAAAGTGTCTGACCTTGCGTTTCAGAAAATCAAAGACAGGAAAACTTAAGAAACTGCCAATGTATTAAATTATTAAATTTTCAATCAGTAAAGTAAAAAACAAATTTGTATGGCAAGAGATAATATTTTAGAAGTGTAAAAGAAATAAATTACAGAAGGATGAAGGGCAATAAATGATTGGTATAGGAATTGTGTTTGTCATTCAGTGAGTCCCAAAGATCGATTTGGGTCAAAATCAAAACACTTGAAGAATCAGAACCTGATATTGTGTAATTATACATA
This sequence comes from Camelus dromedarius, assembly GCF_036321535.1. NCBI lineage: Eukaryota > Metazoa > Chordata > Mammalia > Artiodactyla > Camelidae > Camelus > Camelus dromedarius. Next base: position 7,550,891 of record NC_087444.1, read on the forward strand.
TTCAAGTTCTTATGGACTGTTTTGAATCTACATTTAAGACCTATGTTCTCTATTCTTTCTCAGTTCTTTTACATTACTTTGTGTTGAATGGTAGTCCTTTTTGTTGGGTATCAAATAATTAAGAGGGCATTAATAAAACTGAATTTTATTTTTTCAATTTTTTTATCCATTAAAAGAAATCTCTCTTCTCCTTCTGTCTGTCCTTTACTGTGTTCCACCTCTCCCACCTTGTCTCTTGAATTATTTAACTGAACAAGATGTTCTGTGAGTCTTGAGATAATCATTATGTTAATGTGGGATAGACAGAGAAACATTTTGTTAAAATTAAACTTTTTCTATGCTTTCTAGAATGTAAAAAACACATCTAGACTCACTACTGTGAGAAAATAATTTTGTCTTTTAAATTTTTATGTAAATGAAACCATATACTTAGGAGCATAGAAAAAGTTTAAAAGCTTTAAAATTTTAGGTTTCATAAACTTTTATTTTAAGCTGATATAATTATAACACTGATGAACAATTTTAATGCTTTCCATTCCATTTTACTTTCAACCATCATTCCAGTTGGTGTAACAAAGTGATCCTTACAAAGCTAATAGTGTATATTGGAAAGTGCATCACTGCTTTTCTTTAAGACTAATGTGATTAGCAGTGTTTACTTTATCACTTAGATCTTTCTCTAGAAAACTAAACAGAAATTAAACTTATTGCTTATTACCTTGCTGCTTTTAAGTTGAACATTTTAACCACCCAGTGTTCTTGAGATGATTGTTAGCAGTGTATCAGAAATAGGAGGCATAATTTGACTGTCTTCCTTTGGCAGAAAATCATTCCCTTCTCAACATGCAACTCTTGCTGCCTTTGCAGCTGTGTACGTTTCGGTAAGTAACCGGGTCTTTTTCATCAAACTGTGTCCTAGAGAAAATTAGAGAAATGAGTGTTGTCTCTAATGGCTAATTACGTTATATAGCCATGTAATAGCACAACAGTACACTTTCACACAGCACTCTCTCAATACAATGGCATCGAGAGTAGAAATTGGATGCTGCTATGAACAATACTACAGTATGATAATTTTTGACACAATCATGATATTTGTTTAGCTTCATGTCTCTTTAACGGAATAGTATACTTCTTGGAAGGATATTATGAACTACATGAATGTTATATGTTCTAAAATTGAAAGAACTGTGTTAAGTATACACACACCCAGTTTTGTTTCAGTATTTATGTTAACAGTGAGTTCTAAATCAGTGTAAAGTTGATAAATGCTGCACAATGAATTGCCATCCTATCTGATTATTTAATAGAGCATTAGATCTTAAGTGAGAAAAAATGGATTCAAATTGTGTGACAAGTAACACGAAGTCTAACCAGATATCTGGCTAATTCTGCTGCTTCTATTTTTTTCAAACTTCTATGCAATTATGTGAGAGATCTGTTATCTATTTGATGACTTTAGTCATATATTTCCTTTCTTTCAGGTATAGAATGTAGCCATAGCAGGGGGAATGGGACAGTAAAATTGATGTTGAGCGTATCAGTTAGACTTTTGAGTTTAACTTTTTATTTGATTATAATTTCATAGTAAAATGACCTTTCTAACATACCTAACCTAGTTCTTTCATTCTTAAGATGTACTTCAACTCCACACTAACGGATTCCTCTAAGCTTCTGAAACCGCTCCTGGTCTTCACCTTTATCATCTGTGGAATCATCTGCGGGCTGACGCGGATAACCCAGTACAAGAACCACCCCGTTGACGTCTACTGTGGCTTTTTAATAGGAGGAGGAATTGCTCTGTACTTGGTAAGTAATGCATTATTATTTGATAAAGTCTAGCTTAAAATGGAAATGCATAGAATATTTCACACTGTAATAATTTACTTGCAATACAGTTTGCATCTATGAGAAAATTTCTGGCTGCGTCTCCATTCTAAGCCAAAACACGTAACTCACTTTCAGCAAAATAATTTATTAAACTCTTACTGTGGGCCAGAATCTGTAATTTTGGAAAGATTATTGCATTTTATCCTCACTCTCCTCCCCAGAACAAGTCAGGAGCTACTATTACAAGTATAAATTTATAGATGAGGGAAATGAATGTTAGTAGATGTGAGGTTAGTGAAAGTGAAGGTTTAATGGAAAATTGTATCATTTGCCCAACAACACAAATGTAGCACCTGAATAGAACTGTGATCCAACTTACACTGAATTCTTCGGCAGGACTCTATTTTCAAGCCTGATCTTCCTTCAAGGAAATATCATCAGTGTAAGGAAACTGAGATTGGCCATTTCATTCATTCATTCATGCATTCATTCATTTATTTTACATTTATTCAAAATCTGATCGTGCCAGGAGTAATAAGATATATCCTTAAGGAGTTTACAGTGCAAAGATTAATAAAAATATAAAGTTACAATATGTTGAATGATTTAACAGGGTATGAACGAAGTACTTTGGGAATAGCCAACTGCCTAAGGAAGTTAAGAAAGCCTTCATAGAAGTGACTTTTTTTTTTTTTAAATGAGAGTTTCTTAGGGTAACGAAAGAAAGAAGGCATCTGAGCTAAAGAAACTGCATTTGCAAAAAGAGGGATATGCGAAAAGAACACGTAGAAGTGGAGGGTGAGGGAACAGGAGGAAGGAGAGTGTAGATCAGCATTATTTAGAAGAAGAATTGAAGTACTTGGAGAGGCAGGAGCTTGACTTTATTCCATTCCTGTTTACACTCTAAGCCTTGAAATTTTAAATTGATCAGTTCTAAGCCACTGCTGTTGTTCATCATTAGGCACTCCGTAAATGTCAAATCCATGGAATTCCTTCAGGTTGATTTGAAAAGAAGACAGCGCCTACCTTCTGTTGAAATTAGCACAGAATAAGTATCTGCTGCTTGCTTTCTTCTCTAAACTAAGCATCTCAAAAAATGAAAATCCAGCAGGGATTAGCTCTTCTATGAGTAAAAAGAATAAAAGTGCTGAATCTGAACTTCAGCCTTTTTCAGATTTTTATGCCCCAAATCTAAAATAAACAAAAAATTGATCACTTGAGCACAAAGACAAAACTAAATAAAATTTGGATCATATTTAGTGTAGTAGTGATGAGCAGATCAAATATTACTCCCCAAATTTAGGACCTGGTTTAAATCGAGGAAGAACAGGGGTGCCCCAATCTAGGGACAGCCTCTGCCCTCCCTTCCCTGAACGTTCTGAACACACTGAGCAGCACTCGTGTGAGTTGTAACAGTATGTGCCCCTGGCCTCACTACAAAACCTGACATCGTGTTTTATGAAGGATTCATTGTTCTGTATTTCCACATCTCTTCTTTCCATCATGAAGTATGATTGAAAAGGGAAGGTAAAATAAATCAGCTAAGCCAACTAAGGTGTCACTCAGGAAATGGTCCATAAATCCAGAGAGATAAACTGCTTTGAAAGTGGAAGAACCCCTAATTTCTCTCATTGTCTGATTTTCCTTCTCAAAACACACAGAGGATAAGATTATCAAAAACATCCCATGGGCTGGAGAAAGGAGAGAAAATCCAGCGAATAATAAAAAATAATGGACTCCATATTTCTGAGTGATTAGTTCTGTGATTTACGATGTAACTTACAAACTATTTCCTGAGCAATTGTACGTTCAGTTTTTGATTATCTGTATTAGTTAGTGGTACCCAGAGAACAGACTTGTTTATGTGCTTCAGGACATCCTCTAAGGCAAACTCTTAGCAACCATGTCTTCTAGTGCGTGATATTTATTATTTCTTTTGACACTAGGGCCTGTATGCTGTGGGGAATTTTCTGCCTAGTGAAGAGAGTGCATTTCAGCACAGAGAAGCCCTCAGGTCTCTGACAGACCTCAACCAAGACCCCAGCCGGGTTTTATCTGCTAAGAACGGTAGCAGCAGTGACGGAATTGCTCACACGGAAGGCATCCTCAACCGAAACCACAGAGATGCTAGCTCGCTGACAAACCTCAAAAGGGCCAACGCTGACGTGGAAATCATCACGCCGCGGAGCCCCATGGGGAAGGAGAACATGGTCACCTTCAGCAACACCTTGCCTAGAGCCAACACCCCGTCCGTGGAAGACCCCGTCAGAAGGAACGCCACCATCCACGCCTCTATGGATTCCGCTCGGTCCAAGCAGCTCCTCACCCAGTGGAAGAGTAAGAATGAAAGCCGCAAGTTGTCCCTGCAGGTTATAGAGACTGAGCCCGGACAGTCACCACCCAGATCCATAGAAATGAGGTCGAGCTCAGAGCCATCGAGGGTGGGAGTCAACGGAGACCACCACGGTCCCGGCAATCAGTACCTCAAGATCCAGCCTGGCACCGTCCCTGGCTGCAACAACAGCATGCCTGGGGGGCCAAGGGTGTCCATTCAGCCCCGCCCCGGGTCCTCACAGTTAGTGCACATCCCCGAGGAGACGCAGGAAAACATAAGCACCTCCCCGAAAAGCAGCTCCGCCCGGGCCAAGTGGCTGAAAGCGGCGGAGAAGACGGTGGCCTGCAACAGGAGCAACAGCCAGCCTCGGATCATGCAGGTCATAGCCATGTCCAAGCAGCAGGGCGTCCTGCAGAGCAGCCCCAAGAACACCGAAGGCAGCACGGTCTCCTGCACTGGCTCCATCCGCTACAAAACCCTGACGGACCACGAGCCCAGCGGGATTGTGAGGGTCGAGGCTCACCCGGAGAACAACAGGCCCATCATACAGATCCCGTCCACCGAAGGCGAGGGCAGCGGCTCCTGGAAGTGGAAGGCCCCTGAGAAGGGCAGCCTTCGCCAAACTTACGAGCTCAACGACCTCAACAGGGACTCAGAGAGCTGCGAGTCCCTGAAAGACAGTTTTGGGTCTGGAGACCGCAAGAGAAGCAACATCGATAACAACGAGCACCACCACCACGGGATCACCACCATCCGCGTCACCCCCGTGGAGGGCAGCGAAATTGGGTCAGAGACCCTGTCCGTTTCTTCTTCCCGCGACTCCACCCTGCGGAGAAAGGGCAACATCATCCTAATCCCCGAGAGGAGCAACAGCCCCGAAAACACGAGAAACATCTTCTACAAAGGAACCTCCCCGACCCGGGCTTACAAGGACTGAGTGATGGCCACTCAGTCACCTGGGCAGCCCCCAGAGGACCACGTGTCGATTCTACCAGTGCTCTGTCCCAGCGCTTCAGGAAGCCTTCCCATCACACGGGACTATCCACCATCGGCCCGGAACTCAGCGACTCTTGAGAACTACCACACTCAAGCTTGTAGGTTGCACATCGAGGGGAGGGAAAAGCACAAAGCAAGAACTTAACCAACGTGATCCTGTGAGGACTCTTCTTAAGACCTACCTTCAAACTCAAAAGGTGTGCAGAGGGCAGGATCAAGAGAAAGCGGTTTCCTTCAGTGTATACTATCTTAACTTCCTGAATGTGCCAACTTGAGGGGTCTTTCTTACAATTAGCTGTGGGAATCCAGAACACACGTCTTTCCCTACAGCAGAGGCCATGCAGTATTATATATTTCATTTTGCAGAATCTGCACCAAAAGCTCCATATGGGTGGTGCTGATTAGTATAGTAAATATACCATGTAAACTTTCAAAGTCTACTTAGCTGTGAAATAGTGGTGTGCAATTCCTCGTCAAAGAAATGCTCCTGTATTAAGAAGACGCTGGCTTCTTTGTGTTAGAATAGGACACCCGCAGCTTCTCTGTAGTGGCTCTGTCACAGTCAAAAGATGAAAAGGTTTTGTGCATTTCTTCAAAATTATGCTTTTTGAAGGAAAAAAATTGTAGAAGTATTTTCAGTGGAAGAGAATAACCAGTACTTTTCTTCATAGCTTTTTGCTGCTTACTTTTTATTTATGGTTCCTGCTCATGAAGAATCTGTTTTTAGTAAGTAAATTTGCATAATTAAAAATACATTGTTTTAGAGTCTTTTGAAATCATTGTGATCATATTTTGCATTTTATGGCTTCTCCTTTATTTATTGATTTTTTGAGGTTATAGATATGTTCTATTTTTAAAAGCAAAAATAACAGTTGATATTCCTTGAGCAAAATATACTGCTGCGAATATTTGAATAAGAAATATGAGCCAAAACTTGACATCGTGGGTTCCAGTGCTAGCAATGTTGGTCAAGTCTATGCTTAGATGCTTCCAGCCAGCTGGCATAGGTTGCTATCTTAACAAGTAATCCAAAAGTTTCATTTTCTTCCAGATTACTAACTTTTTTGGTAACCTGATAACCAGTAAATTAGAGCCACAGTAGGTGTGTTTTACCTTCTTCTCTAAAATATTTTTGTTAATTGGACACCAACAGGAAGAATTTGAAAAAAAAAATGCAAACTGGTAAGTGAAAGTATCTCACAGTATAAATTAAGATGGTATTTCTTCAAAATATCTAAATAGGCACAATTTTTGTGCTTAACATGCAAACAACAGTTTTTGCTACCTATCCTGAATGAAGCCTTCAGCCTAAATCAAAGGAAACCAGTATTATCAATAAAAAAATAAAAACATTTTGAGCCATTTTCCGACTTAAAATTTTATTTTAAGTATGAAGAAATATTTGGTTCCTGTAATTTAGTATTAAACCTTTTTACACCATTACTTAAGAATTCTAACATACACTTGATGATTGCCAAGGGGATAAAAGGTAACAACAAAGCTGGTTGATCCAATCTCAGTTTAGTTTTCAGTGGAAATAGAAGTAGTTGTTTAGAGATGGATAGTACCACATCCTTATCAACTCCTACAGGAAAAAGGCAGAGCTTTCTAAGTAATCAACCTACTAAAGCATTAGGGTTTTAGCTGAAACCAGCAGAATTGAACACTCTGGCAATAAAACACAGATTCAACTATATCCCTTCTGGCAATTTCCTTCTCAGAGAGGGGAGTGGGAATAAAATGTTGCCTTCCCCACTTCTCACCTCCACCACTGTCATGACACTCCTAATGGCTTTTGCCAGTTTATAAAGAGAAAGGTGGACTGGTTTTAGTACTCTGAAGAAAAAAAAAACAAAAAAAACTGCAGCATTTCAGGTGCAGTATGATATTTCCTAATCTTTCCTATTTCTTAACAAAAGATTTTAAAGTACTTCTCTAGTCATTGAAGTTTTGTTTTTCTTTACATAAATATTGATATATTCTTTTTCTACTCCAAGTGCCAAAGGCTACAGTTTTTAATGACTTAACAAATTGTACCACATTGTTAAGGAAATATAATGATAGTCGTTAGAACTCAGACCTCTGCATGTATATTTGATAAGACATCTTTTGTAAAAAATTACAAAAAAATTTGTTTACATTCCACTGGTACCTTAATTTAAAATAAATGAGACTAACAGGTGGTGTCTCTTCTTAGTGTTCTATTGATCTTATTTGCTAATGAGAGCACTTCTTCCTTCGTTAGGCTGTGCTTTACTGATAAAACCAAGTATTGAATAAAGAGAGTTAATTATCTTTTTAAAGTAAATAAAATTATGAAAATATATATGACATATATAAAGTATTGTGTTTAATAAAATGTTATGCAATGTTTTCCAAACTTATAAAGTTTGTAAAGTGCTATAATGTATTTTGTTAAGTACAGATCAAAGCTATCGTGTGAGTATATTGTGCTAACATCTTAGAAATAAAGAGTAGATATCTTCATCAATATTGGAACATTTTGGTCCTTTCCTTCAGACAGAGTATGAATAGATAATAACACGGCTTATAGGAAAACAGCTGAAGCGATAGGAATGAATGAAACTGTATTCAGAATGATTTAGAAGAAAGGGTATTGCACTAAGAAGGAAAAGCTTGTCAAACTATGACATGTTTCCTTATCATTTAGAATTTTTATTTTATGCTTATTAAAGGAGCTCTTTTAGATTTATTTAGACATAGATTTTTCACACATCAGTGTTACGGAGTATTAAGAAAGAAAATATGAAAGAGTCAAGAGTCAGGGTCAGTTGTTCTGAATTAATTTTTTACTAAGAGTAGCTGATGTGTAATAATTATCCTCTGAGCCAGCTTCTCTTAAAGGGAGTGCTTTACTATTAACTCCAAGATTATTTTCCAAGCCACTAACACCTGTTACATGAATTGTACGGCTGACACTTTGCACATCTCCCTGGAAGGTATTAACACACAAGTTTTTAGGCCACAGCCAGGACTTATGCTTTAATCAAACTATCCTTAAGTGGCTTGTTCACTGAAACATGAAGTGACAGTTGTCCAGTGATGCCACCAAGTTCATGCATACCACGCAACTATACTGTGACAGTCACCTAGCCAACTGCAACTGCGAGATGCTATTAATTGTAGAAAACATATTGGTTTTAGAGATGCTAACATATGAAAAATTAGTATATATCTTATAATGGTTGAAATACAATATTACACCTCTCTGGGTCTTGATTTTCATCTCTAAAATGGGGAAATTTAGCTATGTTATCTTTTCTAAAGCTTCCCTAACGTCTCTTCTGAATTTCTATGGATTAGTCTTGTATATTTTACCCAGAGAGCAGAAACTACTTGTTACCAAGTCCAAACTCATTCTGCTCACTGCACAACAGGCCAGTAAACTGGGAGACGAGGTGTTGGGGCCAGGAATAACAACTTTATTCAGAAAACCAGCAGACTGAGAAGATGGAGGACTAATGTCCTAAATAACCATCTTCCCAAAGTCAGAATTCAGGATCCTTTTATAGTAAAAAGGGGGCGGGGTGTGGTTGGTTGTTGCAGACTTCTTGGAGTTGGAATCCTTTGTCCTTGCAGCTCCACGTAGGTCAGGTCACGATGTTCCTATAAACCTCCAATGAGACAAATGTTATTCTCTGTTCTGCAACTTTTTATTTCTATATGAATAGAAAAGTGTTATACCCTTAAAGGTCAGAGCCTTGAGAATAGACCATCCCGTATATTTTAGGCTCTAGGCAACATTCTGTTACAAAAGGCGCAGAACCAGCAGGACTAAGCATAGGAAACAGAGCACAGGGTTAGAGCTAAAGGCACAGATCCAGTATGGAGTCAGGTTTTTGTCTTTACTAAATTAAATAATCACAGATATTTCTGGATGTACATGCTGACAAAGAAAATAGGAAATAACTTGCTAGTCTAAAATGACTTACAAGTATTTTCATCTTTGACTTATTAAAGTTTATGTAAGCAAGCCAAGGGAATTGCTAAAAATCTATACCAACCATTTTATTACATAACAAAGTAAGTGATTTGTATACAAGTACCCCTGATCCTAGTACCTTTCTCATGAGGTATCAGGTGAGTGGATTCTGGGTTACACACATTAGAAACTATCCTAAGAGGCCATATCATTTCTGTCTTTTACAGCTCAAGTCTTTACTTGGTATCTATGGGTCATACTGAAGTTCAAACAAAATACGGAAATTTATGTGTGATTCAGAGAGTAATTTAATTAAAATAATTGAGGGAAATCAAAAAGAATTTAAATGGTTTAATCTAAAAGGAAAATGGGGCCTGAAAAAAATGGATAAATGGCCTCTTTGTGACTGGATATTTTATTTCCTCTGCTTATTAAATGTCTCTTGCCTTTATTCTGTAGAGCTTCTAAAATGCTCTAGGATCAAACACTACAGCTCAGAGAAAGTATAGATTTCAGTAATAGTACATGATATTACAGGTTAAGAACCAACCACACAAAATCCCCAGAATGTGCTTTCTAATTGTAAAAAAAAAAAAAAAAAAAAAATTCCAGATGAGTTCTCTGATACAGAAATGACTTTTATTTCACTAATCACACAATTATTAATCAATGAAAGTCCTTAACTGTGTGTTTGTGCACTACGGTCAATGAAAAGAAGGGGCAGTGAGAAAAGCTATATTTCTGCCACCAATTCTTTTGAACAAACTTGTTGAGTGTCCATTTTATCTCCTTTACTCCCCCTGCCTTAAGATTCTCAGTCATTGCCTATGAGAAAAAGATCCATCTAAACCCTAATGTTAGCTTTTAAAAACAGTACAGTTGACAAGTAGATGAATGAGAATGAAGAAGAAAAAAAATGAAAATTGCATTCATATAAAATCTCTTTTTCTCTTAATCACCTTGGGACACTTTGTTACCCAGTGACTACCTTGTAAAAAGGAAGCTAGCTATTCCCTGTGCTAGGAACTGTTTTCCCTCTGTGGTAGTGTTAGTAACTTCTAGCTTATGATGTCCTTCTGAGAAAAGATACATTATCTTTGAATATCAGAAAAAACTAATTCACTTTACCCCAAGCCCAGTCTTAATCATTCTGCATCTAAATTAAATAATCACAGATATTTCTGGATGTATAAAAAAGAGGTAGTCTTAAAAACAAATTCAAAACAAGTCAAGGACTTGAATATAAAATGTGAAATTTTTTAGTGAAAAACACAGGAGAAAATCTTTCGGCTAGAGCAAAAACTAGCTGCTGGTCCTTGGTTGGATATATTGTCTGCAAATATTTTTTTTTTCCAGTCTGTAGTGTATATCCTTTCATCTTCTTAACAGGATCTTTCAAAGAGCAACGTTTTAAAATTTTGATGAGTTCCAATTTATTTTTTCTCTTTATGGGCTATGTTTTTAAAGTCAAAGCCAGATACTGAAAAAAAAAAAATCCTCAAAACTCAACAGTAAAAAATGAATAACATTAAACAGTAAAGACTAAAAAAGAAAAACAGTAAAATAAAAAATGGACAAAGATATGAGCAGTCATTTCAAAAAGGATACACAGATAGCAAATAAGCGTATGAATAGATGTTCAACCCTTCTGAGAAATACAAATTAAGACCACAACAAGATATTACTACACACCTATAAGAGTGTCTAAAATAAAAAATAATGATAATACCAAATGCTAACAAGAATGTGGAGAAACTGCCTTACTTATACATTGCTGATGGGAATGTAAAATGGTATAACCACTCGGGAAATCACCTGGAAATTTATCTGAAAAAAAAAAAACACCTAAATATACACTTATATGACCCAGGAATTGCACTCTTGGGCATTTATCCCACAGAAATAAAAACTTATGTCCACATGAAAAATGGTACCTGTATATTCATCCTCAGTTCTATTAATAATAGACAAAAACTGGAAATAATCCAGATGTCCTTCCTTGGGTGAATGGTTAAACAAACTATTACACAACCACACCATGGACTACTACTCAGCAATAAAAAGAAATGAACTATTGTTACCCACACTTGAATGAATCTCCAGGGAATTATGCTGAATGAAAAAGCCAAAAGGTTGCACACTGTATGATTCCATCTCACGTAACTGCAGATATGAGCAGCCCGTAGTCGGAGAAGTGGCTTTACTATCTTTAACTCATGGCTTCCAAAGTTGCTCTAGTTGTCATGACTCACAGCCGGAGTAGGAGTGGGAAGGAGGAAGTCAAGAACAAGCAGCTTCGTCTTGGGGAAGATGACATCAAAGTTGCATCTGTCATGCACATCCACCCAGCTGGAGCAAACTGCACCCCCTTGCTGCAACAGAGGCTGGAGGACGTCGCCTCTAGCTGAGAGGCACCATTACCCGATAAAATTGTGTGTCTTCTCTAGCCAGATGGAAAAGGATGAGAATGATCCTAGGTGAGAACGATCAGTCTCTGTCCTACCAGTTTCAAGACTCTTTACAACACCGCCTGTAGCTCCTTATAGTCCGCAACTTCTCCATACAAGCCTATTGCTGCAACAGGCTTCACTTCTTCATTTCTGTGTGTGAGAGTGTGTGTGAGTGTGAGTGTGTGTGTGTGTGTGTGTGTGTGTGTGTGTAGTTTATTTTTAACTCTCTTGTTGGAAAGTCTTTGCCCCTCTTTGTCCTTCAGGACTAAATCTCAGTCTTGCCGTGTACAACTTCAGAGCCAGAAGATATCACTTAAGGTATAATTACTGTAATTATCTACATTTCACACATTGAAAAAAAAGGGAAACACAAGAGGAGTGATTTACTTGAAGTCCCACAACTGATAAGTGTCAGAAGGGCACTGAGGGCAGGAAATCACTGCCTTCTGTTCACTCCGGAATCCCTAATGTTCAGCACATTGCCCACCACATAGGTTAGACACTCCATAAACACTTGGAATGAATGAATGAATGAAATATTATGACACCAGAGTTCGTATCTTTTTCAAAAAGGCTAAACTCTCTTCCTTTTGAGAATATTTATAGATCTGTGCTCTCCATGGCCAATCTGTTCACTTAATTATACAGTTTGAACAATCAATCAGCTTAATTAACAAGGCACTGAGTGTTTACTACATACAAAATTGTGAGCCTCTCATCAGCAGTTCCTAACAAAGTAGGTGCTCAATAAATGCAAGACTAATTGAATGAGTACAGTGTATTCTACCTACTATGAGTGAAAAAAATATGAAAATAAATAAATAACAGAATTCATTATCTAAAGAAAAAAGCATGAGAAGACTTGGAAGAGAAATGGTTGTCTATCTGATTGTTCCCTGAAGTCCCACAGTTCTCAGAAATGCCTCCAAGGCTTTGAAGCCAAATGTATTTATATTTTTATCTTTTTTCTTATTTGAAGTATCTTTTTAAAATGTTGACATGGTGCAAGCCAGATTTCTTGGAACAAGCTGTCTCCTCACAATAGATATGATTTTGCAACAGTTGTTTGTTCAAATGTTCCCACCTCCACAGCACTCTCTGTAGAGGCGAGTGCCAATAAAGAATACTTACTTACTCTATTATTTAAAAAAAAAAAACCACAAACAAAACAGAAAGCACTCTTTATTGTTAGCGTTCAAGGTTATTTTTCAAATTCAAAATCAGACATTAGGGTCCATGGACTATCACAATTTATTTTTATCTAGCAGATCCACTGGTCTCTTATTCCCACCCAATCTGCCTCACAATTATTTTCAGGATTATGGACTTGTGAAAAGGTCTTTGGGGTCAGGCTGACAAGTATTCAAATTCCAGCTCTACCTACTGTGTGTCTGTTTTGCTTTCTGTAATAGGGAAAATAATTTAGAGATGTTACAGAGATTTTCTCATAAACTCCCTGCCCCAACACATGCGTAGCCTCTCCATTATCCATGTCCCCTAGTAGAGTAGTACCTTTGTTACCATTGATGGCACATCATTATCTCTCAGTCTATCATTTACACTAGGGTTCACTCTTAGTGTTGAACGTTCTATGGGTTTAGACAATGTATAATGACTGATATCCACCATTCTAACATCATACAGAAGAGGGTTCCATCTAGTCATCCTGCCCTCCCCCTATCAACTCCTGGAGACCATTCATTTTTTTGTTCATTTCATATTTTTATTGCAACATTATTGAGATATAATATTATATTAATTTTAGGTATACACTATAATGATTTGATATTTGTATATTTTGTGAAATGATCACCCACTGGTCTTTTAACTGTCTCCATAATTTCACCTTTTCCAGACTGTCATATAATTGGAATCATATCATATATAGCCTTTCAGGTTGGCTTCTTTCACTTAGTAAAATGCATTTAAATTTCCTCCATGTTTCTTCGTGCTTTTTCAACGCTGAATCATATTTTATTGTCTGGATATGTCACAGTTTATTTATCTGTTCACCCACTGAGGGATATCTTGATTGTTCCTGAGTTTGGGGCAGTTATGAACAAGCTGCTATAAGCATCCATGTGAAGGACAACAGTTTTCAAGTCCTTTGAATAAACACCAAGGCGTGCGGTTGCTGAATTACAAGGTAAGAGCATGTTTAGTGATGTAAGGAGCCGCCAAACTGTCTTTCAAACTGACTGTGCCATTTGCACCCTCACCATCATGTATGGGAATTCCTGCTGCCCCACATCACAGGCAGCATTCGGTGGTGCTGGTGCTCTGGATGTTGGTCATTCTAAGAGGTGTATGTGCTGTCTCTTTGCTGTTTTAATTTGCATTTCACAGGTAACAGGACATGATGTGGGCATATATTTATGTTTGTTTATCACCCATATGTTTTCTTTGATGAGGTACCTGTTAAGATCTTCGGCCTATTTTCCAATCAGGTTGTTTGTTTTCTTATTGCCAAGTTTGAAGGGGTTCTGGTACAATTTGGATAAGGGCCCTTTAGCAGATGAGTCTTTTTAAAACATATTCTCCCAGCTCATGGCTGGTTTTTTCATTCTGATACTTCGAACATCCCTACCATGTCTGGTTTTGATGCTTGGTCTGTCTCTTCAAATTGTGCTTTTTTTCCCTGCCTTTTGATATGCCTGATAATTCTTCTTGACAGCTGGACATTGATTTTGACAATCAGATGGATGATATGCATACAATTTCTAATAAATAGCATGAATATAAATTAGCAAAAACTTAGGGCTTGCTTGTTAAGAAGCTTACATTTTAACTTCCTCATTATAAACAGCTGATGCTATAAACCCAATGAGCTGTAACATAATCAAGTAAATGGTTTCAGTGAATGATTCAAGAATTATCTATGGACTAACCAGGCATTTTCCAGACCTGAATGTGTCCACCTGTAATTCAGCTGACTGCCACCAGGAGACAGTAGTGCCATTTGTGTTATGTATTAAAATATCTCAATATAGTAATTGAAATTATGATGAATAAGCTACTTGATATTTATTAAAATAATAATAAATATGCTGCTCGAATATTAAATATGTACATTACTATAATAACAAAGTGGCATTTAAAAATATAAGATCCAGCCAGAAAGCAATATTGATTTGAGCTAACCTTAGTCACTATATACAGCAACCGCTGGGGGAGAAGATAGTGTAGGTTCCATCTGCATTTGGAAGGAGTTGCTTTCTGTAACCCTGAAGCCACTGCTGCCACCTTAACGTGGAACTAGAGCGGTTCCTTCCTCTCCTCCCTTCAAACCAGGGGACTGGGGGCTGCACGGGCTGCGTCACAAGCATTGTCGTTGCGGTTGCTGTTGTAAGCTGTGCTCAGCGCTGTGCTCAGTGCTGTGACAAACCAGAAATGTGGTATCAGACATTCTCTGTGCCCATGCAGAGCTCCATCCAGTACCAGCTCAGTAGGTGCCTACCAGCTGCAGTCCTCAGAATAACCTCCCAAAGTAGACACTGTTATTCTTCCCACTTTACAGATGAGCAAACTGATGAACTGTAAGATTGAGAACTTGCCCAAGATCATGAATCAGGACTCAAACACAGGCTCTTTAGGGGCAAAGCTCGCCCCGCAACCGACTGCTGTACCTAATGCATTCCCTATTAGTTTTATTATTATTGGTTTATTATTAACTTTAAAAAGGTACTCTGTCTAAAAACAGTAAGATAGATAATGCTATTATGGAAAATTTTCAGCCTCCAGTTCAAGTCCTAAAAATTGAACTGTACTCAGTTTACATAGGATTCTGAAAATATTATGACCTCAGAGTCATTTGAAGGTCTTTAGCTTTAGTTTCTCAAATTAAAAAAAAAAGTTACATAGGGTCTCTTCTAAACTAGGCTGTACAGAAAAAAAAAAAAAGTGAGTAAGAGTGGATCATTGCCCTCAAGGAATTTCTTATTTTTCCTTCACTTATGAAAGAATCTTGTTAAATGACCTTTTCTTCGTTAGTTCTAAATGAGTTATTTTGTGTATTTGATAAGGAGATAGATTTTTACTTCCTGACTAGGTTTTCAATCTTTGTTTTTAGCCTTGACTATGCATATTTCAAATCAAGGGAGAAAACTATTGAGAAAAATACATGCTGCATAGCTCTCTCCTAAGGTCAAAGTGTTCTTTCCCAATTCACTTTCCAATCCATACATGCTACTGAAGCAAACATATTTTTAAAGGAAACCCTTATTCCCCTGTCTCTCTAATGAATCCTTCCTCCACCAGGCTTTTTCTTCTCTTTGCATTTTTAGTCAGTTTCCATTGATCAAATGCCTTGAACCTTTCAGTTTTAAAATTTTAGTCCATGTCCAAAACACACATAATATTACTGATAAAATTTTGTTTGAAAGGAGCCATTTTTTTTTCATTAATTCACAACATAAAGAAAATGGCATTTAGAGCAGGACTTTAAGAAATACAAGACCCAGCCATGCATCTGAGGGAAAGCACTGTAAATAACTTCATACAAAACAGCTGTTGTTTCATAAGGGGAAACTGTAATGTGGTCTACATCTTAATGATTATATATTTTAATAAGTACCTCAGTTGATAAGGATTCACACTAGCATTTGGAAACCATTGTATTGGAAATTATTCACCAGGAGGACTGTGTGTTTCCATTGGATTTCTAGTGCCTACTCCAGTGCCTGGTGTTGGAGAAACTCAAAATCACTCATGTGAATTTATTAAATTCTCCCTACAACTTAATAACTGTTATTATTTCAATTTGACAAATGGGAGACAAAAACTCTAAGTAAAGTCAGAAGATGAGGTCAAGCTCACTAACTAGCTAACTGACAAACCAGATTTTTAAATCCAGGTTCTGGGATTGCAGCTATGTCCATGAAGGTACACCACAAAAATGTTGACTTTTTTCTTCCTTTTTGGTGAATATCCGACTCAAAAACGTACAACCATTCAGGCTGGAGAAGACATCCAGATTCGGAGAGAGGTGGGGCAAGGGATTTAACCCACCAAAATCTCATCAAGGAAATTTAGCTTGGAAAGTTCCTTATCAATAGGAGAAACAAAAGTATTGATTCTTTCAATAATGGACTTTTGAACAGAGGCCTTGTTCTAATATCAGTTCAGTTTATTACTTACTATTTTTTCTTGTTTTTTTTAAAAAACACCACAGTTTATTTAGAATCCCTTGGAAGTAGTAGTCGTAGGGAGAGAAAAAAAAATAAGAGACTCTTCCAAAATCCATGACTATCCAGGTCAGGATTCCTATCTCTAAAGTGAGCTTTTAAACAATTTCTAACTTTTTCGTTAATCTGCAGACACCAGGAGCACGGCAGGAGCCTACGCATTCATGGTGTCTCAGAACCGAAATATTCCCAGTGAGTAACCATCACCTTTCAGCTCTGTTATCCCTGCTCTTCCGGTTTCACACATGCCTTCCAAGACCCCGGAGCATCGTCACTGAGTAGTGTCATTACCAAGTCAGAGAAATTCAGTTCTTGTGGTCTAGACTGTTGGACATAGATAAATACTGGGCATTTGGGTTTGTGTGTGTCTGTGCGTTGCCTTTAAGAGAAAACATATACCTGTTAGTATGTTAGTCGAAGCTTCCAAGCAGTGGCTGCATGAATATTTCATGTTTCCTCCTGGCTGTTGCTTCTGTAACCTGTTTCTAAAGTGATAGAGAGAGAGAGAGAGAGAGAAGACTACAAGAGAGGTCAGTTTCCATAGGAACGAATGTAACTATAGAAAAACCCTATTAAAGCTGGAGTATTGCCTGCAGGGAAACTGAACGCACACCGCACACGACACATTTACCTAATGCAATTGCATTTTCAAAAGTCGTATCTAAACACCTTCCATAGGTGATGGGCTGCCATACAAACATGAACTATCTGGCCTTTGAAAGTACAAGCATTTTAAATCAAAACATTAACTACATTTTAAAATTTGGGTTGGCACTATTTGAATATGGGGTGGTGGGGGGAGCCAGCTAAAGTGTAACTATTCTTGGAGATACAAAACAGTTACTTTTTCTTAACTGTTAACTTTGTAGTACATCTAACTGTAAAACACACTAGGTACTTGTGAGAGAGGCTGCAGCATCAAAAAATAACAATAAAGTAATAACTTGTGAAATTTTTCTAAATTTACAAGCTAAATTGATATGGAAGAATTCAATTTAAAAGAAAAATTGGTAACTTACAAATAACTTCTCATAATCAATATAAGAAAGCAAGGTTGATCTGTATTTTAAGGGCTTAGAGGAAAAATTCAGTTTTAGAAAAATCTATAATTCTCATGTAAACTCTAAAATTTCTGCTTAGAGCTTTTGAAGAGGAGTTTTAAGTATGAAAACTGTGACAACAGTTAAGTCTGGAAACCTCAGAATTATTCTTCTTTCCTCTCTCTCCCTTCCCAACTCATCATAAAAACTCTGGGTTCTGTCAATTCTCATCCTTAACCCATGACCTCACTCTTTATCCCAACGGCTGTAAGTTTCTACCCTACAAGCTTCCAGTGCTCCAGGCAGAACCGCAATTTCCTCTTGCACTTACTTGCCCGCACTCCCCGTCCTAATGGGCAGGTTTCTCACTTGTTTGCCAGAAGGACTCGATTAAATTGTTTTGCAATATAATGTAAATGAGCGATGGAGAGGTCAGTGTGTTACACTTCCCAGGGTGATCTGCATTTACAGGGGAGATTTACAATCCAAAAAACAATTAATTTGTCAATTCAAATCCTCTGGAAATGGGAGAAGCAATTTTTTATTTAAGTAAGTAAACAGATGAATATTCATAGGAAGAATAAATCTATGATAGAATTTCAGCAGTAACACAGCTGTAGACCGCAATGGTCTCTTATTTGCATACTTTTGGCAACTAGCTCCTTCATGGCGTATCTTCTCTGCAATAAACTTTTGGAAACTTAGAAACAACCTAATTTGTTCTTCACCACCTCTCTCACAATGCTGTGTTTGCAGCACCAGGTACCTTTAAAAAGGAGACAAGGTGAAGCTGAAAACAAAAGGCTATTTAAGAATCAGCAAAAGCCACCAAATACTCTTTCACTGTCCCTTCCTCACCTTTGCAGAAGACTAAAAATTTGTCCTTGAGATGATGAGACAGAGGCCTATTTGAGAGGTTAAGAAGTCTGTCCCTTGGAAGCACACACCTCAGATGGGAGCAGGAATTCATATTAAAAGCTCAAAGTTAAAAAAAAAAAAACCCTCAAAGTTAAGTGAAAGTCCATCAGTCATATACTGAATTTTGAAAAGCCAACTCCTTCCCTCACTGGGATCTCAGAACGACCTCAGGTAGACTAATAATCTCCAGGTCAGATATTGAAAAATTCATTTTGAGGAATTTGGCACAAGAGAAAAGAACCAAAGGTGCTGATATCAGCCCTGCCAGATGAACCAGGTCAGAGATCAATGAATCAAGAAGACATAACAGCAAAAGTTAACGGAACTAAAGAAAGAAATGAACAAACCCACATTCATAGGTGATGATTTTAATTATCTTTGTCTCTGTAATTGATAGAACAGGCAAAAAATAACAATAAGAACACTGAAGATTTGAATAACACTATCAAACCTTGACCTGTTTCTTATGCATTACAGAGAACTGCAGGATATACATTTCTTAAGCGTACTATGAAACGCTAAGACAGACCATATGCTGGGCCATAAAACAAGTCGCAACAAGTTTAAAGACACTGAAATCATACGTTTTCATACCACAACTACATTTAATTAAAAAATCAAAAAGATACCTAGAAAATCTTCAAATATTTGGAAGTTAATTCACTTACTTCTAAACAACTGATGGAACAAAGAATAAATCACAAGGGAAATCAGAAAATGTTTCTTATTAATTGGTAATAAAAACACAACATACCAAAACTAACAGGATGTGACTGAAGTGGTGCTGATGCAGTATTTAGAAAGAAATGTACAGTTTAAAATGTTCATATATAAAAAGAAGAAAGCTGCAAAGCCAATTATCTAAACCAGGGCACTGTGCTAGAGACCAGAATACAGTGGTGACTTAACTGCAGTCCCTGTCCTGATGTGAACACAGCCTGTGCAATATATTAGCATGAATAATCAATCGCCACCAGGGGTATTCATTAAAATGTAGAACCATTAATATGTAGACCGAACTGTAGATTTTTCTTACAAAGCAATCGTTGTTGTGGTGTGCCCTTCACAGAGAGGAGCCCCATGTTGGTAACAAACACCAGCAGAAGTCTTCAATTTCATCACAAGTTAGGAGGGTGTTAATTAGAATCGATGAGCATTCACTACACACCCACCAGAATAGCTAGATGAAAAGGACAGACGGAATGCCAAGTGTTGCAAGGACATGAAACGACCAGAACTCTCACCTCCTGTTGGTGGGAGTTTAAGCTGGTTTAAGCACTTTGAAGAGCTGTTTGGCAGTAATGGCTGCAGCTGGATACATGCACAGTGCATGACTCAGCAGTTCACTTCCCTAGTGAACACCTGCAAAAACGCTCACATATGTTGACCAGAAACCATGTATGTATAATCATATCAGGAGTGGCACTATTTGTAAAAGCCAAAACAAAACCCACCTAAATGTCTGTCAGCAGTAGAATATCTTTGATTTAATGCGACAAAGCCACACAATTAGAAACTATACAATAATGAATATGGAAAAATACAAATACATGCTAAAGTTGGATGAATATCATAAAAGTAACACTGAGCGAAAGAAACCCCATAGGCAAAGTAGTATAGACAGAATGGTTCTATTTACGTGTATTTCAAAAACAGGCAAAACTATTTCATGGAGGTAGGAGTCAGAGTGATGCTTAGCCTTGGGAGTGGTGGGTAGTGACGGGTAAGGGGCATAAAGCTGGCTCTGCTGTTACTGGAGAGTAGGTTCTTGTCTCATCACAGTCAGAAGAATTCAGAGATGAGACATGGAGGTCAAGAAACCAAAGTGAGGATTTATTAAGGGATAGGATGCGCCCAAGTGGCGAGTGAGCAGACTCAGGTGAGTAGCTGCACTGAGTTTCCTTAGCAAGCTGGTCACATGGGGTGTAAAAGTGAAAGGGCAGAATATTCATCGGAGAGGGAGGGGTTTGGGGCCATGCTCCCCGAGTTTCACCTTGCCGAGGGGAGGAGGGATTTTTGTCCTTATTGAGTCTTGGTCAAAGTGTCATGGCTGTGGTGCGTGCCATGCTTACCTGCAAGGCCAACTGTACTCTAAAGAGGACATAAGGAGCAAAAGGTTACGTTTGGATGCCAGAGATTCCTGACTTTTCCCACCTTTCTTTGCCTCCAGAACGCTTACCACCCCAAAGGTATGACTTCTTATCAGTCCGGAGGTTCCTGCTTCTCTCTGTCTGCCCGAGGGCCCCCAAGATGTTAACACCATGCCCACATTTCTCAGCTCATATCTAGCTATCTGTCTGCTCTAACATTGGGATGTTGGCAATGTTCTATCCTTAACTTGTGTGCTATTGAGGTTTGAGGGTTCACTTGGTGAAAGTTCACTTTGGGCTATATACACTGAATCTGTTCACAAAATTATCTGTTCTACTTCAATTAAAAGCTCAAATAAAAGCAGAAGAAATATTTTCCTTTGTTTTTAATTTGACTCATAAAAGTAATCACCAAAGTATCTTCATTATCAGGATTTCTTATGCCAAGAATCACCAGCCACTGTCTTTTTCTCATTACACTTAGTTAAAATGGCCTCTATGGTCTGTTAGTTCTTATACTTACTACGTACTAATTGGGTGTTCAGATGAACAGCAGACCTTTAACATTTTCAAAGTCAAATAATAAGTTTACTATTTCATTAAGAGGATTATTTTTGAGGTGAATAATTAACTATGAAATCCCCTCTATGTAATCCTTTTTGAATCAGGGTAATGTGGTTTATAGCTCCCTAAGTGTGATGGTACATGAGCTAGTTCCCTTTGGGAATGGAACGCATGGCTTTCTGCAGCTGAACAAGTCTGTACTGAGTCACAATCCTACTCATGGCCTTTGGAGATACCTGATATAATTTAATATTTATTCTTGCAGTCGAATCATTTTCCTTTTCCTTAGGAGACATATGGGAAAGCAATCACTAGTCACAGGTTTTCCCAAGTCAGCTTCCATGAACCCTTTAATTAAACAAAAGTATATTCATAGAAATCTGAATTATCTTATGATCCTTAGAAAATTATAAACTTTCTTTGTTATTAAGGAAAAAAAATCCAGTTATTCATACTGATTTATGTGAGGTGACATTCAATAACAAATTGCCTTGGAATTTATGGTGTAACTGATATTGACTTACTAAATAAAGAATCTAGACTCTCTGACATTCCCTTTATGCAACTCCATTTTAAAGCACCAAATACCCACAAGGGAGAAAAGTCCATTCATTAAACCATTTATCAATGGAATATTTGATTTCTTTTGTTTTACCTTTTATAAATTAAAATATATTTTTTAAAGGGGAAATAAATTCCATTCCCACCAGAACTGGCTATAATTCTCACAGCAGTCTTATCAGTGAGTCACAATCACAAGCTCAGGAATGACTTAATGCACCAATGTGCCAGCTGAAAATATCTGTGCAGTTAATGGGCAAGGGATTTTATCCCTTTGATGGTGGTATATTATGATTCTTGGTCTCTTCTTCAGTTTCACCCAGTAAATTTAACACAAAGTTTGCATAAATGGTAGCTATCAGTATGGGTTTGGGTCAAGATACTTCTCCACCAAATCAAAATCATTTGGAGGAAACTCCATACTGTTTTCCGTAACAGTGCAATCCCACTCCTGGGCATATATCCAGAGGGAACTTTAATTCAAAAAGACACCTGCACCCCAATGTTCACAGCAGCACTATTTACAATAGCCAAGACATGGAAACAACCTAAATGTCTATCAACAGACAACTGGATAAAGAAGTTGTGGTATATTTATACAATGGAATACTACTCAGCCATAAAAATAAGGCCATTTGCAGCAACATGGATGGACCTGGAGATCATCATTTGAAGTGAAGTAAGGCAGAAAGAGAAAGAAAAATACCATATGATGTCACTTATATGTGGAATCTAAAAAAAAGACAAATGAACTTATTTACAAAACAGAAACAGACTCACAGACATAGAAAACAAACTTATGGTTATTGGAGGTAGGGGAAGAGGGTGGGAAGGGATAAATTGGGAGTTCAAGATTTGCAGATACTAACTACTATATATAAAATAGATAAGCAACAAATTTATACAGTACAGCACAGGGAACTATATTCTATATCTTGCAGTAACCTATAATGAAAAAGAATATGAATGAATATATGTATGTATATGTATGACTGAACCATTATGCTATACATTAGAAACTGACACAACATTGTAAACTATATTTCAATTTAAAAAAAATCCTCCAAGGCAATTTCCAAAAAAAAAAAAAAAAAGAAAATTCATTTGGAACTTGCACTTGAGATAAGTCTAATATTGAAAATTAAGAGAGAGGAATAATAATTGTTGACCTTAAGATATAGGTCTTTCAAAGCACAGTAGAGTTTTATATTTATCCAGTTTCTTAAATAACTGATTTCATGACAGCATCTTAAAATGAGAGCATGCTGAACTTCATTACAGTTGTACAAATTTCTACTGTTGGATAAACCATAGCTGTAAACTGTTTTTCCTTCTGTTATCATCCTTTGGGGAAAAAATTCTATTTTGCATTTTTCTAATAATTATGAGGGATTTTGTGTTTTATTGCTTTCTGTTCATAATACTTACATCTTTACTTACACTTTCATGGCTTCTGAATTGATTACTGTTTTAGTTTCTATGGTTACTCTGCCAGTTGCCTACCTATAAATAGATATTTTATAATAGAAGGCTTATGAAAGTTCATTTTTTGAATACCCTTCTGCAATAAGAAGAATTGCTAGAAAAATAACATATGAATCAAGGTTTAGGGAAACTGATATCTTATACCTTTCAGGGTGTAAAAATAGAAGACTAAAATTAAAAATTCATGTAGATACAGGCTGCCAAGTACATGGTGAAAAGAGAATATGTGAGTATTTAACAAGAAAATGTACAGTTGGAATATACTACTAACTTTAGCCCCCACTGAACATTTCATGATACCTTTACAATAACATTTATCAGCCACATATAAAGTATCTAAGCAGTATTTCTTTCACTGGCATCTTAATACTACTCCTCAACATGATTTTTTAAAAACTCTTTTGTATGAATTTACCCTTTGGAATATATATATATGTATGTATGTAAAATCTCACAATCTATTCTTCATGTTTAACTTTCTTTGTAGTATGGTTTTATTTGCCATTTAATTATCTTAATTTATGTAGTCAAAATGGGTCAGTTTTCTTTTGTGGCTTCTGAATTTGTGCCTCACTTAGGAAGTCTTTCCTAATGCAAGATTATAAAAACATCCCCTTATATTTCTTTTTTCTTAAATAGCCTTTAAAGTAGATTATGCTTTTAATCTACCTGGAATTTAGGAATCTTTTATATAGAAAGTCAATTGGATTTCAGCACTTATCCCTTTCCTGATAATTTTAAGTTCCCTATTTATCATGCATTAGATTCAATTATACATGGATATATTTTGGGACTCTGCAGTATAGTCCCTTCATTTGTTTTTCTGTTCCCACACTGATACCCCTTAAATAATATGTTTAAATATAAGTATGTTTCACATATGTGTTGGTATTCGGTTTATTTGCTCTTTAGTATCCGTTTGAAGTTCCATAAAATCCCCATTACTGTTTGCATTCAGTCTACTGTTTAATTCTGGAACAATTTACATCTGTATAAACATTTAGTCTTCCCATTCAGAGACGTGGGACGTGTCTACATTTCCTCTGCTCAGTTTTACATTCAATAGTACAGTAACATTTCATTCCCTGTTCAGATGGGAATTGTGTAGTTTTTGTGCTCTTGTACATGAGATACAATAATGCTAGCATGTTTCTCTTGTATTTCATCACTTAAATGTACTGTCTTATTCTGTTGGCTTTTTGGTTTTATATATAAATATTTAAAGGCTTATTAAGATATGCTTTCCTTTGCTACCCACATATCTTATACATCTTACAAATCATTTTTTACAGTTCTCAAGTTTTTAAGAATAATCAAAAGTACTCGAATCTTGGAGAAAAGCAAAAGTACATACATACATAAATGTTCATGAGTCTGTATGTATCTGTCCCAATAGTATGTGACTATCTAGAGATAGGGTGAAAACTAATTCTACAAAATAAGTAACATATTATCACTTTTTCTTATAAAAATTATTAACATCAACTTTTTCCCAGAGTTACGGTGTATTATAAGCTTTCATGTGATATAATCACCACTGGATTGTGAACTCCTCAAATTCTGTGGATCTACCTTATCATGTTTGTGTCCACAGGCCCATCCAGAGAACTCATTCAGTGTTGCTGGATACATCAATCAGTCTTTACAACCCTAGTTACTGTTGGTGAGCAAAGACAGCCACAGTGTGATTGAAGCCTATGAAATTGCACTCTGCTTTGAAAGAGCTGTATTTTTTGTATCACATTTGGTCTTATTCCTAAATGCTTTTTACATACCAGATAATTGTGCATTCAACTGAAGAAGAGGATTTTTTCACTGTAATCAGACTCAGAGGGCCACCTGTAGGTAGGTGTCTTACACAAAAGGGAACAAGGCCAAAAATGACTATCCTGAAAAATGTCTAGTTTTCTAGAAAAAAGTATTTGAAACAAAATAGCATTTGAATATTGATCAAGTTTTCCTTTTCTTCTGAATTTTGATTGTAATCATCATTACCATTATACTTTCTAGGTAGATTCATGACCCAAATAACATGTGGTATTTCCTGTGAGCTTTTAATATAAAGAATGACCATTAGCATAGACAAATATAAATTACTCCTAACAGTTAAGATTCACATTAATCACTCCTCTTGAGGTTTCTTCACAGAATGATTGTAACAGCATGAAGAAGCTGAAAAAAAGCACCCTAATTTTATTGTATTGAGTACCATGTTCCATTAATGGATGCGTTTTTGCATTTATTTCAGGGAAGACTATGTAATGAAATGCATGTCAGGAATTTAATGTCTGTTAGACATTTAAGCATCTTCGTATTTAAAAGCTTAATTTGACCTTATCAGATGCCTATTAAGTGAAGTAATTGTATCTTGCACTAATCAAAATATCTTCTATCATAACAAAAATGAGATTCAATTACACCATGAAGCTATTATTTCTGAGGTTCAGTAGTTTACGATTAAATACTTATTTCTGGGAGTGCTAAGGAAACCCAGCCATGTCTCTGCATAGTTATATTTGGTGTGTCTGTAACATACAACGTTTCAAAAATAAATAGTTGTTATAAGTACGGGAGGAAAAACATAGCACCAAAAATCAAACATCAGCAATGCCTTCCATTGCCTGACCTGTTCAAACAAGCAGTATGCACCTAAAGCAGAACTCATTCCATCCATATCTTCACCAACGGTATTTTGTTTGAATAAATCATCAGAAAAACAGTGATTTACAAAATGGGCTGTGGTGCTAAAAAGCAGACCTTAATATCTATGAGGAAATGGCTAGTTCTAGACGCTAGAAATCAGAAGGCACGTCACTGCTGCAAATTAGAGTATTTCCCGAGTGCTCTGGTTACATAAATGTTATCTCTGATGCCATATTTGCAACGTTGTCAAGTTCTAGGTAGATCTAAAGCCTCCCGTTTGCTTTGTCTCCAGTTCCCTTTCTGATTGACTACCCCCTACACCTGGTCTGTGTACGTTCCAGTAAGAGTAGCCTTTCTGTGACTGTGAATTGCTGGTGCTTCTTTTAGTTTTTAGATTTATTATATATTTTTAATTGAAATATAGTCAGTTACGATGTATCAGTTTCTAGTGTACAGACAGCATAATGTTTCAGTCATACACATACATACATATATTCCTTTTCATTAAAGCTTAATACAAGATATTGAATATAGTTCTCTGTGCTTGCAGTTCTTTTAAAGTTAGACATACTCTCCTTTGTATAAGGTCCAATCCTTTATTTCTATGAGGGTTTTAAAATATAGAAATATTAAATTCTCATTGAAATAATAGTATTCTCACTGGTACAAAATTATATTCTTGAGTATGGGAACGCTTTTTAAAAATATGTGTCCTGTGAGGGCTTACCTAATGTTAGGCAAATTGCCTCCTATAAGGCATAGAAGTCTTAGGAAGCTTACAACATCTTTCTCCAATAGCTTTAAGATGCCTCATCCTATCTGTGTTTGTCCTAAGGGCAAACTTCAGTTCCAAGATTTATATTCCAGTCCCTGCCTCAGTCCTTTCAACCCTACTCTGTCATTCTTCCCTACAGGACAGATTTCGAGTCTTGACCATCAGAATCCATCCTACACTACAGATGCCCTTTGACTTATCAATGTCCAAGCAGGACGTACAGAAGTGAGGTGACAAGTTCCATCTTCACCCTTCCTTCTGCACGTACAACTTGCCATCTTGTTTCCTCCTGCTCTTCATCATTTACTCCTGTTACTCAGGCTGCCTTCTCACTCACCCACCACCTTTGTAGTTCAGGTCCTCTAACCTCTCCCTTCTCTCAAGATGCCCCCAGTCTTCTCTAAAAGAGAGGTCTTCTAACTCTGGTTGGGACCCCTGGATTCTGCTTCTGCCAACACGTAAACCCAGCTGGCTCTGCTCAACACATCTTTCAGATCCTAATTTCCCCAGGGACTACAGCCCTGGTTACATTGTATGAACGTGGACTCATTGTAAGTCCTATTTTGGACCTCTTCACATGGCTCACATACCTCTGGTTTTTAAGACTTATTTTCCAACCTGAGCGTTGCTTTTATTTCTGGTATGCTCTCTCCCCTCCAACTGTCACACTCTTTCCCCATTCTTTCTATTTACTTAAAATCAAGAAAGGTTCACTGAGCAACTTAACTATGTACCCAAAATGTGCTTAATGCAAAGACATGGTCCCTAGTCCAAGAAGAAGACTTTTCAAAACTTGTGTCTTCTTCAAGGCATTCTAAAGTCCAGCTTATGCATGTTTCAAGGATCAGCGTAACAGAGAAGGAAATGGAGAGGTGAGAGCCAGGAATGTTTTTCTTTTTTAAGTAAGACTATCATATACTCGAGGGCTGAACTTTGAGACTGGGGAACCATTCATGTATCCAGAAGGGTTTGAAGGTAAACTATTTTTAGATTGCGTGAAAGAAGTAGAATTTACTGCAAGCTTTGTCTATAAATGTCTAATCTAAAGTTATATTTTATTTTACTTAATTTTAAGCTACTGTTTAATCTGAGTCTGCATACTGTGTAAGCCTCTGGAAACACTGAGATGAATTACATATAAGGGAAAATCAGAAACTCCCTACATCAGAAAGCTCCAGTAAGAATAATAATAATCTGTAAAAGTAAGGGGAGAGTCTACAAGCAATTCAAATTACAATCCAAAGAAAAGATGGGAAGCCTAGTGGCTAAGAGGTTCACAGAAAAGTGAATAAAATAAGTCAGATCGGCTTCCAGCCGTCATCAGGTAGGAGATGAGAGACAATCCTAAATTACTGTGCAGCTCTTATTGAATACTGGCGTTCAAGAGATGTTCACTGACACAAATGAGATAATTTTAAATAAAGAATAATGAAATCTCTTTCCATATCTGAACCACTTTTTAAAGGGAGTTTCACAACGTGGAGGGGAGACTCAGTGGTAGAGCGTGTGCTTAGCATGCACAAGGTTCTGGGTTCAATCCCCACTACATCTATCAAAAAAATAAATCAATAAACCTAATTACTTCCCCCACAAAAAAAATTTTTTCAAGCAACCTATCATTGAAAAAAATTTTTTTTTTAATTTTAAAAGCCAAAATAGAAAAGTTTAAAAAAATAAAAAATTAATAAATAAAAGAAGTTTCTCATTTCTTATGACATCCTTACAAGAATTTTAACTTGGACTTCTTGTGTCTTAATGTTCATCTTATAGGATCCAAAAGGGAAAAATGAACTGGAAAATGGTTTGAGGAAGAATGGACACAACCTTCTCTGCCCTCACAGTTATAACTAGAGATGGCCGAGCTATAACATAATTGCAGGAAAACCTTCGGTAGGACCCACCTAAGAAGCAAGCAAAATACTGATATCGATCAAGGGATGTTTTGAACTAAGTGAACTTCCACATGGACTTCATAGACACTTATGCACAATTAACGCCTCATATTTGCTTAACAAGTGTAACATATACTTTCCTAGTTTACAGGGTGCTTTGGGGCACAAACCTATTTGACTGTTCTCTCGACAGGTCTGTGAGGAAGGAAACATTTGCCACCTTTTAAGCAAGAGAAAACAGAGCTCAGACGAGCCGGGTGTCTTGGCCAAAGCTACTCTGGTACCAAGCAGTAGGTAAAAGAAGCAGTAAATCCAGGGATCGAACTTCAAAGTCATGCTTTTGGCTACTCTGCCAAGGACTGGAAGGAAAACACAGAAGACATTGTGTTAGGTTTACAGCCCTGTGAACTCATGATTTATTGAACTGTTTCTTAAGTCATATAGTCACGAGATTAATTTTCTTGGTGTCACAATAATGGAATTAGTTGAGTCTATAGTTTGAATCCTTCTCTTCTTGTGACTAAATAGTTTTTTGTCATTTAAGCAATAGTGCCAAAGCAAAGTTAAACAATATATTTAGAATTGACTAAAAATGTCCACTTAATTTGCTAACAATTCTCTCTCTCACTTTGGTCTCTCTTCATTATTTGATTATAGATTGTCTTTGCCTGGTTTAAAATATAGCCTTTCACTTTCTCCCCTAAGTAATTCAGCATTTTTTTTGTTGTTGTTCCAGTATAGAGTAATGTGGGAACTATGTAAATATTGTCTGTCCTGGTTTCTCTCTCTCTGAAACCCACACTAAGCTAAGTGACCTTCATTCCTCTTTACCAGAACTTCGCCATAGTCCATGGAAGCACCAGTTTGGGTCTTTTACCACTGTCCTCCTTCTCTTGACAGCCAGTGAGACAACCTGACCTCTAATCAGCTCATTTAAAGTCGATCAGGAACTAACATAAACCAAATTTCGCAAGTGACTAATTGATAAACTACAATGATCAATTCATAACTTACAACAGAGGACTTCTACTGTATGTGTGCTGGGTTTAGTATTCTTTCTGATGAATGGATTCCAGGAATGAATCTAAATCAACTCAATTATCCCAAGATTGCAATGGTCAACGTGCTTCGGTGAAATCGAGAGGTTTGTATTTATGAGGTATTTTTCAAAGTCAAACAGTTTTTCATATTTAAGAACCTACCTCCAGTGCTGTTCCTTCAGGTATCCAGTTAGTTCACAGCCAGCCAAAGCTTGTCACCCAAGTAAGCCCTTTTAACCCCTTATTCTGGAATGCCCACAGAAAATTGTTTCTTTTCTTCAAAAATATGGATTTCTCCAGTGAGTAAATGAGTACCAAAAATACTTGAACACTTCGGAGTGAACATGTTTATGAAGGAAAGTCTTTACACCACGCTTTGAACCTATACCTGCAGCTACTGAGACTAACTTATAAACAACCACATTTCATATTTATTTATTCGTTTGAATGTGGTTATATTAAGCACAATGAACAAACATCTCCCAAGGGACTGTATTATTAAGTGGTTAAAGGCATCAAAGTACTAAGATGATAAAATTTCTAATAAATTGGTCACTTGGGTAAGAATACCCAATAATAAATGTACTGGCTTGTAAGATATTTACCCATAGTTTCTACATTTCTCTTTATAGCGGTTTTGAAAGTCATTTAGGCTATTGCTGAAGTTTTAATATGCGTCTGAGCTACCAGATAAGGAAGATCAAGAGGTTTCTCAGACTGATTATTATCTGGAAGATGAAGGAGGTTATTTATCCACTATTTCTTCCTGTTTTGGACTCTAATTCCAATTAATTGATAATATGCTTGATTCTCTTGTAAGTTTAAGGTTGCAAGTCTACAAATATTTTCTTACCTTTAATTTCTTGGAAGGGTTTTGATGAGTCATTAATTTTTCAAATCTATACAAAAACTCAGATAAGAAAAAATAATTGTAACTAGGACTAAGAAGGTATACCCTTGCCATATTCTACCTTTAATTAATATTTGACATGAACTGTTTATATATGTTGGATGTTAATCCCCTATCAGTCATATCATTTGCAAATATTTTCTCCCATTCAGTAGGTTGTCTTTTTGTTTTGTCGATGGTTTTCTTTGCTGTGCTGAGTTTTAAAGTTTAATTAGGTCCCATTTGTTTATTTGCTTTTATTTCCTTTACTTTAGGAAATCTGATTGTGAGTATTTTAAAGTTTCTTTAATATCTAATAGCAATGCTAAGCATTATGGGGTTAACATTATTTAAACAGCAGTAGCATACATCAACATATACAAATAAAAATAAGATTTTCAGCCTACCCTGAAATACTAAACAGGATCAATTTAAGGTATGAACATATTTTGAAACAATTTGACTTTCAAGAAGTAATTTTTATCATAGGGACTAAATTTCAATTAAATGTCTCTGCATTTTTTAAATATCCAACAATAGCTAGATGACATCTTACAGAATATGAGTGAGAGCCAAGCAGGACCAAAAAAAAATGTGGTTTATTAATGCTGTATAGATTCGTATTTAGATTCCCAACCGCTGCAAAGTGCCTGGGAACTTGTTTTCAAGTTTAATCCTTTCCTTAAAATATTTTTTAATGGAAAATTTTCAACATAAAAGAAATCTAATTATATTATGCACTCATAACCATCACTGGGCTTCATTAATTTCCAGCATTTTGCCCAGTTTTTTGCACCTCTTTCCTCATTTTTTTCTAAAGCATTCTAAAGCAATTTCCAGACATATTTCACCCATGACAGATTAATAGTTATATTTTATTGTCTTTGCATATTTTCAAAGTAGTGCTGTCAGATTAGAATTATTAAGGTCTGACACATGATTAAGAATCAATAACTGAAGACTTTAGCAAAAGATCTTAGCAGCAGGAAGAGCAAGACACACTCTTCCTTTTCCCCCAAACCCAGCTCACAGGTTCCCCAGCCTCCCTCTGCTGTCTAGTAAACCACACACAGGTATCTATTTATATTCTGCCTCCTACTGTCTATAATGTCTGATGAATTGTAACAACCCATGATGTCTTTATTTATAGCCATAGTTTCTCAAGGCAACAACATCAAATATATTCAATTTACTTCTTTAGCATAAACATTCAGAAAGGACAAAGGACATAAATGCAAAACAGTTCCATGATGAATAATACGAAGAAAGGTTCATAAGAATGCAAGAAGGGAAATGTTATTATGTATCAATTAGTGCATTTAAGCAGCCGTTATTCTAACGTATTGTTCAGAAACACTTAAAAATGTATTGCTCTTTATTATGACCTAAATCCAAATGACTTTGAAAAGGGATTATACTTAATAAAAATTAAATTATTTCCTACCCAGCAATGAAAAATGACTTAATTGCCAAACAGGGTAATGGTCTCTAGGGTTATTTTATTTCGGCCTCTACCCTCCTTAGGTTTGTTTTCTTTTCTGCCATATTCAGGACTTCTTTTCTTTAAAGAGACATAACAACAATTAAAAGGAAGAATGCAGTTTCTTTAAATCCTTGACCATAAGGGTTACTGGAGGTTCTAGCCCATTACATCTTTCTATAAACACAACTATTTCAAAATGCAAGAGCTGTGGGCTGCCAGCTTCTCCCGTAGGAGGGGTTAATGAAATGGGTTTACTTGAATCCAAAATTTCTAAGATGGGAGGCTGGAAAAGAGAATAGAGAAGCCAATTTATCTTATCCGCAAATACATTACTTTTTTAGTCTGCCAAAGCCAACTCAAAGTCTAAAGAAAAAATTTCAATAAATGTCAATTTAACTCCTACTCTATGCCAGGATCCTTTCTGGGAAACATGGTATTTAGTTTGCTAACATTAACATGCACGTGGCAGGCACTGGAAAGTCAGAAGGAAGTAGGAATTAAAACATCATGGTATGGATGCAAGAAGAGACAAATGGATTTTTGTAACAGAATAGAGCCCAGAAATGGACCCACAAATGGATAAATATGCAATAATTGATAATGGAAGTAAAACAACTCAGTGGGGAGATGATAGACATGTACTGAATTTTTTCTCAAATTGAGAGAAAATTATTAAGTGGAATCTCTATTTTATATCATTTGCAAAAATAAATTCCACTTGGAGTAAAGATATAAAAAGGTAAAAGCCAAACCCTCAAATGTATCATAAGAAAAATTATACATTATTGAAACATTATAAAAACTATGCTTATAACTTTGGATGGAAGAGGATTTTAAAAATAATACATAAAACACAGAAGCCAGAAAGAAAACATTTGTAATTTGAACTACATCAAAATTTAAACTTTAAAAATTTGAAAACAAAGCTACAGGTTGGGAAAATGTACTGTCAACCCATACAACAGAGAGGGGATTAATATCCAGAATAGATAAGATAAAGATAAGTATAATATATTTTCAGTGTTTATAATGGGAAAAAGATTATTTCCCACAACTGATACAGAGATCATACAAATCAATTTGGAAATATTAGGAAATTAGAAAAACACTTGAAAGTTTGATACTATTATATGTTGGGTTTGTGGGATATTTGCTATTGTCATACACTACTGCTAGGAGTGTAAATTGGCACAGTTCGTTTCGGGAATAAATTTTAAGTACCATTAGACGTCAAAATAGACTCTCGCCTGTCCAACGCTATCATTCAGCAATTGTACTCTTCAGTATCTTCCCTAAAGAAATAACTATCTGTGTATAGATGGCAAATACAATGACATTCTTTGTGACATTGTCTGTGACCCTAAAAATTGAAAATAACTTAAGCCCCCATCAACAAAAGAATGATTATGTAAAATCATGCAATGTAGTTCTTGAAAAGAATAAGATGTATCAACATTTACAAACGTGGAAAGGTCTCCAAGGTGTACTACAAAAATGCAAGTTGTAGACCAATGCTCGTATTATAGCACCATTTATTTTACAAACTAGTTACTCAAAACTATATATTCTTTATGTATATGTGTAATACATAGAAAAATAAACTAATAATGGCAAATGAAACTATTATTTTATCTGAATTTTTGAGCATTTATAAGAATGCATTTATTTAATATTTTTATGATTATAACATGTAATTTTCAAAAGATCAAAATGATTATAAACACAGGAATTTTAAAATGATATATTAATATGAAGCTGTCAGGGCCATCTTGCAAATTCCACTAAATTAAATAATACAATTTCTACTCAAATATAACTTTTATTATGCCAATAATTAGAATTCTTTTTGCTAATAATACTATTTAGAAGCTATTTCAACAGCTAACTGTTCTTATTTTCCATTTAATTTTTATTTTTACAATACTTCTCACACTATGAAATTTTCTGTAACTGTCTGTCCTTGCTCATTACCTTTACCATTGAGCGAAAGATTTTTTGCATCTTATATATAAGCAGGTATATTACTCCACTTTTCAAGGGATCATTTGTATTTTGTTCTCAGATTTTTGTTCTGTCAAATGAGATTTTTAGACATTTTCCTTAAATAGTATGGTAAGCACTAAATTAAATCTCTTGCGCATAATCCCTAATTAATCCTATTGGTGACTTTCTTACCCTAGAACATGAAAACTTTTCTAACTCTTCCAGCAGTTTTTCAAAATTCCTCTGATATAATACCTACTTAATAAATAATTTGGGATGGATGAATGGGTGGGTGGATGGATGGATGGATGGATGAATGGATGAATGGATGACTTGGTATCTGGACGCTTTTGAAAAACAGTATGGAGATAAATATATTTTACCTCAGTCTTCTATTCTAAACCATTCCTTAAATCCTTTATAAGCACCAGGAAAGCATTCACTCCCAATGAAACAGTTTTATTGCTTCCCTGGAAGACATTAGGGATTAGGGTACAGCGATGCTTGACGAGCACACAATGCTTCAATAGGCTGTTCTGTCCCCTCGTACATTCTTCATTACAAAATCACGTGTTCCTACTGTGAAAAACAGATGCCTTTATTGTGATTCCCCCACCCAATAAGAAAACCCTTAACCTCTGTATGATGTTTTACATATAAAAAGTGATCTTACATACATACATATACGACCTGGAAGAACCCTTTTTAAAGATTGCAAACCACTTCTCTACATAACCCTCATCTCCCAACCCTGCTTTATTATTTCCCCAGAACACCTATCACCTTCTACTGTATTATATAATTTACTTACATATTTTGTTTATTATTTGTCTCTTCTCTATCTCCCTCCCCCAATCCACCCACACCCATAATACTAAATATAAGCTTTATGAGAGAAAGGAATTTTGTTTATTTTCTTCACTATCCAATCATCGGTGCCTAAAATAGGGCCTGGTACATAATAGGCACTTAAATATAATATTGTTAAATAAATAAATGAATATAGTCTTCACAATATCTTTACGCTGCTTAAAAGGATGAAATTTGAGAATGAGAGAGTTTGACTCTTTGAATGTTAAGAGGATTATTTTCCCAATTTTATTAATGATGTAATTGCTTTGGCAAGTAAATGAAATGGCATAATAATAATGCTAGTAAGTCTTCGAGTCCTACACAGACAGACAGTTCTCTCATAAGATGAGCAGCTCTTAATCATGAACCAGGCTGTTCTATTTCACTTGAACCTTTGTCTGCCTCACCTGGGGCTCATCAGAGAAACTGCGGGCAGGAACGGGAAACTACGCTGTATATGGTGAGTAGAGCTACCAGTCTTCATTGGAGAGTTTTTAAAATCATGGTACATTCAGTTGCAAAGGGAATTTATATAACATGACGTGTAGTCAATACTCCCACAAAACATGTTCTGCCCCGGCTTGTTTTATGAAATGCTTTTGCAGCATCTCTGTGTAATCAGATCTACTTACTGGCAGTATTCCATAGTAAAATTGATCCACGTTCTTTTAAGTACACGATGCCTTCTTAGGAGAGAAATTTGAACTTTCTCTCAGCTTAAGCTGGCTCAGGATAGTGTGAAGGCACTAACGTGAGAAATAGGTTGGTCTTACCCAGCCCATCTGCTCTTGCCCTCATTCTGTCCCTGCTCCCCACCAGTCGGCCACCTCCCCCCACTCGCCCACCTCCCCCCACTCGCCCCTACTCCACGTACAATTTTGCTCTCATTACATCTCTTATCAGTGTTGGGAATGGGCTGGAGTAGGAAACATATTAGAGAAAAGGAGACACTTTTCAAAAAATACCTCTTGTTATTAAACACCTCTTGGTCGTCACTGTCCTCTGTGCGCCCCCCCCCCGCCCCCACCAAGGGGCACGTGTGCAGTTTCTTCAGGAAAAACGTGTAGAATCTGCCTCCACAGTGAGCAGTCAGCTGATGAAAATACCCTGCAGCTCCACCTCCCTGGTTCTTTCTCCTGTCTCTGACTTTCTGGAGCTCTGCGTCGGCGGGTCCTCAGCCCGATCTCCCTCCGCAGGGTCGGCCTAGCCGCCCCCCGGCCCGCTCCCGGCCCCACCAGGCTCTGAGCATGCCGGCCCTCCCACGCGTCTCCTCTCTCTCTCGCCGTCTCTGCCCTACTCCTGTCCCCCGACCTTGTAGGTACGGGGGGCAGAGCGACAGACGTACTGCCCATGTGCGTCCGTGACCTGAGCTAGCTGCCCCCCTCTTTGCGGAAGGGGCCGCGTGGTAGTAGCGGAGACACGAGCCCTGGTGCCAGCCCGCTTCAGCTCCAGCCCCAGTGCCTCAGTTCACCGCGCCTGGGACTCTGGGCAAGTTTTACAACTTCTCTGTAAGTCAGACACCGAGTCTATCAAATGGGGATCAGATAGCTCCTAATGCATGCGGTGCTTATGACGACTGAATCAAGTAAAACATGTGCGGCCCTAATATGAGCACCTGATGAGAAGTACCAAACAATATGTACTGTCTGTTATCAACCCTGATTTCTATTAGTGGTTGTTTCAAAAACCCTTTTGGGGATCAGGGGATTACGAGTCCCACCCCTCCGCACTCCTGCCGAGGGTACATGGAGAAGGTTCAACAGTCTCCATTAGAGCAGAGGACCACTGCCCTGAACACCCTCTTCCCCATCCGGGCTACCGCGATAACGCTCTCACACGACCCCTCACCACCCTGCCACCCATCCTCCCTCCTACAACCAGGACCCTTTCCTTAAAGCAGAGGTCAGCACACGTTTTTTTCTATTAAGGATCAGACTGTAAATAGTTAAGGTTTTGTAGGACTACAGGCAAAATCAAGGAGATTTTGTAAGCACTTTTATAATGAGAGATGACAAAATTTCACAAAAATTTACTGACAATTCAAAATATAACAACAACTGGAGACAATTTTCTTGGAATATGTGTGCACTAATGAAAAGAAAGCAATTATAGAGGGAAGGATACCATTTTCTTAACTGGGATTTAAGCGAATGTTCTCTGACATCACATGATTGCAAATGTTCCTTTGTTAAAGCTGATCTGAAATGGAATTTTACATGTTCCATTTTGAAACTGTCTTTTTACAAAAATGGATACTGCAATGACTACCCAATAAATCTATATCTATATAGAATATTAACTGTTATTTAAAGGACTCATAGATTTTCCTTCTTTTAATATTCAGTCCTGTGGATGGACAGAGCAGAGAAACCTCACAGCAAAGAAGACTTTCTGCATTTACCAGTGTCTCCGAGTAGAGTCTGACAGCAGCCACAGTGAGACTCACGGCCACAGTTCCTGCTCACTCAGGGTAAAGCATAGTGCCAAAGAAGTGTTTAGATGTTTCCAAGAGTTACTATGGTATATTTGACAATAATGAAGCTGCTGAAGATTTGAAGTAACATGTCAGTTACAAAGCAAGAGCATGCACGTATTATGCACACCTGTTACTATTAAAAACTTCAACAATGCAGTTTTCAAAATATTTCCAGTGAAGTGTCATAGACAGGTATTAGAACCGAAACCATCAAAACAGCAAAAGTAGAATCAATTGATTTTAGAAATCTCCTTTTGAAGCTGGAAAGTTGAGTCAAAAATAATAGAAAAAGTTCTTAAACAAAATGTATTAGGAGTATTTTCTAGCATGAAGGAAAATATGTTAGAATATGTTAATGATATATTAGACTATGTTCTATAATCTTATAACAATTATATATGCCAAGTTGCAGAGTTTTTTGTTTCTTAAAATCTCTTTTCTCCTTTTACTTTCAGATAATTTCTTACAAAAATGTTAAGTCACATACTTTAAATGTGCCATTCGGCAATGATTTGTTAAATCAACCTTATTTTAATGGGGCGTGTAGGCTCACTTGAAGTGGCCCAGAATTCACTTTGGTGGGGAGATGCATCCACTCCCTCTGTATTCTGAAGGAGCCACTGTGTATGGAAATAGAGAGATGGTCCAGTCTTTGCAGCTCAGGCCAGGAGAGACGCTCAGTTTCACTCTGAGGTGCGTTAGCTGGTAACTCTGGTCACTTATGCATGAAGAGCCAGTGAGCTCAGGTGGGGGGAGTATCCCAAATATCCAACTGCAGAAGGTGTCTCATTGCCCTTAGTCAACCTTCCCAGCAGTTGGCTTTACTTGGAGGCCATGGCAACGTGAGGTTAGGCAAAGCCAGGCCGACGGGAATAGCTTTCCCCAAATCAGAGCCCAAATAGAATTGAGGACTTTGTAAAGGTATCTGGAGAACTTGCTCCTTGGCTAAAGTCAGTTTGATCTAAACCTTGTGGAAACCAAAATGCATGTTGATTTCCATTGATAAAAGTGAGGAGAGATGCTTACAAAAACAGTACCACTGCCCTCCAAAGCCACATCCTTCTCTCTCCCTGCCCTCTGTCTCCTCTATTACCTATCAGTCCTCTGAAAGGAAGACTGTCCAGAGCTGACAAGGTCCTTCAGAGAGAAGATAATTGTACTCTCACCATAGATTACCTTCTATATGAAAAGCAAAACCAACTCTCACCCCACTGCCGAGTCGTGCCACTGTTTCTGGTGTGTGTCCTTGTGCTTCTGCGTGATGCCAAGATTCTCAAAAATACCTGGCCTTCCTCAAAGGAAGATCTACGCATTTAATGCTGCTGCTCTTCTAATCACCAGGTAAAGAGTTATTCCTTGTCTTAGCTGCCCTCAGCCCCAGTGTTTCTTTTTGTTATATTCACTAGTTTATTTTTTAGATCCACACATAAGTGATGTCATACAGCATTTGTCTTTCTCTGTCTAACTTACTTCATTTCGTATAATACACTCCAAGTCCGTCCATGTTGTTGCAAATGGCACAATTTCATTCTTTTTATGGCTGAGTGGTACTCCGTTGTGTATATATGCCATTCATCCGTGGATAGACACTTAGGTTGCTTCCATATCTTGGCAATTGTAAATAATGCTGCTGTGAACATCGAGGTGCATGTATCTTTCTGACTTAGTGTTTTTGTTTTTTTTCAGATGTATACTTAGGAGTTGAATTGCTGAGTCATATGCTAGTTCTATTTTTAGCTTTTTTGAGACACCTCCATACTGTTTTCCACCAATTTACATTCCCACCAACAGTGTACAAGGGTTCTTTTTCTCCATATCCTCGCCAACATTTGCTATTTGTGTTCTTTTTCATGATAACCATCCTGATAGGTATGAAGTGATAGTTCATTGTGGTTTTGATTTGCATTTCCCTGATAATTAGTGATGTTGAGTATCTTTTCATGGGGCTGTTGGCCATCTGCATTTCTTCTTTTGAAAAATGTCTATTCAGGTCTTCTGCCAATTTTTTTAATTGAGTCGTTTGTTTTTTTGATGTTGAGTTATGTAAGCAGTTTATATATGTTAACCTCTTATCGGTCATATCACTTGCAAATACTTTTTCCCCTTCAGTAAGCTGTCTTTTCATTTTGTCAGTGGTTTCCTTTGCTGTGCAAATACTCCTATTTGTTTGGTCCCATTTATTTATTTTTGCTTTTATTTCCTTTACTTTAGGAGATGGATCCAAAAAATATTGCTCTGATTTATGTCAGAGTGTTCTGCCTGTGTTCTCCTCTAGGAGTTTTTTTAAGATCTAGTCTTTTACATTTAGGCCTTTAATCCAATTTGAATTTAGTTTTGTATGTGTTGTTAGAGAATGTTCTCATTTCTTTCTTTTACATGTAGCTGCCCAGTTTTCCCAGCACCACTTATTGAAGAGACAGTCTTTTCTCCATTGTATATTCTTGCCTCCCTTGTTCTTTCTCAAGATTGTTTTGGCTACTTGGGATCTTCTGTGTCTCTATGCAATTTTAAAGTTATTTATTCGAGTTCTGTGAAAAGTGCCATTGCAATTTTAATAGGGATTGCACTGAATCTGGAGATTGCCTTAGGTAATCCCATTGATAAGGAAACACCAAATCATGATGCTAAAGGAACTCTAGACTTTTTCCAAGTGCTCTTCCCACAGTTATCACCAGGAATTCCCCTGGGCCCTTACACAAGTAGTCCAAAGGTGACCTGCTGTAGGATTCTAGTTCCAATCATTTTAAATAATTTGACCTTGGGTCCACTTACCAACATGTTACAGCTGCCACTCCCTATTCTTATCTCCTTCTTGGAATCCCTAAGGGGGCAGGTTGAGCACTGCCTGTGGCTCTGCACTCACTGCCATCCTTCTCAACCTTCTACACCATTGTCTGCAGCCAAGTACGCTGCCAGAATCCTCTAGAGGACAGAGGCTGCCCACAAGTTGGCACTTGCTTACTGGTAAATCCACTGTGCCCTTGGAATCACGGACCCTCTTCCCATAGCCCCTGGACCCACCTCTGAGTCCACCTGCAGCTGCAGTCATACAGCTCCCTGCATGTTGACAGCTTTCTACATCAAGTGTTGACATTTTTCTGGCCACTGCCTTAGGGCTTTCTCTAGAACCAAGCTAGAGCTTACTCAGTCCACATGCAGGGTAACCCACAAGATCTGGGGATCCTACCCATTGTATTTCTCCCTCATTCAAGGGAACCTTCTCTAAAGGGCCATGTTATTACCATCTGTTATCTAAGCGCCTTGCCTTTATCTCCCTTTCTTCCACCCCTAAGGAATAAATCAATTATGCCTACATATGCCCAAAGCCAAACTGTAACAATGGACAAGTTTTACGTTCTTTCCCAGACGTCTGAGTGGTCCTATGCAAAAAATAGGTTATAACCAAATCTGGGGCACTCTCAGACTGTTAAAGGAGACTGACTATATAGAATGCAAAGAAGATCTAAGATGAGGTAATGAAGTGATGCTCTCTGAGCACATCTAATCCCATGTGAGTCTCAGCTTCCATCGCTGCTACATGCATATGTTCATTTTCATGTAACCCTCAAAACAACACTGTGAAGTGGTACCATCCTTGTTTATGAATAAGGATGCCAAGACACTTTGACTTGTCTAAACCAGCACACTTAGCAATGGGAAGGGGTGGATTTGCAGTTTGAAGGGGAGAAAAGAAAGATACCATCTATCTGGTTTCAGTGTCGCCAAAATTATTAACTAGAAAAGTATCCAAAGCAAGAATTGACTAAGACTCTTAGCAAACTTGTGGATATAGTATAGTTTTATCCTCTTCAGCACTAACCTAATGTCCTCATGGTAAATGCATTCATTTTGCAGTGTAGTCTGTAGAACAGGCATATAGAATACACATTACTATATCCTTAAGCATAGTGCTATTTATAGTGGTATCCAGAAAAGTTTCTACCTTTCCCATAGGACAGGAGATGGTGATCTTTAATTCATGCCGAGGCGTCTGTGCACATTAATAACGTCTATATTAGAAGCTCTTTGGGGGAAAGCCCAGATAAAATTCAGTCATCTTTCAAATACTAAAATTAATTCCAATTTCAGCCTTTCAAGACATATGCCCAACAAAAGACTCAAATGCTTTCATCATCTGTATCTTAAAAATGGTTTAAAATGTATTTTAAGAACCCCATGCTAAGCTAACAAGATGCCTGGGTTTAAGATTCTAATCTAAAACTTATGTCAGTAGATCTTTGTAATGCTGTAAATGTTAGACTATTGTTGAGGTTCAGAGGCCCATTAACTCTTACTGCCAGAGATTTCCCACGTGGAGAATGGAAAGAATATCGTGATTGGTGCCTACTTCAAAGGCCCACGTGCAAAGATTGATGAGGCTGTTCTGACCCCTTAAAGTAGGAAACAAAAATACCCCATTCTTTTTATACCTGGAATCTCTAACACACTTCAGGGAAACAAACAAAATGCTCTTTGAAATGGTTTGTTTATTCTTTACTTAAAAGAAAATTTCATTCGCAGAATCAAAGCCAGTGAACAAACACAGCCCTCTGAGTCCTTTCCAATGTGAGGCATGGGGCTGGGGAGATCATTTTCCTTGGCACGTGCAGGGTCTGAGCTCAAAGAAAGGATCCTGTGTTCATTTCTTTTAAACAAATTGTATGTTTCGGTCCGTTTTTGAGCTGTCCTGTGCTGTCTCGCACCTGGCAAGCATAAATCTAATATTAACTTTCCGTGTGGGGCAAAATATTCGGTTTTGCTTCTATAGTTTTATCTGTGTTTTCCTTTCTGCACAAACAAGCATATGGCCTAACTTACATTTACTTGTCACCATCACTAGGTCCAGTCCGTTATCTGCTGCCCTATTTCCCTGGCCCCAGTCTTTTTCTATCTCTGCCGGACCTTGAGCAAAGAGCCTTTGGCCTTATCTCATGCTCATTAATAATACTCCCTTTCAGTGCTGGGTCCGGGCCCTGGGAGCAGTCGGTCCTTCACCGCATCACAGCACTCCTCTGATTTAATTTTTGTCTATTCATTTTTTTTGGCAACATGCTACTTGCTCTTTTCAATAATTGATTGTATTCATGATTTCTGCCACTGGATTGAAAATGAATCTCTTTAAGCAAAAAAAAAAAAAAGTTAGATTTTGAAAACCTTTACATTCCTAACTAAGCGGAACTGCCACGCACACCCACCTGATCGTCAAATGTGCCATCTGTATCTGTGACTCAGCGCAAGGGAGAGATATGGAAACAAAGCCAGACTTTCAAATGTCACTGGATTGGTGCCAAGTTCAGCCACCCTTGAAGTCGACATTCCAAATGAAATGCCCCGAGGCTCTTTAACGGAAGCAACTCTTAGCTCTGCACAGAACCCTGGCGACGCTGCTTCTTTCTGAATCCCAACCTGGCATAGGTAGCCATGGGCCTCCTGGCATCAGATAAAGCCAAAAATAGAAGTTAGAGTGCAAATTGTAGACTAAATTTCCTGCTGTTTTGTTGTGACTAAATTTTCTGCAGGACCTGACCCTGAAGCCATAAAATCTCGGCACCTGTTGCTTCATGCTGAAACGTGGTACGCTTTTCTCTTGCATTTGAAGTAGTTCCGTATCTTAAAATAGATTTAGTGAAAAAGGCAGCAGCTTTCTGTTATTTTTTTCCTATTTGTTCCAACAAGGTCACGGGAAAACATCAAGACCAAACTTCATGGGTTTACCAGTTTGGGTTGCCTTATGTCACAGGTAAGAGGACTTTCAGAGACAATTTGCTTTTTCCTCCGTCTTCCATTTTCTTAGTAATGAATGGATATTGACAGGCACAGGCGTACAGCTCAGTCTTGCCAAAGTGCTACTTGGGCCCAAAGCTACTTATTCTTTCTGGGCTTCCCTTGTTCCTTCTAATTCCAGACAGTTTATCAAGGGTAAAATGTAGCAAGACAGTGCCTCTCCCCAGAGACTTGGCATTTAACTGGATTAGGATTCCAAGGCAAATTAAATGCTCCATGGCCTGGGGGCTTAATTCAGCTCTTGTTAATTAACTAGTCGGTGGATTGATTACAAGAAGTTTAGTTTCACCAGGAAAAAGAGAAAATATCGACTTCTGGTTTTTCCCATTTTTGTCATATGTGCTTTATGCATATATGCACTTTAGAAAAATGACAAACTACCGAACCCAGTCTGAATGCTGACCTCCTAAAATATGTGCATTTTTGAATAATGAATGTAAGGTTAGGGGCGATGCTATACACTAGTGGGTTAAGTATACTGTATGATTTGAGGAAGAGGGCAAGTTCTC
Source organism: Camelus dromedarius (assembly GCF_036321535.1). Taxonomy (NCBI): domain Eukaryota; kingdom Metazoa; phylum Chordata; class Mammalia; order Artiodactyla; family Camelidae; genus Camelus; species Camelus dromedarius. The sequence goes on from NC_087444.1 coordinate 7,594,612, forward strand.
ATACCAGTCTACACAATCCCCTCCACCAACCCTCTCTGATCCCACCTATTATAGTTAGATTTACATTATAGACTCTGTACATTTCTGACACCTTGAGTTGCAGCACAGGTATGTTATTTCCTGAAAAGTAATTTTAAGTATTGTGAAGGTTATAGCCTCTTAAATTAATGGAGTGGTTCACGTCAGTGAATTCCCTTTTGGGATGGTAGAGACCAAGAGGGAGGACATCAACGCCCAACCTCTCTACTGTGGTAAGCCCACAAGGTCACCCTCAATGTCACATTTGGGAGCACTAAGCTGTTGGTTGGTAAGGAAGAATGACAGACGGTGAATAATTTCCCCCAAATTCAGGAGGGCAGTTTATGAGTGAAGATGAGACTGGGCCACTAAAGGAACTAACATATACATACATACTAGAAATAACTATTGTATTTAACCCCTTTCCCTAAAGAACATTTCTTTTTCAGTCATTCAACAAATATTTATTGAGTGCCAACTATGTACCAGAAAGTGCTGCAGGCGCTGAAGATTCCACAGTGATAAGGTGTGATTTCCATGTTAGATCTATCACCCTGGATCCCAAGCGGAGAAGGCATCAGGGTAGCAAAGTCGAAGCAGAGGATTAAGTTGGGAACCTATTCCCACAGTCAGTCCAGGAAAGAAATGATAATGGCTTGAAGTATGATAGTCATCCTGGTAGTGAGAAGTGGAAGGATTCGGGATATAGTGTGAAGGTAGAGCCAACAGGACTTGCTGATGGATTGAAAGAAATGTAGGAGAGTCTTGAGCAAATGGGGGAAGAGAAGTGACATTTACAAAGATGGAAAGACTAAGCAATTTGGGGAAGAGAATCAAAGATTCTGTTTTTGAAATAAGTGTGTTATATGGAGTGAGTAGTTAAATAGATGAGTCAGGAATTCAGAGAAGAGGACTATCTGGAGATACAAAGATGGGAAGGGTTGGCAGATGGATGGTATTCAAAGATGGGTGTCTGGATGTGATCAACTAGGAAATGAAGATAGAAAGAAGAAAAAAAAATCCAAATCATAGGGAACTCCAAAACTAAGAATTAAAACTTGGAGAGACCAAGGGTCTGAACATTAGCTGACTGCAAGATGGACAAGATGGACTTACCACACATTCATCTGTCAAGTTAGCTGAGGTAAAGCCATGGATTCATCACATGAGGATTAAAGCAGCACCACCATCATCAGAATCAGAAAATGACCCAACTCCTGAGAGGCCTAGGGAACAATGGTTTGTGAACACTTAGAAGACTTAAGGTTACTCTTTTAAAAAGAAGGTAAATATTGAGATTATAATTTCATAGTAGCTGGAAAAAGGGCAACCTATTTGTTTAATCTTTTCCAAGTAAAGAGCACAGAGTAATTATAGCATAGCCTCAAAAGTAAAATTAATAGATCTGTATTAGGAACTGAACCCCAAAATTCCAAATTCAACAAAATACCAAGAGGTTTCATCAGCTTCGAGTAGTTGTAGATAAAGAAGAAAAGAGGACTGTACCACTGACTCAGATTCTAAGGAATCTTCCCTGTCCAAGGCTGATCAGTTCCATTCCATGATCACCCCCTCATCGCTCCTGTTCAGCAGGAAGTAGCCAGAATAGTCATCGCCCCTTTTCCCACCAGATTGTGGAACGGACATCGACAGTGGGGAATTGTAACAGAAAAGAACAAATCTGACTCCATATCAGATCTGCTCCTCTGGCTCTAACCCTGTGCTCTGTTTCCTGGGCTTCGTAGTGATGGTTCTGCACCTTTTGAAAAAGAATGTCGCCTATAGACTGAAATATACAGGAGAGCTCATTCTCAAGGCTCTGACCTTTAAGCGTATAACATTTTTTGATTCATATAAAGATAAAAAGTTACAGACTAGAAAATAACATTTGTTTTGGAGGTTTACAGGGACACCATGACCTGACCCACATAGACAGCTACAAGCACAAAGGATTCCGACACCAAGAAGTTTGCAACAATCACACACCCTCTAATTTTTAGTATTAGATAAGGAGCTTGAATTCTGACTTGGGGAAGATGGTTCTCCAGGACGTCAGTCTGCCACCTTCTCGGTCCGCTGGCTTTCCAAATAAAGTTGTTATTCCTTGCCCCAGCACCTTGTACCCCAATTTATCGGCCTGTAGTGTGGCAAGCAGAACCAGTTTGGGTTTGGGTTCACTAAAATACATAAAAGTGACAGCATATAGTATTTGTCTTTCTCTTACTGACTTACTTCACTTAGTACGAGAAACCCTTTCCTAGTTATTTTAACTCACTTCCCTTTACTGCAAATTGTTATCTATATGAATTTTCCCACATTTATCCTATTTTTAAAGACTGTTTTCTTTTGGAATATTAAAAAGTGATTGCATTTAGACCTGAGACCTTAATGAATTCCTTAAACCTATTTATTTCATATTTTTTGACCTTCAACTTGTGTTTTTCACTTGTTTTCATTTCTCAGTTTAAATAGAGTGAGTGGAATCTTGTAAAGCTATACCACTGGTTTGGAAAAGAGAAATATAATGCACACATGAATAAAGACAAGATACAGATTACTCACAAGTGGAACAGTAATTTATGGACAAAGAGTCTAACACCTTGGAAAAAAATCAATGCTAGCTTTTCTATTTGGAACCCTCTCAAGATTTCATGTAGGCTTTAGTTCTCTGAGTTTTAGTGTGTATAATTTGATGAGAACTTTACTTTCCCCGGGAGTGCTTGAATCTCTCTGTAGTCATGCTTGCTAGATGTTGTTCAGAATCCTCCAATTACATTTTTTCCTGATATGCTGGTAACTATTTTTTCTTCTAGTTCCTAAGTTGCTCGCTGAAATGACATGATCTATCTATGTGCATTTCTCCTTAGGCAAAGGTTAATGTTGAATGTTAATAAATTGTCTTTTTCCTTAGACATACAGTTTGTTCCCAACAGCATCCTAGTGCTGTGGGGACGCACAGCCACACGTCATTACCCTCAGGCTCATCTCCTTTCCTGTGCTACTGGATGGAGTTGCGACTTGCTTACTTTAGATAAATGGCACTTGCTGTGCCAGACTGTTAGTTTTTTTTAATTGGGATAAATATCAAAGCCACCCCATGTTTAAAAACCATGGATAAGAAGAAAGGTGAGGCTGAATATTAATGTTTCCATTTCTCTTAAATCTTAGGGACACGGCAACAACAAACCCTGCAAGGAGGAAGCTGACATAGCTCCAAATGTTTGAAGAAAGGTGTGCCAATTCAGTACAGCCAAAAGTTCGATACGACTCAGCAGGCTCCTAGCCTTACCTCCTCTCAGAGGCAAAATTATAAAGAAGATATAAGTAGGCTATACTCTTAAAAAAAATGCATTCAAAACACACCACCAACCAATTTGTAGAAAAACAATTGAAAAGGTATGTGAGAAACTCAGACAAATGATCAAAGCAACCCTCAAGAACTTTTCTCATACTTCTTTTTAACATAACTTTATTAAGTCTTCCCTTAATAAGGCACAAAAAAATCTGTCAGGGGCTGCCATACTGACCTTATTAAATGAGAGAGAGCTCAAGACAAAAGGCAATTAGCAATGCAAAAGAAGAAATAAGTATGAGAAAATCTTAACAGGAAGTTAAATTCTGGGAGGTGAGCAGCGGATTACGAGGAGTGGGACACTGGTGTGCACAGATCTCCAAGGAAGGTGTCTCCCTGCTCCACCCCTCGGCCCGGTAACTCTAGGAGTCAAACATACGAAAGTCACTTACTTAGTGTCTCCCCTTCTCTGAATTGTAGGGGAGTGAAACAGATTTATGGGAGAGATGATGAAATAAGAGTGAAAATATAGACCTGGTCCTGACTCTCTCTGCAGAAGCTAAGGTTCAGGGCTACCCTTTGCATCAGAAAAGATAGGAAGCTTGACGCTTCCAGACAGAGGAAGTGAATATTAGCCCAACAAAACTGGCACAGACGACTGTGGAAAGAGGGACAAATATCCACTTTATATCAAACCTAAAGGAATATCTTAATAAGACTATTTGTTATAAATAGAAGAAAAGAGAAATGGCAAAGCCTCAATTCCAAAAATGTCAACACACACAAAAGAAAAAGTAGAAATAAAGAAACATATTATTTAAAGGATGAATGTAGTGCCTTATGTGGAAGCAATTATAGCCAAAGAAAAAGAACTTTCTCTGCAAGTGCCTTATACAATAGAAGAATATTTATAAAACGACAACAACAACACAAATTCAGTGACAGGAGACTTCAAAAACAAGATGAAAGTACAAAGGAATTAGACTGTAGAACTAAGAGAACCAGTTAAAGACTAAAATGATACTCACAGAGAAATGACTGCGTTGCAAACAGCAAGAAGCACATTAAAGCAAATCTGAATAGTGAAAAGTCCAGAGAGTTTTTAAAAGAATCTAGGAAGAAAGTGCAAGTCGGTTCTGAGAATGGTGGGACAGGATGAACGCAGAGGCTTCCCCTCCAATCCCAAAGAATGGGTTCCCTCAAGAAAGAGAGTCTTCTTTCTACATAAGAATGTAGAAATGGTGTTAGGAAGGCAGACTATCAGAAGACCACCAAGATAAATACAGAGGAGCACTGCATAATGATGAAAGTTTCAACTTACTAAGAAGATAGAACAATTCAAACATAGATAACTCCAAAATATGTCAATCAAAAGTTGGGTGAGCTATAGGGAAATCTGACAAATCCACCATCATAGCGTTTTCAACATGTTTCTCTCAGTTACCAGATATAATCTATAACATGATGTGATCTGATATGATACGGCATGATATGATATAATATAATATAAAAAATTCAGATATATACCATCAACCATATTCTTTAACCACATGCAATCGATCAGTTTCAAAAGGTCAATGAAAATCCCCATATACCTGAAGAATTCTGGGGGGAGGTGATGGTTGAGTTTAATTTGGTAATGGTAACACATGCATATACACTTGTCCAAATTCACCGAATTGTATACATTAATTATATGCAGTTTTTTCCAGCTTTATTGAGAAATAATTGACATACATCACTGTGTGAGTTTAAGGCGCACAGCATGATGGTTTGATTTACACATATTGTGAAATGATTTTCACAACAGGTTCAGGTAAATTCCATCTTCTCACATAGATATAATAAAAAGAAAAGAAAGAAAAAAAAGGAAAAACAATTTCTCCTTGCCATGAGAACTCTTTGGATTTACTTTCTTAAGAACTTTTCTACATATTATACAGCTATGTTAGCTATTGTTATCATGTTGTACATTATAGCCCCCACACTTATTATCTTGTAACTGAAAATTTCTCACTGATGGATCACCTGTCCTCAATTCTCCCCTCCCCACCCCCTGCTTCTAGTAACCACAAGCCTAATCTCTTTCTCTATGAGTTTGTTTTTTAGATTCTGCATATAAGTGAGATCATGTAATATTTAACCTTCTCTGTCTGACTTATTTCACTTAGCATAATGTCTCCAAGGTCCACATGTTGTTGCAAATGGTAGAATTTCCTCTTTTTATGGCTGAATAGTATTCCATTATATATATACCACAACTTCCTTATCTGCTTATCCATCGATGGACACATAGGTTGTTTCCATGTCTTGGCTCCTGAAAATAATGCTGCTATGAACCTGGGAGTGCAGACAACTTTCCAAGTTAAGAGTTTTTGCTTCCTCTGGATATATGTACAGAAGTGGAATTAAAGGATCATATGGTATCTCTATTTTTAATTTTGTGAGGGTTCTCTATACAATTTTTCATAGTGGCTGCACCAATTTACAATCTCACCAACAGTGCACAAGGGTTCATTTTTCTCTACATTCACATCAGTATTTGTTATCTTCTGTTGTTTTCATGATAGTCATTCTAATAGGCATGGGGTGCCATCTCATTGTGATTTTAATTTCCATTTCCCTAATGATTAGTGATGTTGAGCATCTTTTCACGTGCCTGATGGCTTTCATATATCTTCTTTGGAGAGATGTCTATTTAGGTCTTTTGCCCTTTCTTCAGTTGGGTTATTTACTTATTTATTTGCTGTTGAGTTTTATGAATTCTTTACATATTTTGAATAGTAACCCCTTATCAGACATACGATGTGCAAATATATTTCCCATTCCATAGATTGTCTTTTCACTTGGTTGATGGTTTATTTTGCTTAGTAGAAGCATTTTAATTTGATGTAGTCTCACTGGCTTATTTTTAATATTTTTGTTTGTGCTTTAGGTGTCATATCCAAAAAAGTCATTACCAAGATCCTGAAGAATTTTTAAAAATCACTTCAAAACATCTCATTAGTGAAAAAACATGGTCATAGGAATTTAAAAAAATACTTTGGGATAAATAATAATGAAAATGTTATATATCAAAATTCATTTGGTTGAAAAAAGTGGTATGAAAAAGACTTTATAGATTAAAATGATTATATTAGGAAAAAAAGGCCAGAAATTCATGTAAACTAAGAATGGCTAGTGATGAAGGGTGTCACAAAAAATAACTACAGATTTTGACCAGTTACAAATATTAACTAAAGCCTCATAAAAAGTAGCAGAAATGAGGACTACAGGTAGGCAACCCAATTTTCTTCCAGGAGAGAGAGAGAGACAGAGACAGAGACAGAGACAGAGGCAGAAAGAGAGAAGTTGATTTTATTTTTCCTATATACCTTTCTCTTGCTAATTTATATAGGAAATTATATCGGATGAATTATTTTCTGGTAATGCCGTAATTTAGTCTATGGTTTACAAAATATCAAGACGTAACTGTAACTACACTGGTGTAGAAATGAACATTTCTCAGAAATGGACGCAGAAACAGATGAGATTTGGGGCTTCCCCTTTAAGGAGAGAATAAGTGAGCTTTTGTTTGCACAAAGGATAGTTGAATTATATTAAGCGCATTGTTCTTGCTTTTATGTTCTTGTTCTTGTTTGAAAGTTTAAGTGTGGGAAGAGTTTGAGAGGTTGCTGAGCAACCAAAACAATGCTTAGTTGACTCACTTAATTCCAACTCACATATAGTTTGCCTTCCTGGTTCTTGGAAGACTGGAAAGCCGAGGATTATATATCTTGGAGTCCCTTCCTTCTGAGCTGCAAGGAAGTGATCTATGACCTGGGCTCAGTATTAGTATGAAAAAAGGAGGAGGAAGCTGGTTTTCTCTAGTGGGCATGATGGTTAATTTGTTGCATCAGCTTGGTTAGGCTGTGGTGCCCAGTGTTTGGTCAAACACCACCCTAGACGTTGCTGTGAAGACAGGTTTTAGACGTGACGGTTTGTCACCAATAGACTTTGAGTAAAAGAGATTCGTCTCTCCAAGGTGTGGGTGAGCCTCATTCCATCAGATGAAGGCCATCAGAGCAAGGACTGAGGTTTCCCAAGGAAGAAGCAGTTCGGCATCAAGAGCACAACACAGAGCTCCCGCTGCAGATTTCAGATCAATACTGCAGCATCAGCTCTTACCTGAATCTCTAGGCTGCTGCTGACCTGCCTCACAGAGTTCAGACTCGCCAGTGTCCACAGTCCCACAGTCACTTGGGCCAATTCCACAAAGTGAATTGATAGAGAAAGTGAGAAACAGAGACAGAGAGAAAGAGAGTGAGAGAGAAGCAAATTATGGCATGGTTTTGGCGAGAACAGTCCAAGATGTGCCCGCGTGGCTCTCGGGACCCTTAACATTTCAGCTGCGCCAAACTACTTAAAGTCTCCCGATGCCTTTGCACACACCGTTTCTTCTTTCTGGAATGCCCATCTTCTCACGTCTCCATGTCACCTGAAGGACTCCATCTCACACTTAATGATAACTTTCTCTAAAATTATTTTTAAAACTCTAACCAGTTAAACACTCCCTTCTATACTTTCTTCCATGCCTCTACTGTGGACTGCACCTTATTATTGCAATTATTAAATTACAACACCTATCAATTCCTCTCCTGCCATACACACTAAAATGTGAGCTTGTAAAGAACAGAGAATTTATGCTGTTGTTTTTTTTTTTTTGGTATGTTTTTTAAACCTAAAATCATTTGGACTATAATAGTTGTTTGTTTGTTTTTTACTGCTTTGTTGAATTAATGAGTGTCTGATTGATTTAATTTTTGTAGCGGCATCCGTTTTCACACATCCCAGTTGCTCTTAGTCTAGGCCTTCTTATTGGCTCCATGGCAACTAAGTGCTTACATAATCTCCGAGGCTGTTGTTCACTCCCGGTGGCACTCACCCGCAGAGAGGGTCACATCCACATGCTTGCAAAGAAGACACTGAGGTAAATAGCTTAGTAAACCCATGTTGCTTATGTTAATCAAACGCTCCCAGAAACACATAAAAGAATAGTATTACATAAAAACAATCATATATTGGCCCCCACGTCAACTTTCTTCTGCTGATTTCTGACTAGTTACCAACATCAAAGGCTTCAGAATCAAGTCAGCCTGAACTCAAAACATACCTTGGTTACCATCTAAGCTGCAGGAATCTTGTGAAAGTTACCTAACTTCTCCAAGTTTCACCTTCCTCATCTGGGAAACACAGCTGATAAAACCTGTCTGAACAAAATTTTATGAGAATTTGGCATGTTTGTAATTATCATATTATCTGGCACATAATAAGCACTAAATCATTGTTAACCATATAAATTATTATTATTGTATATTAATCAAGGATGAACTTGTAGAAATTAATGCCTGTGAAGAGGGATTTTTACAGCCCACTGACATATCTTTAAAGTGTGTATGTGTCTCATCTGGATATGAAAATTATACCTACTCCTTATGCACAATAATAAATCTGTGTGATGGGCGACATGAGGTGAAAGGCTAATGCCTTTATAATCTGCTCACTTCATCTTTATCGCTTTTCTGAGGACAGAAGTGCATGTAATTCTCACAATACTTTCGAGTGGTGAATTAGTTTTATATTCCCACCAAGAAATTCATCTATAACATTTCATAGTCACTTGCTAAAAACAGGCATCAAAAGACAATGGTTATTCCTTAAAGAAAAGTAATACAAGAAGGGTGAAGCTCACTGGACTGTCTTTGACAAACAATATTTTGGAAGCAATGAGCCAGACCAACCTTCTGCTGAGGTGGGTTAGGCACAGCCTTCTCTAAAGGTAAGGGCAGCCAATTGATTGCTTACATTATTTTTAGCTTTATGATTTGTTAAGAAAATTAGGAACCTTAAGACTATCTCAGTCTTCACCACCTAAGAACAGCCTCATATAGCCATATACGACGGTTTTAAACTAAGTATGAGTTAACTTGACTGCTATGTTTGCACTACCCATTTAATTTTCCTTCTGAACGAGGCACGGTTAACAGAGCATACTGAAGGGAATTATGGCACAAAACATGAAGACATCCTTCTGTTGTTTTGAAAACTTGGGAGCTTCCCAGAGGAAATCTGAAACTAGCCTCATACACAGAGGGCAAGAAAAGACAGAGGAAAGGTGTAGATCACTCCAGACTGGTAGGTGGCGGGTCTAATAAGCCAGAAGACTTACTTAAGAGGCTTGTCTTGGGTGGTCACGAGATGAGAATACCTTGCACTGCCCTCCAGAATCTTAGACGGGTGTGTAGAAGCCTTAACTAGGTTCCGTCACTATTCAGTTCAGATGATCTCAACAACACATTGCTCTCTCAAGGTTGCATCCTCAAGTCTGGCTCCCACTGTGGGAATCGGGCGGGGGGCAGAACATACATTCCAAGGACAGGGAAGGGGATGAGGAAACCCTGATCGTTCGGGTCCAGCTCACAGACTGACCAGCGGTCACATCCTTTTGATGACCTCCTCCAACACCTACCCTCTAAGAAGCAGATAAGCACAACTAATTACTCACAAAGAACACATTTTATAACTAACTTAAGCAAATTAAAAGCAAACAGAAATCAAGTAACTATACATCAAAGGTGAATGATGCTAACTTTTTCTTTCTGCTCATTTATCAGGCATTAACCTGGGTGTCCCATGGTGATTGGCTGGCATATTTGTCCGCCTTCTGTCCTTTTTCTCTAGCTCCCATCAGTTAAAGTTTAGTTTTAAAGCCTGTCCTCCATTCAAATGGAACATGCAGAAGGGATGAGAATGTAACTGGTATGTCTTTCAAACTATGTGGTGTACCTGGGAGGAAGGTATAGGTAGCAAGAATAATGAAGATCTTTTATTTAGTACATATTAAATAGGAAAAGTTCTAATTATGTATGTTAAATTCATAACCCCAAAAATAATTTCATGAGGTAGGTATCATAAAACCCATTTTACAGATGACATAACTCATGCTTAGAGAGATGAAGTCATTTGCCCAAATTCACACAGGTAATAAACAGCAGAACTAGGATTCAGACCAAACAGATCTGATTCTAAATCTCAAGCTCATGCGAGACTGACTCCCTTTAATGACTCCACTGCCACCAGAAACTAATATTCTGAGAAATATCATTCAATTCTGAGAAACTAACACTTTGTGGTAGATGGAAACATATTTCGAGCCTCACACGTCTTGACATAAGCCAAGTGTCCCAAGTGCGTAAGGTCTGCTGATTGGTTTTTAAGAATGCAAGAAGTACATATATATGCATGCCTGCATAGATGACCCATAATCATTCTTAAGACAGCTATATTTAGTGCACTTTATGTTAAAATCTACTTGTCTTTCTTTGAATATTTGTCATTACTCAAAAAATGATTTCCTCCAGTATCAATACAGGCTCATATGACCATTATCATTCATTAGACAATGACAACCAGAAATGCTGAATACTGGGCTAGGCTCTGGAGACGCATGAGTGAACAAACCCAGATGTGTTACATCCTCAAAGAGTTTAGAGGCCAATGAAGGCGACTGTTTAGCAATTAAACAAATTTAAAATTATAATTATGGTTAGAGTCACATGGTGCAACGAGAGTAAGTAAGAGGTCATGGTCACAGGCAGCTAAGCTGAAATTTGAAGGAAGAATAAACGTTCATCAGATGACAAGGAGACAGGAGTTTTTCAGACAAGTGGAGACCGAGCGTAAAGGTGCAGTGAGGGAGGGAGAGCACTGGGTAAGTGTGAGGGGTTGAAAGAGAGTCAATGACACTACAGAAGTGAGAGCGGGATGAGGGACTGTCAGAAAGGGAGATGGGCCAGACCGCTCAGGAGCTTGTAATCTATGTTTAACTATTTATGATTAAACCTTAAGGTAATTAAAAAACACTAGAGGTTTTTAAGAAGTAGAATGGCATAATCCGACTTGCATTTCAGAAAGAGGGCTCTGGCTGCAGCATGCACAAGGAGCTGGAGAGAGTCCAAAGATAAAGCAGACAACCATTAAGAAGCCCATTGTATTCATTAGTACCCTCTCCTGGGCAACAGATCGTGGAGCTGGTCCTAAAGTGGCGGTGGCAGCAGAAGGAGAAAATATTTAAGAGACGTTCAGGAGGTTTTTAGGTGCTGGATTGAATGCAGAGGTAAGAAACCAGGAAGTATCAAGGCTGACTCATAGATTTTTGGCCAAAAGTCGAGTGGATGATGTCCCTTCTAAGATGAAGGAACTTTGAGAAAACCACTTTGGGAGTTAAATTGTTAGTTTTTGGTGTTAAGAATCAGACATAGAAGAGAGGTCAAGTGAGCAGCTGTATGTGTGAGTCTTTATCTAAAAAGAGAGAAATAATGAGCCATGACTTTTTGGGAAATTTCTTGGGATGCAAAACTAGCATATTGATGATTTTGCATGTTTTTCAGAAACAAGAAACATGTCTTCAAGTATCTGATGTAAAATGACTTCTATTATTTTGGTTTCATTCTGTTGGCTTCATTGATGGCCCTTTGGGGATGCATTCAGATCCCATGTCTCTTTCTGCTCAGTCACCTCCGTTGCCTTAAGATCAAAACTTCTCTTTAGTGTCCAAGTCAATTTCTAGTTATAAATAGTTTGAATTGCTTTGTTCTAAAAAGTTGGCTGAAGGATGCAGGGGCACTAACAAGACATGAAATATTTTCTCTAAATTAGAGAGGAATTATTCAAATTATGGTTAAAGGAAACTTTCAAATTTAGGTACCATCACATTTAGGTAATCATCAAACATCATGTTTCTCGCTGTCATTTCAGGAATGTTGGGGTAATTTAAGGCCTAACACATAGTTATTATCCAATATAAAATATTACCCAGATACAATTATATCATTTAAGAATAATTGGGCTATAAGACACTTTTTTTTATCAGTTACCTTTTGAATAGCTATTATGCAATCTTCCAATCTCTTTTCATATCTTTCTATATGAATGTACAGGTGTGATATATCCTACTGATAGAATAATACATTTGTTACAGTTGAATAGTTGAAATTAACTTTTAAGGTGATTAATTTGATAATTCTACCTCCCATTTATATTAAAGTTTCAGATTACTCCCTACCATTTTCTCTATTATTCAAATGAAGCAAAATTTGTGTAGAAAAGAATGAAAAATGTTCTCCTAGACACTCCTCTAGAGGAAGAAAAAGGAAAAGGCAATTCAGAAAGGTCTATAAAATATTATTGAATAATTTTGGTTTATCTGGAGTTTTTACTACTTCTTAAAAGCCTCAGAGGAAAGGCAGTTTCAAGCATTTGCGCTATCTTAAGGAAAATGAATTTTTAAAAAAGTCTTAAGCATTACTCATAAAATAGGATGATCTTTTCATAAAGCTCCAGGGTAAACAGGGACTACGTAGCATCCTGTCCTCATTGTCTTTATCACCGTAAAGCATTCTGCACACACTTGCAGGCTGATGACCCCTGAGATATGTCATGAACTCAAATAAACACCAAGAACTGTCTATAAGCAGGGAAAGTCTGTATTCAAAGCTGCTAGCTTCATGTCATTTTAAGGAAATCCCAGCGATTTTCTTTGTCCTCTATCCGGAGCCATAAATGGCACGTAGATATGCTGACTCTCTGACCCCTCCAATTTCACCTTCTATAGAAGTTTCACCATCTCAATCATTCATTTAATATTAATGATTCATTGAATATTTAATTAATTAATTCAATATATTCAGCTAATGTTTTCTTTGCACATACAGTGAGACAGCCATACATGAAATTCTGATACTGAAATAGTGCAAAAGGCATAGCCCCTGAACTCAAAAAGTAACAGGTGGTAAACAAAGAACTGGCCGTACGGTGGGCAGAGACCACGTGGGAGGCACCTGCAGGGTTCAGTGGACGAGAAAGTGGTCATCTCTTGGGGAGGGAAGCATTGCCTGAATATTGAAGGACGAGTTGAGTTTGCACCAGTTTTAGGCAGTGGGGTGTTACACTGAGATTCTCATTTACAAGAGATCCGTCTATCATCAGCGTGTAGACGACTGGGGCAGAGGAAGACGGAGGAAGCACGGCCAGGAGAAAAGTGACCTCATGAAATCACAAGTAGGATAATGAGAAAGGAAACACTAATTTTAGCTGGAAACATCTTAGCCGAACAGGCTGTTTAATATGTTAATCTGGTCCACTGAAGAAGCAGGATCTGTATCTTACTGTCTTGGCAGATGCTGGCATTCCTCCCTCCTTATGAAGTACCACATTGTGGAGGCTCATGGCAAAGAGCATAGAAGAAAGAAGGAAAATGGGCAAATTCAAGTGACAACGCATTTGTGCTTCACATCTTTTCAACTGCAAGGCCATTTCCTGGGTGAATGAGTTTACCCAGCCTGGCCAACGCTCACCCCAGCAGGTAATACAGACAGTTCATCTAACCAACCCCCACTTGGAAGCTGCCCTCAAACTCTGAAACACCTATGGCATCGCAACCAAACTGAATTCCAAATCAGTCCTTTGTAAAAAGAGGAAGTAGCTGTTTGGGATAAATACCTTTGTGTGGATTTTTCACATTCTGCAGAAAAAAGAGCTTTTTTTTTGCCAGCCCCAGCAACCCTGCCATATCCAGACAGCTGAGGGCCACAATAGGGAAAAATCAAGGCTTGCAAAGCAGCAGATCTCTATGTGAATCACCGTAACAATGCCATAAAGCATGCTGAATAGGGCAGGGCAGTTTATAAAGGTTTCACATGCATACCCTGTTTCTCTTCATTTGTTTTTATCTCCAAAAGTACTGAGATGTTTGGTGGTGGTGGTGATAGTGGTCTTTGTGAGGACGTGTCCCACAGTTTGTTGAAATATGAGAATCAGGTATTTCAGATCAAAGATTGGGTGGTGTGATGGAAAGAATACCATGGTGGCGGGGGGGGGGGGGGGGTTGGATGACTCTTGACCGAATCCTGCTGCTGCAGTTCATCTTTCTAGGAATTCGGGTAATTTCTGTAGCTTCCATTTTCTCATCTGCATTTTAATTGAGAGTAATTAACCTCCTAAGTTTGATGAAAGAATTAAATGCAACCATAAATATAAAGGCAAATGATATTCACCCCGCAGATACCTCTTCTCTTCCTGCCACAGATTTTAAATGACAGAAGCAATCCATCTGTATTTTCAGAATAGCAATTTTCACATCTCATGTCTTTTTTAACCTTTTACATTTTGTACCTGCATCACTAACTGCTTGCACTGATTAACTTAGCATCTTCCACACCCCTCACGTGCACGCTACGACACAACCTTCCCACAGCTACACACACCCACACCTCGGAGTGACTGGTGCTCCCATGACACACCTCACACTTCCCTGTTCTCTTGCTGTCACTGTCCTGTCTGTCTGGAAAGCTCTTTAATCAATCTTCGCCTGGTAGCTCTTGCTTATTCTTTAAGGAGCAAGTCACATTTTGCCTTCTCAGTGCAACTCCCCACATCAGTCTGAATTCACCACTGCTGCCTCTGTGTTCTCAGAGCACTCTGTCTAAACAGCTGCTTCTGCACTTAAAACATCATTCAGTTCTCGATGTTTCTTTCTCTCTTGCAAGATAGTGAGATGCTGTACGTCTTGCTGGCACAGCACCAAATCTAGAACACGGTGAGAGCTCAGTAAATGAGTATCAAACTGCTTTTAAAAAGTTCATTCTTACATGGAAATCTACCACACCCACCACATTTACTGCCCCTTTTTCATAGCTTGGCCATTCAGTTAGGGAGAACATTAACGTTATGGTTTTCTACCTGCACCATATTTCTTTAATTTTCCCTAAGAACAAATAGAATATACGTGGTTAAACTTAGATGCATTCTGTAAACTATATGCTTATTAGTGCTCAGCATTCTGTCCTTTAAAGATTTTTCCATAGTATTATTTTGCTGAATCAGTTATTAAGACAAGATAGCATGCACCCATAAACAGTTTTTCATGTGGCCATGGGTTTTTTCCTCACTTTCCAAAAGCTCTTTCCCAACTTCTGCAGTCTTCTAGGGGCTAGGATTTCTTTTACAGTTACCTATTAATTAAGTAATAATTATAATCTTTGTTATAACAATTGCTGTAGACAATATCCAAATAACCCATATTTATTATAGCAAATAACGTAAAGATAATAAAGTGAAAAGACATCCATAATTCTAGATTCTAGACAACTAGTCTGAATATTTTGTTATATATATTTTTAGATACTTTCAATGGAAAACATATAAATATAAATTTTCAAAAATGAAAATGTCATATACATGCTATTCTATAACTGGCTTTTGTCACATAATAATATGCCATGAATACATACAGTACATGTACATATATACATTACAGGAATTTACCGAAATGTATTGAGCCAATTCCCTATTGTTAAAATTTTAGGTAATTTTCTATTTTTTTGTATCATTTAAAAAAGTGCTGCAATGAATGTTTTTGTAAATAAATCTATGCAATATTTGTCCTGATTTTTTTAAGCAATACCAGTACTTCATTTTCGCTGAAATTTTCATAATGACTCTGATTTTGTGATTAGGATCACAGGTGAGATTTTAAAACATGGTAAGCATGCGACACACATCTCTTAGCCCTTTTTTCTTCACTTATAATTTGAAAATATTGCCAGTTATGAATGTTATAATTAATTTTGACAGTGTATTTTTAAAACATCTCATTTCAGTCTGGTCTTTATCATTCCAATGGGTTATAAATTTATTTAGGTAATGGTTACCTACAAGTCAATTATCATCTAAAATGCACAGGGCTTCCTCAGAATGTTTTCTCTAATTTTTTTCTTTTTCTATTGATTAATATTTACTTTTTACATTAAAAATACAAATCATTGGTAGTTTTAAGATATCTGTATCACTGAAATTTCTAGAGAAAAAATAATCTTGTAATTATCTTTCTGAAACTGTCTAGGTTTTAACCTCCATCTCTACAATTGCTTGCTTTTATAATATGATTCTCTTTTTGGTGGGGGTGGGAATTGGGTTTATTTATTTATTTTTTAAGTGGAGGCACTGGGGGTTAAATCCAGGACCTCCTGCACGTTAAGCATGAACTCTTCCACTGAGCTATACCCTCCCCCTCATACTCTGATTCTTAAGAATTCTTCGGAACACAGTGGTTGCATTCAAACTGACTTTCTTCCTAGACATGAATTTGCTGAGTAAAGATTATGCTCATTTTGTTCACTTTCAATACTTAATAATAACTGATCTCTACTGCCACTCTGAGAACCCAGAAATACATGTCAGGCAGCTAAAAAGAGTGTAGCATCTTAAATCGGCAAACAAAATATGGCAGAAAGGAAGCACAAAAGTGGGAAACTGGTCACTTTCAATTGTGGAAGGGAAGCCAACAGTTCTCAGAGAAAAGATAAAACTGTAAGAAAAAATGGCAATGTCTTTAAAAGTCCAAATCATTGCTCACTGTTTTCTCTAAGACAGTAATTGTCTATCTGCTATATTTTAGTTTGGTCAAATATTAAATCATCTCAATATGATATTCTAAGAAACTTCATTTTGCTTACATAATTTTCAGAGAAGTTATTTCTGAGAAAATTTGAAATATACCCCAAATGAGGATAATTAGAGCAGTGGAAGTAGAACACAGCAGGTCACTGGTTTTTCACAGAATAAGTAAAATGGACTGTTGATTGCACAAAGTTTCTAATTTGCATCTGCCTAGCTTATACTTTAGCAAAACTCCACCTGAGATGTCAAGTGGAGTATATATAGTCCCAAACTGACACTCATTTGCACAAAATGACAGAGATGAGTTCAGTAATAGAACATACAGAAATTTCTGATCCCTCCTTTCTATACCTGGCATCAGCTGGCATATTTTCAAAAAATTAGAATAAAATTTCTGGCACTGCTCTGGATTTTTATGGTGATGTTGACTTTTTCAGTATCATTTTGAGAACAAATGAAATCGTATGTCTAAAGAAGCTAACACAGGGCCTGGTACAATGTACCTGTAATTGTGGTTCGGTAATTAACTCCCTTGTCCTATGCTGCAGAAAAACAGGTAAATACATCAGCTTCCTAGACATATGCATTGCGGTCCTCAGAGTCCATGGATAGAACTTCCTGTATCTGGCCTCACAGACTCTTCAGCACTGCACCCCCCCCTGCTCACTACTGCCCCCTGCAGGCTTCCCTTCTGTTCCTGAATGTGCTGAGCCCTTTTGTACCCTCAGGGCTTTAGCACATGCTGTTTCTTCTACCTGGATGTTCCTCCTCATTCTCCATCTGGCTAAGACTTACCTATTCCTGTCTCAGCTCATGTGTCATCTCTCTCCTGACACACAGGTCTAAATCAGCCGCCTTGTTTTACTCCCTCATAATACCCCTGCAGTTTCCATTCTTGGTGACTATTCAGCTTAAATTTACATTTTTATTTATGTGATTCTTGTTTAGTGTCTAGGCTATAAGTACTATGAAATCAATGTCTGCTCTGTTTTCCTAATATAATGCTGAAATAAATGCTTGATAAACACCAACTAAATACATTTTTGACTGACTCCTAGAAGCAGAGGCTTGAATGGGAAATAGGGCCACTTTTCGATGCATATGTCTTGAGTTGTAACAATTGACAATAGTCTTGGAATTATTTATAGAAAGAGAAAACAACACTTAAATGTTTATGATCCTCAGTCATCAAGAAAAGGCTAAATAATTTTGATACAGATGTTTAATTAAATAAAGAAGTATGTAAAGATTTTGCAAAGATTTAAATTTAAAAAGTTGAAGTTTTTGAATCCACTCTGGAGAACAGTATGGAGGTTATTTAAAAAACTACAAACAGAGTTATCATATGATCCAGCAATCCCACTCCTGGGCATGTATCTGAAAAAAAATCCAATTCGAAAAGATATATTCACCCCAATGTTTATAGCAGCGCTATTCACAACAGCCAAAAGATGGAAGCAACCTAAATGTCCATCAACAGATGTATGAACAAAGAAGATGTGATGTATGTATACACAATAGGATACTACTCAGCTGTAAAAAATAATGAAATAATGCTATTTGCAGCAAAATGGATGGATCTAGAGATTATTATATACCAAGTCACACTTAAACTAACAATGATTTCAGCTTATTAAGTTTTCTTTACCTTGATCATTGGTCTCCACTTACAAATGCATGTCTATAGACAAGGGAACCTGATAAAACATGTTTTATGTTCATTGGTTCAGGCACCTTTTTCAACAGCTTATCAATTAGGTTAACAGCTACATGTGACCCATGGCTTTGTTGTGGAACAAAGTATTTTGCATGCATTCAGGAGGCAATGATTCGCACATGTTACCTTCTGAAGCAAGGCCTCTTACAATGTTTCTATATATAACCTGTAAAATAGAAAACTAAAAACAAGGCAACATAAGAATTATTTCAAGTGTCCACCCACAAAACCTTAACAAATATTATTGACACACATCACATAGCTGATGCCACATAAATGCTTTTTAAATGTACTAGGACCCATCCTGGACCTTCAGCTTCAAATAAAGGAGCGTATTTTGGCAGGCAAATAGCTTCATTCTTGAGAGGTTCCAGGCCAGCTTCCTGGGCTTGCAAACTGTGTAGTGACACAGGGCCCTGGCTTAGAAGAGACTCACGTTTGGTTTAATGCTGGGCTGACTTGAAATGCCTAACTACTTTTTAACAAGGAGCTCTGCACTTTAATTTGTACCCAGCTCTGCAAATGACGTCATCTGCCTTGTGTACATGCGTAAACACAGCTAAGAGAAAATTTCATTCTCTTGCTCTCAGCCTCTCACAAAGTAGCAAGGTAACGTTAGCTTTTCTTTTAGCTTTATCCACCTGCAACTCCCTCATCAACAATGATTTCCCTTTCTTTCCACTTGTCATTAATTTTAGCCCAGATCGTCTGCCATGGAGTAGGAAAAGCAGGTTCAGCAAGAGGAACGACTCATGGCGCTGGCAGCGCTATAAACCTGCCCAGTGCTTAATCCTTCATCCACTTCCACTCATTCAGATGAAAAAGTAACATTTCTAGGACTCTTTCAACCACTAGAGCGGAAAGAAGGAGACACCTTTTATCCCAGCTTAGACAGGTGAGAGGGAAACACTGAACCCACCATTCCTCTATAGATTTGAACAGCTGTATTTAGAAATGGTTATCATAGTGTCTCGTTCAGCAATTGATCCCTCCTCTGGAACTTGTAAATGCAGTACAGTTATCAGGACTGTATGATCAGCCAGAAAGAAGGAAGAATATTAAAAGTGAAAAAGAGATTTACATAAGCTCTGGTATCACCTCCTGCCCCTTCTTCTTTATCTTCTCCAAAATGTCTCAACAGTCTATCCAATGGTGATTCCTCCTTACTTTCACATATTTTGAGTTTTAACATACAAGTCGTTTAATCTCGCAAGCCGTTCATTCTCCTATCATGCCCCAATTTAGTAAACAGATGTTTTCATGGCCCATTTCCATGTTCACTTAACCCACTCCTTTGTGGATGGTAAGGCAGATAATAACTCTATTGTATATGACATTTCTTAGTCCCACCATTGTGTTCCACCTGCAGTAACATGGCTGCTGTGACTACAAAAACAAAATCTCAGTAAAACACATGGGGAACCTCACGTATACCTGACAAGCTTAACATTTTGATGTTAGCTATGACGTAAACTGGTTGCAAAACACAGACCTAAGTACCTGAACATTCCAGAATAGAGTTGTTACATATAAGCCAGTTAAACTTTATAAACGTGATGTCTTTTCTTTAGAAAAATCAAACTACCTCTTTTCTCAAAAAATGTTTCTGGTCTTCAGAAAACTTGGTAATCAAAATGATTCAGAGTTAAGGGCCCATTGATATCATATACATCTGCCTATTTCAAATTTAAGCAATTCAATAAATAATGCTACACTATTGATAAGCTAAATATTTATCACAATATATTACATAATTTCAGTCTACGAGAATTTTAATATAATCAACTACAAGCTAGTAATCTTGCTTTTAACGACTTTTTCTTTGTCTCTGTCTCAATACATTATTAATTAATTGAACATAGCTTCCTAAAAAGGACAACAACAACAAAAAAACACAACATCTAACATGTTAAAATGATTATAGAGTCCCAAATAACACTTCTACTTAAAGATAGTTTAAAATATCAAATAATATGAACATCACTTTACTACCAAAGAGATTCATTATTTTTCATTTATGCGACATTTTTTTTGTGATCAAATTCTAGGCTAAGTATTGGGACACCAGATTTAATGTCATAGTCCCTGAGCTCTGGGAGATTATTCATTTTTGGATAAGTCACGTGTGTAAAATAAACAAGTAATCGCAAGGCAAAGTTCTCCTCATCACCTCAAAAATAAAATAGGAATAAGAAAAATGATTGGTTTTTGCCCCCAGAAATCAACACTTTATCAAAGCAGAGATTTGCAAATTCTGCTTAAAGAAATAGACTGGCCAGTAAAATTTAGACTATCATCTACAATAAAATCGGAAAGAATGTGCCAGTTAAACAAGGACTAGGCCAGCCACTCAAATATAGAGAGAAAAAGAGAGTCATGTCTAGAGAAAAAGGGGCAGGCAAATATTGCAGTTCTTGTCCAAATGCTGTCCAGGACGAGAGTTTTTATCAGGCTTACAGGTTTATCTGATCTGCCTGAAGGTATATCCCTGTTTCTGAGGTTACTATGTCCAGTTAAGGGAGCCTAATGCCATGAAATATTGAAATTATACAATGTATGTAAATCCCCTTGTTCTGAGTTCATGCTTATCAAGCATCTCCCCAATCATCTGGCTTCCAGTGTAGTTTATCTACAGAGAGCAAACGTACTTATCAGACAAATGTGACTGTCAAGTTGGCTTCACAGATGTTTCTCATTTTAAACCGGCAAAATGGCCTCTGTGAGGTCTCTCAGTGTGATTTAGCGCCTTTACGTCCAATCATTCTTATTAACTGAGACGTGGCTGAGGCTAGTGCCTAAGCACAGAAGGCTAAGAGTCTGAGCCTGAATGGCGGTCAGGTCACCCGCGAAGAAATAAGTACTACCGTGCGGCAATCTGTCTAGATGATCATTTGGCCCTTTGTATAAAAGCACCCCTTCATTCTCATCGTACACATTCTTAAATCTGCTAAAGTAATGAGGGCTGTGTCAGAGAAGCATGGGGAGCTTACCTGGCTGTGCGTACATCACCATCGCAGGGGATGGGAGAGTAGGCACTCACTCGTGAGCTGAGGCTTGGCCTTCGCCAGGTGGCTGATGGCAGAAAGAGGACTCCAGGAAGAAGAAATTTCCACTGCAAAGAGCTGAACATGTGGGAAAGCATGGGCAGATCAGAGTGTGGAATCTCTAAAATACAAGCATGCTTTGGAGAGGGATGAGAGATGACAATGGAAAATGTAGAACATGACACAATTATGAGGAATTTTGCATATTTTTTCCATCAATCATACAATGCCTGCCACGTACGAGGCC
Organism: Camelus dromedarius; assembly: GCF_036321535.1. Classification (NCBI taxonomy): domain Eukaryota; kingdom Metazoa; phylum Chordata; class Mammalia; order Artiodactyla; family Camelidae; genus Camelus; species Camelus dromedarius. Next base: position 7,616,427 of record NC_087444.1, read on the forward strand.
CTATAGTAGACCTTTGGGGATACATCATTAAATGGGAGTTGGGCTTTAGAGTGAAGTTAGTGGAGATCAAAAAAAAGGTTTAATCAGAGAACGGAGAGGTGTTTCAGAAAGACATTCAGTGTAGAGAAAAATGTGCAGAAGAGAGTTTACACAGCTGGCCCAGTATTCTCAGAAAGACCCACTTTCAAGGTTGGCCTTTGGCCAGTATCTGGAAGCTTGGATTTCAGGACAGTTCCCAATAAATCTTAGCTGATTAGAAAGGCTCATTGTGCCTAAATTGTTTATATAAACAAGGCAGTTTATGCTGAACATAACCCTTCTTCCCTTCTGGGTATCTGGAATTGGGGTGTGTGCTAGGCAGGTGGTACCTGTGTGACCAGTCACCAACAAAAACCTTAGGCCAAGAGCTTCTAGTGAGCTTGCCCAGTGGGCAACGTTTCAGATATATTGTCACAATACGATGCTGAAGAAATTAAATGTGTTCTGGGAGTTCCCACAGGGAAAGGACTCCCAGAAGTCTGCACTTGGTTTCTTCTGGGTTTAACTTCATATAACTTTTCCATTTGCTGATTTTGCATTGTAATAAATCTTAGCTGTGAGCACCATTGCGCACCTAGTCCTGCAAGGCCTCCCAGTAAATCAGTGAAGGTGGATGTGATTTGGGAGATCTCCAGCACAGACAGATATGGACTGGACATGGGTGGGAATGGAGCAGTTGACTAGAAGGAAATTCAAAAGTAATATTCAGAATTTTTTAATGGGCTACTTGATAAATAATACTATTATTAAGCAATATATTTAAAGTTACATATTGCTGAGAAGCAGCAAATTTGGGGAGAAACGACTGATATTTTAAACCTAGAATGTTTAAGTTAGCTGTTGGATATGCAGAAAGAGTAATCTAATAGATAATAAGAAACATGGGCTTAGAAACCAGGACTGAGACATTGATTAAAGATAGATATATATATACATGTCATTGGAATGTAGGAGGGTACCTATTATATGCCAAGGGAATATTTATAAAGCAAGGAGAAAGATTTAAAGATTTAACCATAGAGAATATCAACATTTAAGAGGTAGATGGAAGAAGAAGATCCTACAAGAAAAATGTAACTCTGACAAACTTCAAGGACTAGTATCAATGCCACAGAAGAGTCAAGCATGGAGGTATCTCAATGTTGTCCGTGGGATCTGCCATGCTGGAAGTCTCTAAAGACCTTGGAGGGAGCAGCCTAGTGTATGTGGAGAAGCATAACAGAGGAGGAGAAACCAGCTAATGAGTGAGTAGGATATAAGGAAATAGCGATCCCCAGAATAATTAAGATAATGCCCTAAAGTACAGAGGAAGAGGGCTTTTCCCATACATATGTAAATGCTTTGGACACTTATTAAGTTTAAGAAAATAAAGTGAAAATTAATAGAAATCCGAAGATACAGGAGATCTAGCTGCCAACACATGGCTGTATTCTTATAGAGTAACCTAGCTCTTAACTGATCAACAGAGGACAGTTGAATGGAATCCCTTGGCAGTCCTGTGTGTGACCATGTTGACGGACTAGACCTCCCAGCAGGGTACGTGCTTACAAATATGGTAAGAATAAAAATGTGTAGATGTGAGTCCTGTCCTATTTGTCAGCCCATTCTAAGCTCATGAATGAAGAAGTCTGCGGGTGAAATACATTTATTTCTTCATTAGCTTTCATCCTCTCCAGTTCTTTGGTCCAGAAATTCCCATTGTGCCCATCTACCTCAGGTCCTCAACAACTTCCTTAATAATATATTAGCAAAAAATGAACACTGGTTTTCAACAAGTGCACTCAGAAATTCCCACGAAAATAGATGCTCTGAAATGAATCTTTCTCTTTCAGTCCTCTTACCTGATTTTCCACCCTAAGTTTTTTAGGCATTGAGCTTTATGATCTAAAAACAATTTTCTTAGTTTGTATTGTAGGAAATAAAGTGGTTTTAATTATAGTTTCTGAAAGCTTAATGGGATTAGCTTCATTAATCTGAATCTTAAATCCATGAGTACTATGACCATGTACATGAGATTTTCCAGGACATAATATATTTCACATCTTTTTACCTTCTTCCTAAAAATTAAAAGTTAAATAAGAGTATAATTAAATATGATTTCATGATGTCTCCTTTATCATATTACTCATATAAATAAATGAACAAATAGAAATGTAAAATGTCAGACATTGGGGAGAAAATGAAATCACAGTATCTAGAAAATACTGATTATTATTCATTTCAGTCAGAATGGGAAATGAGGAGACAGTAGAGGCCAAGAGATCAAATTAAAATTAAAATGACCTCAAGTTAAATGACCAAAAAAAAGGTTAAAAAAAAAACCCAACCTACCTAGCTGACAATGCTGGCATGAGCTCTTAAAGAAAGAACCCCTGGCCTGTGGCAAACTATTAGTCATTTACAGGGAAGAGAAGTACAACGTTAGCCATCTTCTCAGCATCACCTGATCTACTTTTGGCCATGGTAATAGCAAATCAGTAACAGCTAAAATTCACATTTCACTGCATACCAGACACAATACTAACCACTTTACAGAGCTCATATAATCTCTAATCAAGCTTAAGTATGGATACAATCCATATCGCAGTGCAAAAGGCGAGGAACTGAGGCTTGGAAATGTTGAGTAGCTAATCCAGGATCCCGCAGCTCGTAAGCAAAGAAGTCAGGATCTGAGCCCCGACGGCCAGCTCTTTATCGCTATGCCAGACCTCATGACTGCAGGGTGGGAAGGACTGGGCTTTGCTCTGGCCTGGCAGGGAGGGGTAGTATTTATAAGAACCTGGCACAGAAGTGAAATTACAGATCTTCCTCAACTTATGATGGGGTTATGTCCCAATAAACCCATTTTTCAACCAAGGTTGAAAATATGGTAAGTCAAACATGGCTTTAATTACATCTAACCTACCAAACATCATAGCTTAGCCTAGCCTACCTCAGATGTGCTCAGAACACTTATACTAGCCTACAGTTGTGTAAAATTCTCTAACACAAAGCCAATTTTATCATAAAGTGTTGAATATCTCATGTAATTTATTGAATCTTGTACTGAGAGTGAGAAACAGAATGTTTGTACAGGTGCAGGATGGTGCTAAGGGTATCAGTTGTCCACACTCAGGACTGTGTGGCTGACTGGGAGCTGAGGCCTTCTGCCCCATGCCCAGCACCACGTATTCCTAGCCCAGGGAAAGATCAAAACTCAAAATCTGAAGTACGATTTCTACTGAATGCACATTGCTTACAAACCATCATACAGTTGAAAAATTGTAAGTGGAACTATTGTAAGTCGGGGACCGTCAGTATTTCCCTTCTATGAGGCATATATATATAGAAAGAAGTGGTGAGTTCTGGTTCAGTGATGAGAGTTTATAACTACATGTCTATAGTGCTTTACAGTGTGCGAAACACTCCCATATGTTATCTCATTGTCAAGCCTCACAACAATCTTATAAGGTAGAGCAGGTCTTGTTAACTCCATTCCACTGATGAGGAACGGATTCCAGGGACTTGGGCTATTTGCCTGAAGTCATATTAATAAGAACTGGCAGGACTCAGGGTTTTTGTCTCCAAGACTATGCCATTTCCACTACAACACGCTTCTTAAGTAAGTAGACATCTATGGATAATTAATTAGGCTAGGCTAAGAGAGACATCCACAGTCCACAAAATCATTCTGCTCTGAAAGAAAGCACACTGATTAGCCCAAAAGGAAACATGACAGTTCAATGGCAATTTTTCAGCTGAGCTGGAGGAATGCAGTATGCACTGATTCTCTGTGCATAACTCTCAGTTTTTCTTGCAACTCCTTGGAAGGAATGCTAGGCTTCCCACTCCAGGGAGGTGCTGACTTCCGCTCTGTGAGTGGTAAGAAATACCTAAAGGATGCTGCACTAGTAAAGAAGTCAAAATAGAAAGGCTGGTGCACTGAGGCACAGGAGCTGGAAAAAGTTAGGGGACACGATGAAGCCTCACAATTTCTGACAAATCCCTTCCAGAAGTGATGCATAATTAAGAATGGCACCTCTAAACCTCTGTTGAACTATATTCAATATCTTGTAATAACTTATAGATGAAAAGAATATGAAAATATATATATATGTATGTATAACTGAATCACTAAGCTGTATACCAGAAACCAACACATTGTAAATCAACTATACTTCAATTAAGAAAAGAATGACACCTATAGACAACAAGCTGATCTAAATGAAGCAGTGTAGTCCTGACCCACGATGCTATGGTTGAGTTCAAATGTAAAATACGGCCAAGCAATTGATATCTGGCTTTTCCCCTCAGCATCTGATTTACAACCAAATGCATGTAAAAACAGATTTTTGCCCGTGTGCACGTCTCAAGGTACATTTTAGAAATGAAAGAAGGACGGGGAACCTCGGAAGAAAACCAACCAGAAGAATTTTTTCATGTATCTAGAAATAAAGATCCATTTTTAAAAATAGCTAACATTAAGGTACAAATATAAAAATTCACTTAGTTTCTCTTCTAACAACTGGAAAATGAACTTTCACTCATTTATGCAAAACCCAGCTGATTTTCTGATTTGATAACCAAGACTTCTCAAAACTGGGAAATTTACAGATATGAGAAAGCCACAATTCTACCAATTCTACATTTAAATGATGACACGGATGACACTAAAGAGTGACCGAAAGCTGTTTCCAGTGTGAGTGACATTGGCAGCCTCAGCCATGTGTGTTCCTGGAGCACCCACCGAGTGTCTGTCACTGTGCGGGGCATCCTTAAGGAGAAAAGGCTTTTCCACGCTTCATAAGGAGAGCTTTGGGCACCCCTCGCACAATTAGGCTCACACCTGTGGTCCAGTTAATATCAAATAGGGCACATACAATTGCTGGAAGAAAAAGTCTATAAGGGGTGACAAGACTGAATTTTGGGGCAGAAACACAGACACATTTTATTTGTCAGTAAAGCAGGGTTTGTAAATGGGCAACTGCCTAAACACCTAATACCAACATCACCCCCATGATGGTCCATCAGGCTGTCTCGTGGAACATGGCATCCAGAAACCTTACATTGGTTATGGGCTACACTCAGCTTTGCAGAGTGGAAACTATCCCTCACCCACCCCCACCTCCAGAATGTAACAGTGACTTAAGTAAGTTTAGGTACATTTTGTACACATAACAGAGGTTCTAAGCAGGAAATGCAGGGCAGATTTGACAACTCAAAAATGCCGCTGGGGACCCAGGCTCACTCTAGCCTTCCACCTCGCCATTCAGGTGTTCGCTTCTGTTTGGATGGTTACCTCATGATCACAAGACGGCTGCTTCATACCCAGCATGCAGTGCTGGAGAAGGGGCGCTGAAGGGTAAAAGGCACGTGCAAGCTGAGTCCCTCCTTCTTTTAAAGACCCTTCTTAGAAGCCTCACGCAGTAAATTCTAATCTCATCTCATTGCCACCCCTGGCTGCCAGGAAGGCTGGGAAGTGGTGGTACTTTTGTTTTTATGAAGCAGGATAACCTAAACAAAACTGGGAACTAAGAGGAAAGCAGGGGGATGGATACTGGGCAAACATCTTGCAGCTTTGCCCCAGACAGGGAGAAGAATGGGGAAGGGCATGGCTGCTACTCAGCATTAGCCTCAGAAGTTAGGAAGAGAACTCAGACATCTAGCTGTTCCTATTTTTCTTTGTTAACTATTTCCCTTTTGATTATGCATAACTTTAATAACATCTTTTGTATTTTCAGACTGTAACCCAGGTTTCTTCCTGCTCCATAGGATAACTCAAGTCAATTCAAGTACCTTTAATTAGGGCTTTATATTTACCAATATAAGAAATCTATGTCTAACATTTATCTACTAGTTAGTTACTGTGCCTCAGGCACTGTCTACATCATCTTATAGAATCCTGAAACATTTCCATTAATTATTATTTTATTTTTGTCTGTTTTGTTAGCTCTTGTATCCCTAAGCAACTATAATACCTAGAAATATCCTAATAAATGTTTGCAGAATGACTAAAAACCCATTTTGCAAACTGGACTCTGTGACATGAAAATTTCCAGAATATAAATCCTTTCAGTCTGACTTCAGAACCTATGTTCTTACCACTATGACAGGTGACCTCACGTAGGGATAAACAACATTGTGGTGGCAGGGTTTACTTGTCAGTTAGTATCGTCAGCTTCTAACACAGTGCCTGAAATATCTTAGGTGGCAATAAACACTTTTAATGTGTTGATGATAGGCAGAGGGGCAGAAAGTGACCAGGAGATCTACAAACCTCCACCTTAATTCATCTCTGGGGCAATGTGATGGGACTGGAGAAGCCAGACAAATTCTTTCAAATCCTTAAGCACACCCTGATTTTAGAAATTTCCAGGGAGGCCATTCTTCAGTCTCTTTATATAAAGTTATCCCTTGCTACATTCTGAATCTCACTTAAAAAAAATAAATAAATAGAATAAAAAATAAAAATAAAAAACCCTAAAACCCATTAAAAAAACAATAATCTATTTAAAAAACAATAAAGGAGTAGGAAATAGTACTTGAGCTAAAAATTTTAAAGTAAAATTGTTACTATTTCAAGCCTTGACATTTGCTGTGTCTGCTGCCTGCATCTTCCTGCCACCAGATAATATATATAACTTGTCCCCTTACTCCAGTTAGATCTCTGCTCAAATCACAAGTCTTCAGAGAGAATATTCCTGACCCTTCTCCAGTCTCCACTTATCTTGATTTGTTTTTCTTCATAACACAGAGAGGTACTAAACAGTGTATTTTATATTCATTTTGTCTTGTCTTCTTCCCACTAGACTATAAGATTCCTAGGAGCTGGGTCTTTGTCTCATTTGGTTACCACCATATTCTTGGAATTTAGACTAGAACCTAATACATTATAGGATCTCACTAATTATTAATTTGGAGAATAAATGAATCAATGAAATTAATTCAAGAATATTATTAAAGAAAACGGGCAGAGATCAGTACAATGTACCCTTAAGAAAATGACTAAAGCCATTGCACAAAGATTACTACACTATATCTATATAGATACGTGCATACATAGTACATACACAAACAAGTGTGTGCTTATAGTGTAGAGACACTGTGTAGAGCGAGCTGGCGCTCTTTGGAGTCACAGAACCCTCACCCCTCGGCTCTCTGTGTGCCTGCAGCTCACTGACACCTTAATCCCTACTTCCCACTGCAGGACCCTTTGCATAGCTTCATTTCTGCAGGATAGAAACATCTTTTCTGGATGTATGTTTACCCTAACAAAAGCTAAACTGCCCCAAGAAATAGCCCCACAATACCCTAGGCAGACAGGTCTCATTTCCTGCCCTTAGCAGAGTCAGTAAATTCTATTACGCAGAGTAGCTCCTGACAGATTTTACAACCAATCAGGTACCTGTGCATGAATAGATCATGCAGCTCCTCTACTCCTTGTGTGCACAGCCTCCTCCCCCAATAAAAGACCCTGCGCGCCCACCCTTGGCACTCAGGCAGCTGCCTCTCACCGGTGAGGCCCGCTGTTGTCTGCAGCAGCTTTACTGTTAACCTTTTCCTCATTCTTAAACTTTCCTTGGCCTCTGGTAAATTCTTTTACTAACCTGCGTCACCAGCCTGCAGCCATTGTTGCCACAACAGTACATGCAGTATAACACATAAGAGAAAGATCTACGTATCCTATATATATATACACTACAGATCAGCTCCTTTACGAATATAAACTTTGACTGTATCAACTAAAATTAACATACTTTTGGTTCTTATCCTAAAGAAAAATTTTTTGTATGTGTGTTTTCCTTCTGTGGAAGAAGCGGTTTATGTAGTTCTGAATTTTATCTTGTGAATGCCATGGAAACAGCATGCTTTATATAACCAGTTATTTAATTTAAGAAAATTTCAAATGTTGCCTACAAGGAAGAATGTCTAGAGACCCTATTATTACCAGTGGTTTTAGATGTCGTCCTGGAAATCATGAAGTTGAATGTCAATAAACACAATGAGGAGAGGAAGTAATACGTCCCTTCTGTATTCAAGAAATAAGATTTCGATAACACAACAATCATTCATTCCCTAACTGTACAGAAGGGAGTACAAATGTTGAATTAAATTGAAAGAATTAATTTCAACAAATTGAAAAAATTTCTAAGTATACCTAAGCAATAACCTACTGACTCTAAAAGAAATGAATTATTACCACAAAGGTTGTTGAATCATCGATTCCGGGAATATTTTAAATAGGGTTTTGATCTTCTTTGTTAGGAAGATTTAGATGTAGATACATCTTACCTAGGAGTTGAACCATATGATCTCACTAGACACTGTTATAAACTGAATTATTTATCCAAAACTCATAAGTTGAAGCCTTAACCTTCAATGTGGGTTTATTCCCACGTCAGTGGCATGATGGTGTGGTTTCAACAGAAAAAAACAAGCTTGTATGACTCCTGAGGCTTGAGCTCAGAAGTGGTTCAGTGCCACTTCCACCACACTCTATTGGCCAAAGCAAGTCACAGGCCGGCTCAGACATACAGAGTAAGGAAACAGACTTACATCTTGATGGTAGAATCTGCAAGGTCACATTGCAAAGGCCAAGGATACAGAAAGGCCAGTTCACACTCGAGTACCTGAAAAAGCAATTTACAAAGTGAATGTGTGAGCAGAAATGGAAGTGGGAGGGGGGGCCCCATCTGGGGATAAATCAGCACTGACATTTCTTAAGCACAATTATCATAATTTAAGTAATAGGTATACTGACAGAGGAGTGAGGGTGAGAAATTATTCTAATTTTCTTCATGAAAGAAATTTTACTTCTTTGAAGAAAATGTAGAGGAATTTAAATGAGAAGGCTCTTAATTACATAACCTTCACAGGGAGATTTTCACTGTCTGAAGTAAATCAATTCATGTTGTGCTGAAATCTGTGAGTTTCATTCTCCCCTTCCTGTTGAACGAATGTTTCCTTGTAACAATTCTCTTTGTAGAGCACAGTAACTACCCAGCCAGCCTGCCAATTCTCTCTGAGTGGGAAGCTGTCAAATGGTACATAAGAGTCAAGCAAAAATACAGCCATCTTTCTGTAGTGTGACATTAATGAATCAGACCAAAAGCTTTTAGTAATATGAAGACAATATGTGAGTTTTAGGCCTAAGTGTACAGAAACAGAAGTGTCACGATTACAGCATGTTCCCAGATAAAGGAGGCAAAAGTCGAAAAGAAGCAGCCCTCAGTTTCTTTAAAAACTTCAACATGATTGGGTTTTCCAGGTTGGTTTTTTTTTTTTCTGGTTTGACAATGGTTTTTTAAAGTCACATTAATGTTCTTTGTAAAGAGCTTGTTTTATTATTTTTTAAGCTAGAAGAAAGAAGAAATATGTCGCTTAATCAAACAAAATTTCTATGAAAAACACAATTGTGATTAGTATGTCTACCATATATTCGTGTACATTGAAGAATACTGAAAAATCCTCTTTTTTCTATAATTTAACATGATTTCTGTTTGTGCCCTTACTTTTCCAGAAAGGTGAAAATTTAACCTCAACCAGTTCAGTGGCCCCTCCATTCTCCCTCTGAGTTGCACTGAAGCACCAGGGAGCTTACGTAGGGCCAAGGTGTTGTGAGGGGAGAGGAGGCCTCTGGCCTTGTCTGCTGTGGGCACTGGACTCCAGAGATGCCCATCATCCCACCTGAGTCTCTGTCACTGGCCCCGTATCACTGAGCTTCTCCTGGTTCTTGTCAACAAGACCCAATCAGAGTCAGTAACACCATTCCTTCCGTGTTCCTGTTAGGTGCCCGTAAATTAACAATTCTTTCCACAGACTGTGGAAATCTTAGTTAGTCTGTTTTAAGGTCCCTGTGTTCTGGGATATGCTGCTCAGTCAACTCAGTTTTCTGAGGTCTTGCCTTTCCCAGAGGTTTCGCTAGGAAAGGAGGCACTGTCTTCCCCCGTCCTTGGGCTTCACAAAGCCTGCTGGGTTTTGTTCTCCTGCCTCCCTGGGGCTCAGGCGTGGAAGCGAGCTGAGGGCCCTGTCACCCTGGACTTTACCCGGCTGCACTCATCAATTCCCCTTCGATTCTCCTCTCTCTTCCACACTCAGGGACCCTTCCTGGGTGCAGTGTGGGTGGGAGGGTTTTTCCTCCTCATAGTTCCTCTTACGTCTTTCAGCAATATTATGACCAACTTCTGTTCCTCTGAGGAGAGGACGTGGATGTGATACATTTAGTTTAAGGTTCAGGGGGAAAAACAGATGATTATTTAAAGTGAGATCTGAACCTCCCATGTTTCATTCAAGTATAAATATGTTTGATTCTATTTCACTGCCTTCTAGATCAGTTAATAAAAATTAGAAAGGTCACTTTATTTATAAACAGACTGATAAACATAGTCCTCTGAGGAGCAAAAGAGACTTTCTTTCTATATGTTGCTCTGCATTTTCCCTGTGAAACTGCATAGCTGCTTGAAAGGAGGAAAGGTCAAAGAGGAAAAGGAAAAGTAAGGGGAAAATATTCATTAGTAATTAAAAAATAATGCCCTTCTACACAAACCATGGTAATCATGTTTAGTTTACACATAAGTATTTTTCTCTTGGCAAATATATTATTTTCTTTGCTAGAACAATCAGTTATATTACAGCAGTCTCATCCTAAATGTACATCAAAATTGATTCCATTTCATGAAATGCTTGATAGTTGATTCTAAAGCAGGAGAGTAAGAGGAGTCAGTGGGTAGTATGGGGCTCAATGAAAAATGGAACTGACTTCTTGAAAGAGAGAGATGGATTTCCTTCCTTGTTTAATTCTAGTATAAGTGTATTTACTGCTACTTTAATAAAAACTAAAAATATTTCATTTATAAAAAGACATGAGAATAATCCATCTCTTAACTGTCCATCTATTTAGCTAATTTGTAGATTGATCGGAAGTGAGCAGACTTCTTCCTTACCGCCACCCACTAGGATCAGATGACTAATACCACAAATAAGAATAATCTGGTAAAAAAAAAAAAAAAGAATAATCTGCAAATACGTCCACAGACTGTGTGAAAGTGTATGTATGGATTTGTTTACATGTGTATTTATGTATGACAATCTTCATGCTAAGACAAATAGAAATTTTTGATTACTCTGGTTTAATATAGTTGAGTTTATCCAACAAAAATCCTGTTTTCTGGGGGTTCATAGTCATATTTGGGGATCCAATAAGTCCTCAGATGTTAGTATTGACAAGTGTTAGTGTTGTCAGTGCCTTTTCTCCTTTTGGTTGATTTGGACAATTAAACATACACTGTGCCATCTTATCCCTGAGTCCCCTGAGCAGCATCTGAGACGATGTCACCCAGGTTGCAAGAAGTTTATTTGGGACAAGATTGGAACAAGCAGAAGTAAGGGAGCAGGGAGAGTAATCTAGGAAGGAGGAAACGGCAATAAAGAGTGTCTCATTTAGCTGGTTACCACTAAGGACAACTGGGGTTCCAATGCCCCTGGGGACCCACAGAGGAACCATGTAGAACATGCAGTGGATTTATCTCACTGAAGGACAAGGAGACAGGGCATTTATATACCTGCTCACATCCTCACTGCTTGAGAATTGCCACCAGATAAATTAACTCCTCTCTCATTTCCAACCTGCTCCAATTCACGGGAGCTGAGGGGCCACTGTGGCTTTGGAAACGCACAGAGAAGCCCACAGTGCGCAACTGAGGAAGGCACTGGCCGTGTTCATAGCACCATTCTACATTTGAGTTATTGAATTCTCTAAAGCTGTTTTCTCTTTGAAAAACTGTGATAATACTTGCCTTGTCTTCCTTTTAGGATCTTGTGCTTTCTAGGATTTTTTTTTTTCAGTTGTATCCATTCAGCCAGTCCTTGCCACACATTGTGTGATAAGCAACTATTCACTCCATTATGTAGGTGAGAAATCAGAGGCTCAGAGAGGAAAATTAACTTTCTGGACAGTCAAACGTCTTCACGGCTGTGCTTTCCAATATACTAAACTGCTTCTATTGAAGAAATAAATGTGAAAGTTAGAAAGACTTGTGAAATAGGAAAGATCTTTGGATTAAGCCATAATGATTCAAACTATAAATTCTACTCCATAACTTTCAGTCTTCAGGAAAGCAAAAAGAGAATACTTTAGTCAGAGTTCTTCCAGATGTGACTGGCAGAAACCAACTTGGGCAGATAAGGATTTATTGACTAGGTAACCAAGCAGGTGGACAGGAAGTCCTCTAGGTGACTCTGTTTCTGTTTATTGGTTTTCTTTGTATCGCCTATAAACCAGCTTTTCCCCAGGTTAAAGTCCATTTCCATTCCTACTCAGAACTGCATATGCAATCTTGGTTAAAGGGGATCTGGAATCTAGTCTCTCCAATCCAAAATTTTAAAATCCCAGAGAAGAGCTCAGACTGGCCCAGCTTCAGGTAGGCATGCGCTTTTGAATAGCAAATTGAAACCAGAGAAGTAGGATCTGCTTGAACTTCCAGGGCTCCACACTGTGGAGAGACAGAGAGTAGAAGCATTTTCTGGAAAAGATAGAAGGTGCAAATTGGGACAACGTAATTGCTATCTATCTGCTCCAGAGGGGATAATAACATGGTGTCTACAGACTAAGAAAATATTGGTATTTATTTAAGAAGAGCTTAAATACTCTTTCTTTTTTTTCTATGTCTTTTCATTTTTTTTTCTTAATCAGATTTAACCATGTTGGACAAATTGCTGTGATATTTTGATACTATCTAGGCACAGTCATCATCTTAGAGGAAGAAACCCCTAGAGAACTGAGATGCAAAATTATTTTTGTGTTAAATATTAGTTATTATCAGTCAAGGTTTGGGCAATTGCTGTAAATGTTCCTCAGGTAAAATAAATGGAAATTGCTATCAAGAGAGGATTTGGAAAAAGAAGAACTGCACTTTGCAAGAAGATATGGCTTTATAAAACATGAAAATACAGTGATAAACTAAGTAAGTGGCTAGAGTTAATAGTACATTATACATAACAGAAGAGAAAATTAGTGAACTAGAAAACATGTAAGAAGAACATATCCAGAAGAAGCATGAGGAGACAGAAAGATGGAATAATGAAGGGGCTGAGAAACAAAGGATTCATGAGAAGGTCAAACAGATGTGTAAGTGGAGTCAAGGAAGGACAGGAGAGAGAGTAGAGGAGGAACAATCTTTAAAAAATATGGCACTTTTTTCTACCCATCTCCCCTTCACTTCCCATATTCCTTTTTCTTCCCAAAGTCCTTTTCCTACTCCACTTCTTTTCCTTTCTGAAATACTTCCCAGAGTGGAAGAGTCATAATGGTAGTGGAGATTACAAAGCATTGAGCAGGTGTTAGGAGGCCACACGAGATATTTACAGCTCAGTAAAGAAACTTTCTCTGAGAAACCGTTCCCTTTATTTACTAAGCAGGATTTTTTTTAAACTCAACATATAGATAGATTTAGGCATAGATATAGATGTGTATGTATAGACATAGATATAAATGTATAGATATAGTTATGAGGCACGCTTTAAAAATGAGGGCACAGAAAGTATTAAAGTAAAAGAACATTATACACACAAATAAAACTAACAGAAATGTGGTATAGCAAACTAATATCTGAAAAAGCAGACGATAAGTCAATAAATATTGCTGAAGATAAAGAGGGACATTTCACAGTGACAAGAAGGTCAATTCAACAGGAAGGTATAACAGTTCCATGTGTGCATGCTTATATCCACAAAGCAAACAACACACTTCAAAAAAAATGAGATCATAAATATGTTCTTTGAAGATTAAGAATGAAGTAGGAAATCAAGAGCAAAAAGATAAAAGAAAATTTCTCAAATGTTTGGATATTAAACAAGAAACTTCTAAATAACTCAAGATTGAAGAATACATTAAAATGAAAATTAGAAAACGCTTTTAACTAAGTGAAAATTAAAACGCTATTGTGAAATGTAGCTAAAATCACATTTTAAAAAAATGTTTATTGGCTTAATGCATCTTTTAAAAAGTATTAAAATTAATGAGACTTTGCAAGAAGCTAAAAAAGAATAGTAAATTAAATGAAAATAAAGCAAAAAGAAAGAAATAATTATATGATAAGAGCCAAGTTAAATAAAATAGAAAATTAATGTACAAAAGAAACCATAGCAAAGCTAAAAGTAAGTTCCTTGAATAACTTAATAAACTCTATCAAGATTGATCAGAGAAAATACAATAACCGAGAGCAAAAATGGATACAGGGCCTTTGCTACAGATCCCATAGACATTAAAGACAAGTAAGAGGATAGTAAGGGAAAAATTCCATCAATAAACTCAATATTTTTAAGAAAATAAATTATTTAAACAACACAAAAAACATGACAAATGGGACATATCCTAGGAATTCAAGGGACTGGATTAACATTTGAAAAGCAAAGGATTTGATTAATCATTGTTTGTATTAACAGAATAAAAGAGAAAAAGAATAAGATCATCTTAATGCTTCTTAGAGGCAGAAAATATATTTGATAACTCAAGCCCCACCTATGCTGAGTTCTCTCAGCAAATTAGGAATAGAAAGGAACTTTTAAAATTTGATAAAGAATATCCCCCCAAATATTTAACATCATACTATAGTAATATGAATGCTTTCCAATTGAGTTAGAGAAGAAATGAAGGATGTCTACTTTGACCACTACTGTACAACATTGTACCAGAAGTCCTAGCCAGAATACTAAGGCAGTAAAAATATATATACAAATAAAAATTGGAAAGAAAGAACAAAAATTGCAATTACTTTCAGATATTTTGCACATTGAAAATCCAAAGGAATCTCCAAAAAATATTGTAATTAGTAAACGAATTTTGCAAAATCATAGGATACAAAGCCAATTATTTTTATAGTTGAGTGATTGCCATTGTATATACATTGTATGTACATATACTGTATATATACATATATATATACACACACACATATAACACATCTTTATCAGTTCATCTACTAATGGAAACAGGATGCTTACGTATCTTGGCTATTATAAATAATGCTGCAATAAATATTGGGGTGCATAGATATTTTCAAATTAGAGTTTTGCTTTCTTCAGGTAAATACCCAGAAGTGAAATTGCTGGACAGTATGGCAGTTCTAGTTTTAACTTTTTGAGGCGTCTCCATACTGTTTTCCATAATGGCTGTACTGATTTACATTCCCATCAACAGCGCATGAAGGTTCCCTTTTCTCCACATCCTTGCCAACACTTGCTATTTGTTGCCTTTTTGATAATAGCCCTTCTGGCAGGTGTGAGGTGGTATCTCATGTGGTTTTCATCAGCATTTCCCTCATGGTTAGTGATGCTGAGCATCTTTTCATGTGTCTGTTGGCCATCTGTACATCTTCTTTGGAAAACACGTCTAGTCAGGTTACTATTTTTTTGGTGTTGAGTTGTATGAGTTCTTTATCCATATTTCATATTAATCCCTTATTGGGGCTTATATATCATTTACAAATATCTTCTCCCATTCAGTAGGCCAATTTTTCATTTTGTTGTTTGGCCCAGGCATCCTTTGGGTCTTTTTGC
Source organism: Camelus dromedarius (assembly GCF_036321535.1). NCBI lineage: Eukaryota > Metazoa > Chordata > Mammalia > Artiodactyla > Camelidae > Camelus > Camelus dromedarius. The sequence goes on from NC_087444.1 coordinate 7,632,000, forward strand.
TTAATGTAGGATAAAAGCCTTTCAGCAAGTTCCCCCAGAAGAATGGCTGGTGTCCAACTAGTTAACCCCAGCGTGGCCATTTTGAAGCCAGTGTCTCCTAAGATTTTCTTATCAGAAGTACCTAAAAATGGAGTTACACTATGTTCTGTTTTCTTCTTGTTTTAAGGGCTTCTATTCCCTAAAACATCATTTCAGGCCCATCAGGTTCCAGAAATGGGGAATTATTACTCTAGGTCAGAACATCTTAGCAAGGCAAAGCCTGCTGCTTCTGGCTGACAAATTCCTAAAATGAACAAACTAACAAAAATTTGTTAGATTTGGTGATGATGATTAAGCTACATTCAATACTTTTTGGCCACTTGTTTAACAAAATGTCACAAAGACTGCACCAAAATGATCCCTGAAGTACCTTCAAAACCTGCTCAACTTAATGAAGGCTACTCTCCCTTCTAAAGAATTAAACCATAGATTTTCAACAGTTCACAAAAGCATTTTTGACAACTTTCCTCATTAAATACAGGAACACACTGCCCTTGAGCCTTGAAATTTAATTCCTTCAAATGAAATACCACATAATATTAATCTGCTTAGACATCCCTGAGAACTTTCAAATGGATCATTACCTCTGAAGATAGTTAATGTACTTCCTAACGTTTTCCAAACTTACAGGAAACAGGAAATGAAAGTGGAGAGCCAGGTCTCCCAAAATAATCATACTATTCATGCTGGCCTCCACAGAAGCTAACAGTTAATATTCATTGAGTCATCACTAGATGTCAAGTGCTTCACACATTAATTCATTTCATTTCACAAACAACATTATTTTCTCATTTTACAGTGAAGAAAACCGAGGCACGGAGAGAGTAAGTAATATGCCTAGTGTCACACAGCAAGAAATTGGCAAAGTCCAGATCCAAATCTCCATACTCTGTAATGCTGCGTTAGTCTCTCCCTTAAAATAATTCTAGCTTCCTGAGAATGACTCACATGAGTTTTCTCAGCATTTTTTTTCTCTTGGATTGCATCTTTTATGTGGGAAGAGGATAGACCAGCTCAGAGAAGCTAATCAGAGCTCTACATTCAGGAAAGGAAAGACGGTTCAAGAACTGTGTCAACCACAGTATTTCATGCTGTGCTTGCTATGGTGCTAAGTCTTACGTCTTTATTATACATAATACAGTATCTTTGCCTTCTGACTGTGGTTAGAGGCATGAATGTGTCGAAGGCACCTGGCAACAAAGGGGCACCAACAACATAAGAGCCTTAGACTTAGGAGAAACTGCTCAGGTCTCATTTCTTTTGGTTGTGAAATGGACCTCGTTAAGGAGTCCTTTGGGGCCCATTGTATTATAAAAACATATTGATATATTTCACTGATAATCTATGCAGGCACAATACCATGCATTATTTTATATAACCTTTATGACACATCAATTACCAAAAACAATTACCATTATTGTTTCCATTTTACAGATGACAGTCAGTGCTAGTCAGTAGCAGAGATACAATTTTAACTTCGGTCTGTTTTACTCAATCCACTGTTACTCCAGTTTTCCATCAAAGTGAGTCTACATTTATTTCTTCACACTGATAAGGAATTGCCCTGTTTTGGTTGTGCCGTGTCCTGGGCAGCGGTTCCAGGCGGCACAGTTGCAGACACACATACAGTCTCCAAGGGAAGTTGCCGAGAGCTAGAAAACACTCGGGGACTCGAAGGCAAGACAAAGTGGCAGTAGGAAGGACAGTGAAGGGGAGAGGAGAATCAAGGCAGACAACGTGGCAGAAACATAGTCCTCGAAACTGAAGTCATCCCGACCTCACCGAGGCTGGCCCTGTAGCCCCGTGTTACAGTAGGGCTCAGTAACTGTCTTCTTAGGCTCAACCTGGATTTGGTCTTCAAGTTACAGCTAAGGTTCTTGCTACATCTGGATGTTGTTTCTAAGAAGACATTGTTAAACACACAGTGAGTTCTGTAATCAGCCTTTCAGGTCCCCACAAGAGCATGCCTGGCTGACAGCCACAAGAAGGTTGACTATCTCAGTGGCTCTGAGCGATTCCTCATATACCCCTTTGTTTCTGTCTCTTTCAACCAGCGAAATTCTCCACTTTTACCAGAATATGTCAACAGTCACAGAAGATAGACCCACCTAAAAACTTTCATGAACAGCCACTTATTTCAAGATGGCAAACTAAATCACAAATTTCCCATTAAAGTGTAACTCCAGGCCTTCTCAGAGTTGATACACCATTATTTAACTCAGTGGAAAGTTATAGTGGACTAGACACTAAATGATTGTTGTTAAATGATCAGTGTATTCATTAGGAATCTTTCCACTGCAAGTGTAGAAATTCATCTGAAAAAAAAATTTAAAAGGGGGACTTTTTGACTCACTTAAGTATAAAGTAGGTGCTGGCCTTGGGAACATCTGGTTTCATGGACTCAAGTAGCTGCATCAGTTCCTGCCTCCAACTGTCATCTCTACACATCTATATATGCTGTTCTCATCCTCCTTTCCTTTGGACATCTTCCTCTACGTGGTGGAAGAGCTGATGATGCAGATATGTCTGCAAGCAGATAGAAATGCAAGCTCTCCTCCTCCTGCTTTAGAAAAGTCCCAGAGAGGGACTGGGTTTGACCCAGACAACCCCTTGCATATCCCTTTGGACAATCATCATGAGAGAGGGATGGGTGCCTGAGTCTGCAGACACCTGTGGCTTGAGGAATAGAGAAGGAGGGCAACAGCTTCACCAAATTCACCTGGTAGGAATCCCAAACAAAAATGGAAATGATTTTGCCAGAAGAGAAAGGAGATGGTAAGGTAACTAATTTTTAAAAAAAGCAGAAAAATAAATAAAAATAGATATCTAATCAAGTCAAAAGAGAGGTCTTATTTAATTTAATCCGGCATTCTTTCTAGTTGTGTCTGAAAGCTCCAAATATTTTACATTCAAAAAAATTCTATGCACTTGACCTCATAGTCAAGGAAAACACAGAAACACAGTTGGACTAGAAACTGAAGAATTATCATTGGGTCAGAGTCAAATGGAACAAACGTTACAATCAAGTGCCACCAGGGATTTATCAGTCTTTAGGTGAGTAATTTTTCCCCCCTGAAACCTTGAACACTTTAGAATCTAAAGTGACTTAATCATCATGGAATAAAAGGTAATCTATAGGCTAAATTTGAAGACTCATTTCAGAAATACTTCTATACATTTCCTATTGTAGGATCAAGATCGGTTCCTACAAAAACATTGGATTTATTTCTCATATTATTTCTACAAGTCATTAACTAAAGGTGGTTAATCACAAATTTCGTTTATTAATTTATCAAGCTGAAAATCTGTTTTATCCTCTTTTAAATCCTGCCTCTTCAAAAAGGACATATATTTAGAAATCATACTCCTTTTCAGTTTCCTTTTTGGCTTTATGCATTCAGCATTCTGAAAAATATAAAACACAGAGACTAAAGAGGAAAATCTTCCTTTTATTATCTTTCCTTTTATTATCTCACATATTTAGATACTTCTACAAGTATGGTTATACCATTCTTTCAAAATATAGAAGAATGTAAAAGAATTTGGCTGAACTATGGAGTCTCTCATGATTAACATGGAAATTTTTGCTGGGAAAAGGGAGACAGTTGAAACATTGTTCTTATTCAAGCTGGTAGTAATATTTTGAACAAGCATTTAATTTATACACTCATATTGTAGAATCTCAAAACATGGCAATCCACATGTAAATATGTAATGTCAATTTGTTTGCTTTTAGAGTATCTATTCAGAAGCTCTCCATGAACAATTATACTCTTAACTTTTTTTTTTTTTTTTGAGGCATATGTTTGAAAAACTGTGTGGGTGGCTCACTGTTGAGTGGAAATTCTACCACACTTTGAAGTTCTGCAATCTTAGGAAAGTTGCTAATTTTCAAAAGCAGATGTTCTTTCTGGCATCTACAGTAATATTTAGCATATATGAAAGTGCTGAATACATTAGGATGACCAAATGCCAGGCTTCACTGTCTCTGTAGTCTATTCAAAGCTTGGAGAAGAAAAGGAACTAAAGAGAAATGTTATTTAGTTCAATGATTATTAAAAAAAAAAAACAGAGCAAGTCAAATTTATTGTGCTTTAG